>NC_045541.1:99020355-99372855 GCF_009769535.1 Thamnophis elegans | reverse complement strand
TTATCGATTGGGCTGATCAGCGAGAGCTATAAAAGGAAGGGGCTCGCCCGCGGCTTCCGACACTCGCTCCCGAAGCCCCTCCATTCCCCCGGCTGACATCTCTTCGTCCACCCTAGCGTAGGAACCTCGCGGCGCGGTGCTTACGGTCTTTCGGCTTGGAGGGAAGCGCCCCCCCTCTCATCCCCGTTCCCCACACCACCCCCAGCCGCACGTTCTGCTAGGATGGGGATGGAGGTCTGCAAAACCCGCGCCGCGCCCCTGGCTCTGCTGGGCCTTTGCTTGGCTACGGCCGTCAAGTCGGTGCCTCTGGCAGATGCTGGACCGCACGTCTACTACGGCTGGGGGGACCCTATCCGGTTCAGGCATCTCTACACGGCCAGCCGGAACGGACTCTTCAGCTATTTCCTGAGGATCCACGAGGACGGCCGAGTAGACGGCGCCGCTACTCAGAGCCGACACAGTAAGTAGCATCAACGCTCCGACGTGGCTCCTTCCTCCCGCTTTCAAGCAGGTCATCCCGTCCCTCCCCCACTTTTGGAAGCGGGGAGGCTTCCTTCAACTCGCTGGGTCTTAACCCAAGCCATTTCCCCTTCTTCCTTTTTCGTGGCCCCTTTGAATCTGCGCTCTAGGAGGCGCCAGGACAACCCAGATCCTGAAATAACCCTGGGCATTGGGACTTTGGAAGGGGCACCCTCCACCCAATTGCTTCCTTCTCTTTACAAAGATCCCTGCTTTTGTCCATGGGCTCGCTCCAGGGATGATGCCTAGGGCACCAAGCCCAAAGTGGGCACCACAAAGATGAGAAAGAAAGAAAAAAACAATGAAAATTTGTACAGTATGTACAAAGGGGCGCCAAGATTTATAAGTGCTTAAGGCACCAGTGAGCCTTAATCCGCCACTGGCTCGCTCTGTCCCATCTGGGGTGGGGAGAGAGAGGGGGGGGGGAGATCCTTTCCTTTCCCCGAGGGCAATTTTCCCTCCCACGGAGTACATTAATCGTACAACGGTTTGTTTGTCCCGCCCGGGCAGGTTTGCTGGAGATCCGAGCAGTAGCGCTTCGCACGGTGGCCATCAAGGGCGTGCACAGCTCTCGCTACCTGTGTATGGACGAGGAAGGCAAGCTGCACGGGCGGGTGAGTGACTAAACTGGTAAAAGAAAAGAAAAAAAAACACGACGGGGCCAGGCTAAGCCTTTTCTTACGTCTCCTTTCCTCCCGGTCGGGAAGGGCTTTGTCTCCGCTCCCAACCAAGCGAGACCCACGCGGGGACTTGGGTCAAGTTGCGCTAAGAAGGGCGCGCTTTTAAGCAAAGGGGCTCTTTAAAGCAAAAGTTGCAGCGCGAAAGGAGGAGTTTATTTGGGCTCGCCAGAAGAAGAGGAGGAGAGGGGGGCTTCACACAGGACCGCCAAGTGTTGCAGGATACTGATAACTTACACGGGGTTTTTAGAAGGAATAGTGGAGATGAAAGAGAAGCAACGGTCTTGGGCGCTACTTCTGCAGCCACTGCCGGCAGCCTAGAGGCGGGCTCAGCCACATTCCACAACTTACACGGCTACAGAGTTACTATTTGTTTACGTTTCTTTGGGGACCTGTTTTCGGGGCTCCAGGCAAGAAGATAGATCCTTATCGCGCCCTGTCCTCACGGCAACCTTTGAGGGAGGGGAGGCGGAGAAATAAGCGCGTAAATCTCTGGAGAGGCCACCCACTAAGCTTGCTGGCTGGATAGCGATTTCTGTGTGGGTTCCCCCCGCATCCAGATACAGCTCTCCATCCCTGGCATGGAGAAAAGAATCCGGACCTCGCGTTCTTTATTGAATCGTGTCATCTCCCTCTGCTCGTGGTTTCCTTCTATTTCAGAAGGAAATAGGTTCACAAAGCTTTTCTGTTGGTTATCCTCCTTTAATATTATGGAAGGGGTGGATTATGTCCTTGAAGACGGGGCCAGGTAGAAAATAATAAAAGTTAGGTGCTATTTCTGATCAATTAATGAGTCCCTTTACATTGTGTTCCCTTTGCATTGTGTTAGTAGCAAGCAGAGTTGTATAGGAGCTAGATAAGAGTTGGTATTACAGCAGAATCCAAAGGGCGGAAAGCTAACTATTGACTACCATCTGCTGGTCATCTGGAACTTTGCAGCAAGGTGTGGCACTAGGAAATCCGATTTTAAAAAAAGCCTGGAGAAAGGGGAGCATTGCAGTCTAGCAAGCAGGATAAATAAGGAACAGAAGCTGGCAGGATGTTTGCGAATTTTCCAGAATGCTTTTTGCCTTTGGCTACCTCAACCTTTGAGCACCAGCAATGTGATATATAAAAAATGCAAGTAGAAAAATTAGGAACCCCCTTTGGTGGGAAGGTAACAGTATTCTGTGTGCCTTTGGTGTTTAGTCATGCCGGCCACATGACCATGGAGACGTCTTCATACAGCCCTGGCTCTTTGGCTTTGAAACGGAGATGAGCTTCTCCCACTAGAGTCAGGAACGACCAGCACATATGTGCAAGGGGAACCTTTACCTTTAATGTGCTATATAGTGGCTTGAGCAGCAGAACAGTAGACTAGATGTAGCTGTGGAACTCCTTTTATTTAGATTTTAAAAAGTCCAAATGGCCAGTGTTGTAGATTTAAATTCTTTTTAATAACTGCTAATGAATGAAGCACTTAAACATTAACTTAAATAGTTTGGGTCCTTTCCCCCGTTTTCTCCACGCCAAGTATAGATATTAGGTAGCATATAAGATTTAATAATAAATAAGTATAAATAAAGATATAAATACCCTAGGAAATACTGATAGGTAGCAATGGTCACCAGTGTTACATAGCTCCCTCAATCACCCAAATGTAGCTTCTCAATAGAACCCAAACATAGCATTATTCTGTCCTATTGAAATCAATATTCCTAATGCAATTTCAAATTGGAAAATAAGAATACAGTAACTTGCAGTACATTAAACTGGAGCCCTCATTCAATTAACCCGAACAGGGCAAGAAAAATCCCTATTTTCAGTTATTTTTTAATCCTGTTGTTTTTCCAAGGACTGAATGCGTAGTCGATGACACAGCAATATTTTTGCTTATTTTTGCCTGGAAAGGGCATTTTTATATTATACATATAATGCTTCTTACGTGCTTTTAAAGGTATAACTTTAGATAATTACTATCACTGCTTCCATTCATAATGCGCTGCCTGTTACATTAAAATTCACTTCCTTTCAAAAATGAAAATATGTAGTGTACTAAAAGTTAACTTTTCAATAGTAACTCGAGATTTAAACAGTGGGCTTCAAATCTGACATAATTTCTGCTTGTAAAATAACAATAATATTGTTCAAAGCTGTCTCATTAAAATAAGGATTAGCATGTATCCTCCCAAAGTATTGCTTATCTATGTAATTTTGTGCAATTATATCTATTTAGAACTCAATCTTGCTAAGCATACCACTAAATACACTCAATCAAACTCTGAATTGTGAGCTTGTTTTTATTTTAATGAATCAATGAATCAATACAATAAAACAGGCTATAGCCCTATACACCAAAACAATAATTGGGACAATTTATTTATTGCTTATATTTCTCCTTTCTTTCAAGTGCTTAAAAGCAGTGTATGCAGCACCCACTTGTCCAGTTTTCTTTACAAGCCTGCAATGTAGTTTTGCCTGAAAGATAATGAACGGCCCCAAATATTCAGTGATCTTCCATAACTGAAGCAGGATTTTAAATCAGATTTTCCCTTGTCTTCATCTAACATTTTGGAGCATGATTTTCTTTCTTTCCCTGCATTTATGGTGTGTTGGTGGGAGGAATTTTGGGTGTACTTCTTTTTTTAAACTGTTCAGCTTATTGTAGGGCATGCACTACTATTTATGCATACTTCCTCCTCAATTCCTACCATAATCACAATGGTGGCAAAGCACGGTACTGATTTTCAAAGTTGTGCTATTAAGTGAATTCTCATGATGGCAACTTCACATTTCAAGCCATTGCTAATCTTGACAAAAGAGTAAAAGCATGTTTTCAAAATGACTGACCACCCAATCTACTGGTGAAGAAGCAAGAACCTATATTTGAAGCATATGTGACTCTCTGAAGGAATTCTATTATAAAATACTCAGCAATAAGTGATGGGATTTTCAGTCTGTTTTGTATGCCAGATAAACGTATGGCATAGATGCTTGACTGAGAAAGCTTGTGCAAGAACACCCTTTCTCTTATCATTGAAGCAGTCTGCGTAATCAGCAATACTTTTTTTAATTGACCAAGAGTTCAGTTACCTCTAAAGACTGAACCAGAGTAACACCAGAGTTTTAGGAAAAACAACAGCGGCACAAAGGGACTAAAACTTTCTGAAATGATAGTCACATACTTCATAGTGTTAACATTTCTGAATTAAGAATGGACACCTTTGTTTCTGTTGCTCTGAATATAAAATATATTTGTTCCATTTACATCACCAAAGGATTTTTATTGCAGCTTTCCCCAGTTTGGTGTTCTCCAGATGTCCAGGGTCTTAGTTTCCAGCAGAATGTCCAGTAATTTGGGGGACTGAAGTTCAGTTAGGGCTATCAGATATGGGTTGGAAAAGCAAGAATGAGCATGCAAGGGCAGGAAAGAGAGTTTTCTAAAGATCTTTCCGACTTTCCAGTGATTGTCCAGATTTTTGAAGTTTGTTACGTGACAAAGTCTGTGGGAATTTCCTCATGGGAAGGCATTGTGGTTCCCACCAAATGAAAATACGTACATAAAACGTATATTTCTTAAAAGGCAAACCCTCTCCCCCAACAACTTACACAGGTAGCCCTTGACTTCCCATCATAACTGAACCTAAAATTTCTGTTGTGAGATGGTTAATTAAGTTTTGCCTCATTTTATGGCCACAGGTGTTAACTGAATCTCTGCAGGTGTTAAGACCTGGTTGCTAAGTGAATCTGGCTTCCCCTTTAGCTTTTGCCAGTCAGAAGGTCACAAAGCATGATCACATGATCCTGGGACACTGCAACCGTCATAAATATGAGTCAGTTCCCAAGCATTTGAATTTTGATCATACGACTAGGGGGATGCATCAGCAGTCATAAGTGTGGAAAACGGACATGTCACTTTTTCTATGCCATTATAACTTTGAACTGTCACTAAACAAACTGTTGTAAATTGAGGACTATTATATTTCTGTTAGGTTGTCCAGGAGTATGTATTGAGAAATAGACCCATTACAACTGTAAAAATGGCTGGATGGCACTGTCCTTAAGCAACTATTGTGCAAAGGTTACTTTGGCATCATTGAATACAATTGGCAATTTTAGTGGCCAAAGTTTGCAGCTAATCTGAATACGCCAAAAGTATTTATATTATTTTATTTATAGCTAATAAAAATAAAATGTAATTGATACAACTAATTCCAATCATTGTATTTAACAGTTTTCTATTTCTGTTACATTACAAAATAATTTTGGTAATGGCTTTTGTTGACTTTGAAGGCTGCAGCTAAGATTTCCAGGTTTAATTCCACACTAGAGCGTTATGCTAATAAGCCCAGAACAGCCTTTATAACAATCTTCATTCCATTATTCGCATAATTCAAATATTTGCGTCTGTGTTTTTTTATCAAATATAGAAATCCTCCTTATAATCTAGGGCAAGGGTTGACAAACTAGTATGCACCAGATTGTTTTGGCTACAATTCTAACAATTGTTTACCATTAGCCATGCTGCTAAAACTATTGAGAACTGAAGCTCAAAATATCTCAAAGTTACCTGATCTAAGCAGATGCCAAACTGAGATACTGAAGGGACACAAGTAAGTCAGATTGACACTGCTTATTTGTCCCATTAGGTGGTTAAAAAAAGAAACTCATTCAGTACTTTAACCCATAATTAAGTCTTGCATGACAACGTTTTTATCATGCCCCAGTCTCATTTACTATGAAACTTTCTTTGTTGTTTTCCACAGCAGATATTAGTACCCACAAAAGCATTGAACTATGATAATTCCTTTATTTTTTATGCATAGTGAAAACAACACGTGAGCAATAAATTGCTTGATGAGCAATCAGGAATTAAAAATATTTCTTTCCTTCCAATCAAATAAGTTGGAGAAATCAAAATGAAACTTGTTGTAAAATTGATCACCATTCCTTAGTAACTTGTTACAGACTATATAAGGAAAGGTAAAGGTAAAGGTTCCCCTCGCACATATGTGCTAGTTGTTCCCAACTCTAAGGGACGGTGCTCATCTCTGTTTCAAAGCCGAACACCCAATGCTGTCTGAAGATGTCTCCATAGTCATGTGGCCAGCATGACTAAATGCTGAAGGTGCACGGAACGCTGTTATTTTCCCACCAAAGGTGGTCCCTATTTTTCTACTTGCATGTTTACATGCTTTCGAACTGCTAGGTTGACAGATGTTGGGACAAGTAACGGGAGCTCATTCCATTACGCGGCACTAGGGATTCGAATCACCGAACTGCTGTCCTTTCTGATCGACAAGCTTAGCGTCTTAGCTACCGAACCACCCTGCGTTACAAACTATAATTAGTTATAAATATTTCTTATTACCTAATTTATAAATACTTCCTCTGTTTCTTCTTGAGATTCCTTGAAGATCATTTTAGCCTTGTAAAATAAGAACTTTAATTTAATCTTTCTAAGGAATATCATATTTAATTATCATGTAGCGAAATAGATAATTCCATTGATTATTTGGACAATGTTGCTTCATCTGCCATTTAAGAGACTTATAAACGCATGCAATATGTAGTAATGTTTACTTTTTCTTTTCTTTTCAGCTTATATATACCACAGAGAATTGCTCATTTGAAGAGGAGATACGTCCAGATGGCTACAACATCTACAAGTCAAAGAAATATGGAATCTTGGTGTCTTTAAGTAACGCCAGGCAAAGACAGCAATACAAAGGAAAAGACTTTCTTCCCTTGTCTCATTTCTTACCTATGATGAACAGTATGCCAGTGGAAACTACAGATTTTGGAGAATATAGTGATACCAGGCAAAATTTGGAATCTGGTATTTTTCACCAACCAGTTGAAACTGACAGCATGGATCCCTTTGGTATCACTTCTGAAGTATCCTTAGTACAAAGTCCTAGTTTTGGTTAGTAATTTCTGTTTTGTTAATTACCGGTAGATTTTATAGAGATGTTATCAAGAGGTTAGGATTTGTTGAAGTGATAACTTAAAACATGACAAACATATACATATGATTACCACCTTCATAAAGTGATACTAATTCCAAAAAAGCTATACTCATTCACCCTCTTTTTCTCTCATCTATAAAATAGTTAGAAAAGTTCTCTCTAAATGTTTTATTTAGGAATGGGAAACATTCAAAGCCTGCAGATTTTATTTTGCTTTGGAAGATCTTTGGAAAGATAAACCCATAAAAACTTTACTGCTTCATTACTTCCAATTACCTCTGAGTCCCCGCTGTTCACTCAAAGAATGGGTAATTCCTGTTCAATGTATTTAAACAGAATAGTGTTAGAAATAAATTAGCCACAACTAAGTAAACAAAAGGGATTTGTACATTTTTTACACATGCTAGATCACACTATGTTTTGCAGACTGTGTTTTTTAGGAAATTGGCTATTAGAAGGTAATTATCATAATTAAGGTAATATAAACCACAACTAATAGGAGAAATTAAATAATATCGCTGTCATGTTTTATTAGCAAGACAATGTTTGTTGCTAAATGATATAAAGACTTTCCAGGGATGTGAGTTTGTTCATGAACAATTGCAACTGTGTGAAGAGCTAAATTTTTGAAAAGACAAAATTGGTTAGGCTGCTATCTGGGAAATCAAGGAAAAAAATGATGCAGCTAAATCATTCTGATTTCTTTATAGATTGACAACAAATGCCTATTTTGCTTACTGAATAATGTTCTAAAACTAAAATGAAATACCAAAAAGTAAAATTCTATATTCAGTTTTAATCATTCACTTACAGATTGGATAACTTTGTCCAAACTTTCTACTACATAATTGTTTTTTTTTCAATGAAAGTAACATTAATTGTCAACAAATATACATGAATACATTTTTCCCAACAAGTTACTTTCTTGTTGTGCTGTGACTGAAATTCCCAGAGTTCTCAGACATTGCCTGATTCACCTCAATAGCTCCAGGTTGATGAAGGCAGGCCGAATGGATAAAAGCTGCCATTTCATATAGGAGATGCTTTGGATGTAGTCCAGGCTCTTTTAAATTCCTAATGAAAGTGATGCAATATAATCCACATTAAAGTTAGAAGTAGTTCCCAAAATGTTTGTTGTACAAATGGGCTTTCTTGGGTTTTTTCCCCCCTTGAAAATGTTTTGCTTCTCATCCAAAAGCTTATTCAGAACTTTTCAAGAGGCTTCAATGAGAAGCAAAATGTTTTCAAGGAAAAAACCAAGAAAAGTCGAGTTGCCTTTCAGTGTCTTTTAAACAACAACTTTGGGACAACCATGGTCCTGTAAGACTGGGAACCTCCATAGCAGGAGTGAAATCCAGCAGGTTCTGACAGGTTCTGAAGAACCGGTAGCAGAAATTTTGAGTAGTTTGGAGAACCGGCAAATGTCAGCTCTGGCTGGCCCTAGAGTAGGATATTTTGCAGTATCCTTCCCCTGCCACACCCACCAAGCCACACACCCCAAGCCATACCATGCCCAACAAGCCACACCCACAGAACCAGTAGTAAAAAAATTGAATTTCACCACTGCTCCATAGACATTTAGCAGGACTTTATATATATATATATATTTCTGTATGACATTTTACAAGTTAAGATTTCAATAATTATATTTTGGAAATTTGAAATAAAGTTTGGGACATTATTCTTTTTAAAAAGTTCTTGTATATAATAAGGTTGTACAGAAATCAGAAGAAAACATTTTCTTCAACTAGCACTTCATTGTCAATGCTCTATTTATGATTAATTTATTAAACACATACATCCGTTTATTTTCTTACTGTATTTATACTTAAATGTATATTTATGTATTCCAATTTTGCCTTTTAAAACACTGGATAAATATGTAGTAGATTTTTGTAATCGTAAAATGGTAAAACAAAACAAAACAAACTTTTAAGAATTACATGTTAAAATTTTAGCTGTAGTGTACAACATTTTAATAGAAATAAAATATAAAATGAGTCACCTGGTTTCCTTCAACCGATAATACATGATTTAACTCTTTAAAAACATTTCACCAGTAAAAGTTGGATTTTGTGATGGGAACATATTTTGCAAATCAATCAAACATGCTTATAATTTTGTATTTATTTTGATTTATGCATTTGTAGGTCAGGTTTTGGAGAACTATCCAGCACATTGAGATCTTGTCTGCAAATGATGTACCTGTAATATAATGATTGTACCTTGCCTCTCCTCTCTCTGAGGTCTCAGATGTTTTATCTTTTATGGATAATTTCAAGCACAATTGTTGCAACCTTCAATACTCTTATATTTGCCTCTTTACAATAACTTTTTGTTTTTGAAAGACGACGATTCCATTAATAGTTCTTTCTAGGGCAGGTTTGTGTGGAAGATTGCCGCCACAGATTAACATGGCGTTTATTTATTTATCCAATTTATATAGTTGTCCATCCACCAAACCAATTACTCTTCTAGTCTTTTAACCTACCTTTCCTGTGCAGGGGTTAAAGTGTGGTATTGCAGGCAAACTCTGCCCACAGTCTGGATTTTGATCCTGGCAGGGCTCAAGATTGACTCCGCCTTCCATCCTTCTGAGGTCGGTAAAATGAGGGTCCAGATTGTTGAGGGCAGAGAATGCTGTAAAGCACTATGAGATGGTATCTAAGTCTAAATGCTATTGCTACTGTTTGACCTCACAATTCAAAGGGAGCCTGGAATATCCACAATGGATTACTCAGTCAATGATGCAGTTGAGTAACATGTGGAAAATGTCTTAAAAATTCTGTTCTAGAAGGAAGGTTTTCCTGTCCTGCAGCAATGCCAATGAGGTAACATTCAATTTCCTTTGATGTATTCAGTAAAGTCTACAAGATAAGATAAAGCTGAAGGGAATTTTCTGCATTGCAAGATCCATTCCTACCTTCATAAACACAAATGTGTTCCGAGTCCTAGGTTATTTCTTTCCTTTAAGCAAGAAATGTATTGCCTTGAACTATAGATTATTTATTTTAAATGCTAGTTTTTAAATGTCACTCATGTGACAACACTGAAGAAATGACACTTGGCTACAATGTAAAGTAGGGAGTGTACAGCTTATACAAAAGTGTAAATGTGTTGTCCCCTCAAAATAATGCAACACTCAGCCATTAATGTCTAAACTGCTGGCAGCAAAAATGTGAAGGGGCTGTATTCACTTCTGTGATATACTGTATATAAAGAGAAAACTGAATGAAATTCAATTGCCAATTTGCTTTGTCCTCCCAAAAAGCATTTGCTCCTCCCCCTTTTCATTACACATGATTACTGGACCCAGAAGTACCTAAATTTATTTTTGTAAACCACCCAAAGTCACTAAGAGTGTGTGGGGCAGCCATATAAGTTTTCTTAAAGAAATACATAGCAAAATAAATATTACACTTCCTTGGCTTATAGAAATGAATCAGATTTACAATTTTAGTAGATAGTTTAAAAAAATGAAACCTGCAATATACAGATAGTCCTCCACTTACAATTGTTCAATTAACGACCATTCAAAGTTGTGTCACTGAGAAAAATAATATGATCATTTCTCACACTTACAACCATTGCATCATCCTCATGGTCCTATGATCAAAAATCAGATGCTTGGCAACTGATTCATATTTATAACCACTGCAATGTCTCAGAGTCACATGGTCCCCTTTGCAACCTTCCGGCAAGCAAAGTCAATGGGAAAACCAAATTCACTTAACAACCATATTACTAACTTAATAACTGCAGTGATTTACCTAACAACTGTGGCAAGAAAGGTCTTCAAACAGGGCAAAACTCACTTAACAAATGTCTCGCTTAGCCACAAAAACGTTGGGGTCAATTGTGGTTGTAAGTCAAGGACTACCACTAATGCTGAATATATTCTCCTAGCAAGTTAAGCTAAGGATGCTAGAATTCTATGCTCTTACCTAGCATTTTAGTTTTTTAATCACTTTTTCCTAACTTTCTGTGAAGTTCCCAAGCAATGAAATATATTGTCTCTCCCTTTTTGCTTACCTTGATGTTCTCTGAGCTTGATTGTTGGCTTGCAGACATTTCATTACCCAACTAAGTAACATCATCAATGCAATGTCTGTAAGCAAAGGCACTGATAATGTTACCTAATTGGGTAATGAACTGTCTGCTGGCAAACAACCAAGCTTAGAGAACACCAAGGACTCCACAGTTCAACTATGGTACATTCAGACTCTTTCTGCTTAATCTTAATTTTTTCACCATTATCAGAGGAGTTAAATCTTCCTCCTTCAGTTCAGCCATTAAAGTCTACTAATGTTTATTTTAATTATTATTGCCTATTAGAAGTAGCTTAGTGATTCATATTACTTTTTCTGTCTGGTGGTCGCAATGGATAGAAGAGTACTAATTGAAACTATTAAACATAAGACAATAACTGAGCATTTCTTCTCTCTCTCTTCTCTCTCTTTTCTCTCTCATCTCTTTTTTCTCTCTCATTTCTCTTTTCTCTCTCTTATTTCTCGTCTCTCTTTCTCTCTCCTCCCCCTCTCTCATACTTCTGGTTTATTTATCACATTTAGGAAGCCTCCAATCTCTAACTACTCAAATGAGTTTTCAAGAAGACAGCAGCATAACTGATACAAAATAAAATACAAAACTGTCAAATACATAATACCTTTATAATAATCTTGTATGTGGCTCTAGTAGGTGCAAAACAATCTGGTTTCCGAGTCACATTTTTACAACTTTCAGGAAGGCTGCAAAAATGGGGAGCATTCTTGCTTCAGAGCACAAGCCATTCCAGAACAACTCCCACCAAATATGGCTCCCCCTTCTCCCATCATGCCTCTCAGTAGGTGGGGGAACTTCCACAGACATTCTGTTTACTCAGAATGGGTGGGTTAAGCAGCCTTATATATACAAAATCCCTGAGCCATAAAGGGCTTTATAGGTGATAGCCAGCATTTTGAATTGCATTCAGAAGGCTATCGCTACCCAATGCAATTCCCACAGGAGTGGTGTTAAATGGCAATAATGAAGTTGTCCAGGAAGACCAGGGCCATGCTATTTTACCCCAGCTGGAGTTTCTGGGTGGTTATCAAGAGCATCTTTATGTAAAGCAAATTACAGTAATCCAGGCAAATGGGTGATCATTGTCAGTGCAGGACATCTTCTATAGAAAGAATGCCATAAATTGTGCACTGGATGGAGCTGGGCAAGACCTTCCAGGCCATGGACTCCAGATCCAGATCCTATTTTTCTGAGAGCAGCTGTGAGAGCTCAGGACTCCAAAAATTAAGGGCCTGTTATCCATAGGGTGCAAGCCCCTGAAAAACCAACATTGGTACAACCCCAGAATCCATCAGCTTTCCAATAAATAGCTGCTTTGTTTTGCTTGGGTTGAGTCCTGCTTGGGTATCCAGATCCAAAAGATATGGATCAAGACCTCAGATCCTGACTACGAGTACTGCAGGTAGTCCTTGACTTACGACTGCAATTAAGGCCAAAGGTTTGTTGCTAAGGTGGATCACATGACCCTGGGAAACGGCAACGCTCATAAATATGAGTCTGTTGCCAAGCATCAGAATTTTGGTCACGTGACAATACTGTGACAGTCGTAACTGGGAAAAAATGATCGTAAGTCACTTTTTTCAGTGCTGTTGTAACTTTGAGCAGTCACAAAATGAACTGTTGTATGTCGAGGATGACCTGTATTGGAACCACCTAGAATTTGGCATAAGATAGGAAGCGGCATAAATGTTTTAAATCAGGGGTGTCAAACTAAATTTCTTCGAGGACTGGATCAGCATTGTAGCTCTCTTCCACGGGTGTGGGGTAGGGTATCTGCATGCGGCCCCTTCCGTGCCTTATTTTTGCCCTCCAGGACCCCCTGCAGCACTCTGCTGGCTGAAAATGGGCCATGCGGAGACCCCCATGCGGCCCATTTTTGGCCAGCAGAGTGCTACTAGAAACTGGAGAGGCCAAAATCGGGCTGCGTGGGGGCCCTGCAGTCTGTTTGCGGAGTGTTTTCAGCCAGCAGAATGCTGTAGGAGGCCATGGTGGGTGAAAATGAGGCAGGGGCGGGGGAGGCTGCATGTGGGCTGTTTTAGCTGGCAGAGGCACCACAGGCCAGTCCTTTGATCTTTCCAGGCAGGCTCCACGGGCCAGATTTAAGCACCCCGTGGGCCGGATCTGGCACATTAACTTTCCTTACTGGCAGATTACTTTCCTTAGTGGCACATAAATGTTAACATGTAAATGTTAAGTAGGATTCTATATTGCAAATGCAGTTCCTTGCTATTTATTTATTTATCCAATTTGTTTCTAAGTGATCACAATTTATATATTTTACTTATTTATTAAATAGATTTATATGGCTGCCTAACTCACACATGGTGTTTCTAGAAGGCTTACAACATTAAAAATCATCAGTATAAAACCGACCCATCCACCTTGACAGTAGCAAACCTAATCATACAAGCCACAGGATTACCTCTGTACCAACCTGGGGTCCCCAGGTCTGTTGACAGAACCATGTCTTTGGGGCTTTCCAGAAAAGCAGCAAAAATGTGGCCCAACCTTATTTCCAAGAGAATGATATTCTAAACAGAGGAAGGCACTACATAGAATTTGGGTTCAATTCTGTTGACAGTCGCCATCTGACTTTACTACTAGAATGAATGTTAAGTGCTTAAGGCACAATTCTTAAGCATGTTTGTTCAACAGACAGTTCACTGTGTCGTGATTAACTTCAGGCAAGTAAACATAAAGTTCAAGCTGAGCATACAAACTGTAAAAGAAGAGGCAGGCCATGTTTCTGCAGCTAAAATTCAGCCTCCAAGAGCATGGTTATAATCGTATGAAATCCACAATGCAAGTAAGAATAAACATTCAGTTCATTATCTCAAATTTTGCAGGTAGCATTGAGGAATTGCTTGGGCTTTTAAAATGAGAATTTGACACCAAGTCTTTTTTGTCTGTGTGTGTTCAGTTTTTTTGAGGGGATATCCACTGATGCTCCTCTCCCCCAAAGTTCCAGGACACTGCATATAAACTATAGACTAGAGTTGCTCAACTTTATTTTAAACTTAAATGGTACAGGACACTCTTTCAATTATTTAAAATTGCTCTTTATTTTTGAAAATAAATTGCCTAAGCAGATTCTATAACAGCAACAACAGAAACAACAAAAAAACCCTCCTCAAAGCTATTACAACATACATTAGTGTTTTAAAGTTTTGAACCCTTTTGAATGTTCAATATTTCTGCATAATTTGACCTAACACATGATCTGTTCTCCACACAAATGTTAAAACATCAGAACTGTACAGCACAAATACTCATAGATCACAAAAGATCAAGCATACATTTTGCTTTTGCTGATAAGCATGGTTTCCCCTCCCCACAAAAAAAATATCAGTAGAACAACTTTCAGAGGCAAACTTTAATGTTGTTTGTAAATCCAGAGATGAAAGTATTAACTAACATTTTCCCCAATTTGAATGCCAAACAGTGCATATTGCACATTTTAATATATATTAAGCTTTCAGGAGCTGCAGTAAGTTTCACATATTGGATCAAGTTAATTGTAGCTCACAAAAGCTTATGCCTTTTAATAATATTTGCTAGTCTGAAAATGTGCTGCCAGATGGTTTTTAAAATTTTTTTTAACACTAGCGTGATTAGTATTATGAGGAGCAAAAGCAATACAGTAGCACACATCTTATTTAGCTTTCCAGGTGAAAGTTATACATTCTTTCAGTTTTCCTATAAACAATTACAAGTAGCTGGGTGTTTATAGAAGGAAGGTCTGACTGATTGTGTTAGAAAGATTACTCTTTCTTGTCTCAAGAGATGAGATTATCTGTGTATCTGACCAAGGCACTTTAATGGTTATGTCTTGGGTGTTTAGAGCATCTTTGAGAAGGAAGGAAGGAAGGAAGGAAGGAAGGAAGGAAGGAAGGAAGGAAGGAAGGAAGGAAGGAAGGAAGGAAGAAAGAAAGAAAGAAAGAAAGAAAGAAAGAAAGAAAGAAAGAGGGAGGGAAGGAAGGAAGGAAGCCAGGATGATGTAATAATAAGGGACTGGATTTAGATGCAGAGACTCAGATTTAAGTTCCAGTTTAGACATGAAATTCATTAGATAATCCAAAGATAATCATATTTCTTTCCTTAATATAACACAAGTTTTATGTGTCATTCAACCATGGATATATTAATGTTTATTTGTATTTGTAAACCAATGTAAGTCTTGGGGAACAAATATGAATCTCAGAATCTTTGTGAGATTGAAGGTTTTGAAAGTTAGAGGATTGTAAAAATGGATGTGGCACAGATTCCCACTGTCCCTGTTTATTAGGCTTGTATAGGTAGTCTTCAACTTACAGCTGTTCATTTAGTGACCATTCAGTTACAGCAGCACTGAAAAAAATCTACTTATGACCATTTTTCACTTACAACCTTTGCAGCATCCCCACGTGGTCATGTGATAAAAATTCAGATGCTTGGCAATTGATTCATACTTTATGACTGTTGCTATATCCCAGAGTCATGTGATTCCCTTTTGCAACCTTCTGACAAGCAAAGTCAATGGGGAAGCCAGGTTCATTTAACAACTGGGCTCCTAACTTATCAACTGCAGTGATTCACTTAACAACAGTAGCAAGAAAGGTTGTAAAATGGGCCCAAATTCACTTAACAAATGTCTCACTTAAGACAAATTTTGGGCACCATTCTGGTCATAAGTTGAAGACTGCCTGAGGACTTTGTTCAAGAGCTCTTGATAATGTACATAGCTTTGTGTTCTGCTATTTCCCAAAGATAAGATTGCAGAGGGAGAAATTGACATGAGGTACTAGATCATGAATTTAGGGCCTGGGACCCATTTGTGTTTAGAAATAGTTACTCTTTTCTGATCGTGGCCTGTAAAAGCAATTTGTTTCCCTCTGAAGCAAACCTGAGAACACCAAAAATAAAATTGTTGGGGAATAGGAAAATTCCCCCTCATTCGGAAAAATAAAACTAAGATAATTTGAGGTGCTGATGCTAGCTCCATTTTAATCCAGACAGAGAAAAGCTATGAGCAGCTTCAAGAAATCACAGTGATGCTTTGTGGTGGGGATAGCAGACAACATTTTCTGGAGAAGGTTGGGAAAGGTGGAAGGAAAAAGAAGAGGATGACCAGCTGTAAGATCTCAGTAAGGACTCAGTTGCTGCATGAGCCAGTTGCAACTGGCTAAAATGATCAGTGGCCAGACCACTAAGGAGAAACCAACATGATTTAATGGTGCATACCGGTAATTGGGCCATTGCTTTCAGGTTTATTGTATTATTTCAATTTTTGTAAATTGCAATGTAATCCTGTTGAAATAAAAGATTTTAGAAAACCCCAATGGCCTATTTAATTATCGGAACTGCTTTACAACAATACAAACAGTAAAGAAGGAAAGAAAAGAAAGCCACGGAAGGCATTCCCCCTTCCCCCCTTTATTAAACCAAGTTACCGATCCTCTAATTTGGCCCTAGTAAGAACAATTTAAGGACAAAGGCATTCAAACCGGAGTCAGCTATGCTCATGGCAATACTCTATCATCTTTGTCAAGCAGAATTCAGGGGGAAAATGCACCCAGCAACCAAATCCGTGCCGCAATAAGCGCCACCTGGGAAAGAGCCCGAGGAAGTCTGCACTTTCCAAAACAAACAGATGCACTTTCCAAAACAAACTCCCGTCTCTTTTCCGAGGGAGACTTGCTCCCTCTAGCGGCTAACGTGGGAAGAACAGAGGCGCGCCGACAGAGCTGCTCAACCTCCTCGAAAGAGCCTTCGGCTTGTGACGTGTAAGTCAGCGCATGCTAAGAAGGCCGCATTCGTTTGGTCCTTGCGGCTTGCCGTCGATGGAAGAGGCGAGTGGAGCGGCGGTTGGGGAGTCGTCGAAAGCCATGGCGGCCGCTGAGGAGGAGAGCGACGCCTTCGATGCTATCGTCATGGCAGAGACGAGGTAGGGCCTGTTAGTCACGTTGGCGCCGCCGCTTCCCGACGAAGAACTCCCCCCCCCTTTCGTTTTGGCACTGAACGGGACGGGGAAGGCCAAACGGGGCCGAGTAGCGGCATCCTCCTTTCAGCACCTTCCTCTGCTTTACTGTCTCTTCCGCAGAAAGCGGGAGAAATTCGTGGCTGAGGTGACGCTGAGGTTTCCCTGCCAAGTGGCTCCTCCGGTACGATTCGGTTTGATGAAGGGTCGCTCTAGAAAGAGTGCAGAGAAGAGCAGCGAAGATGATTAGGGGACTGGAGACTAAAACATATGAATGGTTGCTGAAATTGGGTATGTCTAGTTCAATGAAAAGGACTGGGGGGAGGGACAGGATAGCAGTGCTTCAATATCTCAGGGACTGCTACAAAGAAGAGGGAGTCAAGCTATTCTCCAAAGCACCTGAGGGTAGTACAAGAAGCAATGGGTGGAAACTAATCAAGAAGAGAAGCAAGCTAGAACTAAGAAGAAATTTCCTGACAGTTAGAACAATTGATCACTGGAACAACTTGCCTCTAGAAGTTGTGAATGATCCAACACTGGAAGTTTTTAAGAAGAGATTAGACAACCATTTGTCTGAAATTGTATAGGGTTTCCTGCCTGATCAGAGGGTTAGACTAGAAGATCTCCAAGGTCCTTTCCAACTCTGTTATTCTGTTAACTTTCTCCCGGACCTCTTGCTTTAAATTGTCCTCTGCTCCTCAAAGGTTGCTAAATTCTAGTTTTTGGCAGTAATTAATGGGCAAGGCGATAGACTCTTCTTTCTTGTTAGACAGCACCACAAACCTGATATTCTGTAGGCATTTTGTACCAACTCTCAGAGTCCCCAGCTCCCATGACTTGCGTAGCTCAATGTCTTAAGGCAATCTCTAGGCAGAATGTTCCCTTTCTGCCCTCAAAGAAATCTGCAGTTAGACTGTCTTAAACTGCTCTTCTACCAAAAGCGATTTCTAAAACCAGGGCCTGTGACTCAACAACTGCAGACAGCCAATCACACAACCCGAAATCAGACCAGGACTCAGAAAGGTATTTAAAGGCTAGTACTCCCCCAGCCAAGCACAATACAAAGCACACTGAAGATGACTCCTCGAGTGAGGACCAAACGTTTGCAACCAAATTGCCAAGCTCCGAGCTCAAACCTAACTACCAACCCGAACTACTAATATACAAAGACATTTCAAAGGTTTTTATGACTGGATTTACCTCTGCATGATAGAATTTCTGATTTCTTTCTCTTCACCTGATCTTGGCAGAGATGTGAAGACAGGGGAAAGTTTTATATGCCAAATATGAAGTAAAAAAACCCTCTTGGGCGAGAATTTGGCTCAGCGGTTCAAGCCCTTATTCAGAAAGGAAAGAATGCTTAGGTCATCTAAGAAATTGGTTACTCTTCCTGCTTTCCTCAAACTGCAAAATGAGTTGGCTCGTAAGGATAAGTACAGTGTAATGAAACTGATAATTGTCCTAGGTTTTTTTTCAAGGTGGTTGCCTTCAGCTGTATTTAATTGCCCATTTCCATCATTCTTTTTAGCCATTCTGATCAGAAGTTGAAGGCTTGATATCAGTAGGCTTGACGTTATATAACCTATAAAGTAATCTCTCTATTCCCCAGGGCTCATAATAACAGCTTGTTTTGGTGCATCCTTATAGTTATGTGTTTTAAAGGATATAGAAATGTGTTTTGTGCTGTATTTATTTTTCAGTTTTCACATTTTTTGTTTTTCAAGGCAAACAGTTTGCCTAGTTTTTTTTAAGTAAGCATAAAATAGTCGGCAGTGAAAAAATTATTGCAAGATATAATAGGATACATTACAGGTTCAGTAACATTGTGAGTGTGATGCGAATTGATTCAGTTCTGTTGAATGGCAAAAGCCATAAGTTACATGCTTAGAAAAAGGGAAATAAATACTCCTCGATGACACTGCTGGCCCACATCAATCTTACAATTTGTTAGCCTTGTAGCTTAACAAATTTAGATTGAATCTGACTACATTTAATTCTATTAGAGACACCAATCCTATTGGTGAGGTTTTCATACAACTGCTTTAGAAGTATAGTGTCATAGAACTTCAATGTTGTTGTAAATTTTTTAGAGTATTGAAAATTACTAAAGCAATTCTTTTTTTACTGTAGACTACAAATGAAATGAGATCAATATTTTACATTAATGGAATTCCTTCTTGTACAATTTATTGAAAGAAGTACCTCAAGAGAAGAGAACATAATTTGCTGCTGTAAATTATGAAAGTCAATTTTAAATTCTTATGAATGTACAAATGTAATTACATTTTAATAAAACACAATAAAATCAAGATTGCAATTCTAAGTATGTTTAAGACACCAAACTAGAAGCTGGGAGATCATGAGTTCTAGTCCCACCTTAGCTATGAAAGATAGCAGGGTAACCTTGAGTCAGTCACCACTCTGAACATGACTCAATTCAGAGAGGAGTTGTGGGGAAAATAAGAGGATATGTTTGCTGCCTTGGCTTTTTTGTAAGAATAATAATAGACAGAATACAAATAAGACTTGCAGAATCAGAGATAAACCTTACAGAATTCAGTAAGACTTTCATCCAAGCAAGTATGTATGCCATACTTTATATGGGATTACAAGCTAAATGAATTTACGTTCAAACAGCATATTATATAACAATTGCTTAAATCCGTTTGAAATTAATTGGAATGTAGTGGATTATGTTGAATAAACATGCATGACAGTTAAATGAAAGGATACATTTATATGAATTTATATGGCTTGCTCTTTCAAAATCTTTTAACAGATTTCATGGTGAAGGTTATCAAGATGGTTATGCTGAAGGAGTCCATGCTGGTGCTGTTGAAGGAAGGCAACATGGACTACAGCAGGGTGCCAGAATTGGCTCAGAAGTATGTTTTGAAAACTAAAATTAGTTTTTTGATTTAAAAAAGCCGTATCCTCTTCAGTGTATACGCTGAAATGTATATTAAATTCTAAGTGAATTTTGTAGTTTTTATAGCTCTCTAACTATAAACATGAGAAATGTTAGTGATTTTAAAACAAAATAAAATAATCACTTCTCAAATTTACAGATAGGGTCATACCTTGGTTTTGCACTGACGTGGCAACAGTTGCTTCAGAAAACATCAGATGAAAAATGCAGGTAATTTTTTTGGGGGGAGGGGTAATTGTTGTTACCCACTGGGTTGGATCAAATTTTGCATCCTGAATATGGAACAGCTTCTTATTGTCAAGGAATTTATTTGATCCAGTGAGGAATTCTCATGGGAGGAATGCTGATTTGGGAGAAAGATTTTTGTTATTTCTCCTGCTCTGCTGGAAATTTGTTCTGGAGTATTGTGCAGTTCCTGTCATTGGAAAATATGTAGAAATTGGTAGCAACAGAGAAAGGAGAAAATCAGTAATATACTCTCCCGCCTTTTTTCTATCAGTGGCAGCATTCTCAACAGTATACTGTTCAGTATATTATTGTTGCTAAAAGGACATTTAAATTGAAATGCTTTTCTTGTGGATTTAACTAATTTCCAGAAAAAGAACTGTTTTTTTTTCTGCTTTCTGCATTAAAAAAAAAGCCTAGTATGGTAAGGAAGGGAATATTGCAAATGCAAATGAAGAGGAAATTGATGACAACCTAAAATATACATCAGAGTACGTGGTGAAATTAGATTGTGTGTGTGTGTGTGTGTGTGTGTGTGTGTGATGGAATTCCATTAATTGAAAGTGTATCAGCAATTGTAAAAGGATGAAATTAATTGGATATTACTTCAGCAGTGTATCGGCAAACTTAAGCAGAAACATAATAGTTTTTAGTTTTCAGGTGTTTTCAAGTGCAACAACCTATGGTGTTTGCTGGAACTGATATTGTTAGTATTACTAGATGTAGCTGTTTAAAGTTACTACACTTTTCATTTTGATTTAGCTGTGTAATAATAATATATAAATTTATTAAATGTATATGCCCAATTCTAGTCACTGGGTGGTTTACAATTGTTAAAAAATGGAACAGTGCAAAAAATGCAAGCATAGCAAAGACAAAATATAAGCATACCAAAGTCCTCATAAGTAGTACTATTTAATTGATTGAAGCTGGAGCATGCAACCCTGCCAGGTTGAACCAGTTAATTAAATACTGAGGGACAGGAGATCCCGCAAGTAACCTGATCCTATTCTATGTAGTATTTATATTTTATCTGTACCTTGAATTGCACCTGAAAGCAAACTGGCAACCAGTGCAGCTTGTGAAGATGTGTTACATAGATATACTGAGGCATGCCTACCACTGTCTGTGCTTCTGCATTGTGGACCACGTGGTCTTTCAGGTAACCCTACTTAGAACATGTTGCAGTAATCAAGCTGTGAGGTAACAGTGCCTGACCATCTGTCTGAAGGGCCCCATGTGCTAGGAAAGGGTGTAATTGGTACAGTAGATGAGTAAAAGCCTTTTTGGTCACAGCTTCCACATCTCACTGAGTAGAACTGTGAGTCCAGGTGACCCTCCCAAATTGTGCATAATCCTTGAATGGGGAAAAACAACCCCATCCAAGATCAAAATGAATATCCCCAGAGCTGAGAAGTAAAAACACTTACTGCTTCCAGACACTGGAACAGAACCTCAACTTGGCTGCCTCAGAATCGAAATATATAAAAGATATCATCAAAGTATTGATGATATTGAACCCAAGCTGGCTGGTGACCTCAACCAGAGGTCTCATGTAAATGTTGAAAAAGAGGGAGAGAAAATAGCACCTGAGGTCCTCCACAAATGGGAAGCCTAGGGAATAATCTTTCACCACCAAGTAACACCAGTTGGACTACCCCTGGAGAAAGGAAGAGATTCACTGTAAAATGTTGCCCGCAGTGCCCCCATCCCCCACCCATGGAGCTGGTTCAGAAGGATACTGTGGTTGATAATATCAAAAGACACCAAGAGATCAAGGACCATAAGGGTGACCAAAGCTGTCTCAGTACTAAATCCCAGCTTGAAATTTGACTGGAATGTGTTTAGATAATCCATTTCCTCCAGATAATCCATTGCTTTGCTGCAGACCGTCTACCTCTTGAGCAATCTTCCCCAAGGAGGGAAAGTTGGAGACTGGTGAATAGTTATTGGAAACCATTGGTCCATAGATAGCCTCTTGAGAAGGGGGCACACTGTTGCCTCTTTCAAGGCTGGGGACAAACACCTTCCCCTTCATCAAGAAGATTGACGCTACTGCCTGGACCCAAATGCGAATCCCTTTCCTTGCTGCTTTCATAACCTAGGAGGAACCTGGATGCAGAAAATAAGTGGCTGAGTTGATCGTAGAGAGAGGCCTGTTTATTTTCTCAGGATTCACCATCTCAAACTCATCTTAGGTCATACCACTAGATTGCAGCCAAGTCAGTGCAGCCTGCACTCTATAATTGTATCACATTGGAAGTTCCTTGGAACTGGTAAATTGTTTAGATCGTGCGAATGCAGTTTCCATTTCCTTTTTCTGTTAAAGAGGTGATTTTTAATTGGCAATAATCTACTAAAGATCTGAGAGAGGAGATCAAATGTAGAAGAATATCTATGCTTTATTATTTGGAATTTGTCATTTTTAATTTTGTGTATGGGGAGGGTGGTTTAAGTTTTAACTCATTTTTCTCATAATCTTATTGATTTATAATTATCTTAAAAGAAGAGAATGAAACTCCATTTATAGGCAGATTGTTCCAAAATCGTTCATTCATATATGATGAAATGCTACAAAACAAATATAGTGACATTTTCTACAGTGGCTTCCTTTATTTGGTGATAATGCTGCCTATAAGATGTGGATTTGGAATGATAGATTTGATACACTGTTGACAGGGAGCAAATGTTCTGAATTATAAACACATACCACCTGCTGCTCTATTAATGGAGGTAAAGAAGGAAACAGTTGGAATTGATCCATAATTCTAAATAGTATTGAGTGTTTTTATACTCAACTATATAATTTGTCTTCATAGACACCATTGATTCTAAATGTACTGTCTGCATTATTTGAGCCTCTATTATAATAATTAATTATTTTATTAATGATAGTGAACAATAGGCTTGGTTTTCTGAGTTACCCATCTTCTGAGTGTAATGTTAGATCTGACAGAAGTAGTAAAATATTTTAAAACAGAGTGGTGTGTAGATGAACTTTGAAAATAACTGTGTGTGACATTATTAAATTAATTTTATTTCAGTAAAAAGTTAAAAGTCCTGGAGCAGTTAATAGAGATGATTCAAAATTTTCCTTTGGAAGATCCAGTTTATGACAAACTTCAAGATGACTTGGAGAAAATTAGGGGACGGTTTAAACAAGTATGTGCCCGATTTCATTATTGGAATAAAAACTGTAATTGTGTTCAAAACAAATAACATTGGAATGAAACATTACAGGAACAGAGGAGGGTGATATTTAATATTTAATCAAAATATTAACATGTCTAAATTTCTTTTCTTTTTAGATTTGCTCATTATTGCACATTCCATCTGATTTAAGACTTGGTTCTGAGAGTATGTCATTTTCATTTTGAAAGCAACATAAAAAGAAAATTGCTGTTGGATATAAAAAATGGTTACATCTCACATAGAGTGATCACCTTTTCTTTTCTGTCCACTGAGCAGAAAACTACAAAGATAAAGCTAATAACTTGATTTTATTGTACTTGAATTGTATCACTGTGTCATTGTTTCAGTTTTCACATTCAAGCTCAACAGTGGCTTCAGCCTGTTGGTTAACATACTGTTCCAGAAATTAATATTACACATGAGTAGAGAAGAAAATTGGTCTATGGAACATCATATAAATAGTGTTAATTTTTTTTCTTCAATTGTGTCCGATTCTTGGAGACAGGCTGGAAAAATCCCTGCAGTTTTCTTGGCAAGAATTTTTCAGAAATGATTTCCCCTTGCCTACTTCCTAAGGCTGAGAAAAGTGGCTAGCTCAAGGTCATCCAGCTGGTTTTGTGCCCAAGATGGGACTAGATCTCATGGTCTTCTGATTTTTAACCTGAAGCCTTAACCATTATACCAGTCTGACACATTAATAACCTATTGCCACCATTTATATTGAAAAGATGACAGCAAGTAGTCCTCGACTTACAATCACAATTGCCTGGAACTTCTGTCACTAAGATATATTTTTAAAATGATGAGCACCTTATTTTATGATATTTTTTTGCTACAGTCAATAAGTAAATCAGTGGTTAAATGAATCCATCTTTCCCCATTGACTTTGCTTATGGGAAGTAGATTGGAAAGATTGCAAATAGCAGTTGTGACCTGCTGTTATAAGTACATGCTGGTTGCCAAACACCCTACTTTAGATCATATGACTGGGAATGCTGCAGTGGTTGTATATAACCTTTTTCAGTGCTGCTGTAACATCAGACAGTCATCAAATGAATGGTTGAAAGATGAGGATTACCCATAAAGCATCTTAAGGATTTTAAGTAGATTTTGTAAACACGGAAGAGTGCCTTCCTAAAATTGACATTCTGTAAGAAGTGAGTACAATACATATTTAACTATATTAGTGCAAAACCACAAATTTGAAACATGTCAATGTATCTGTAGTTTTACAAGTGTATCTCAGATGAGATGTGTGCTTTGTAAATTAATTTTGGAGGCTCCCAAATAAACTTTCTGTCAGTAGCTTTCAGTAGTAATCACCATTACTATTATGAAAGTGCTAAGGTATATTCTGAAAATAAACTTTATTTGGAAGAAACACCAATGAAGACCAGTAGAGATTTTTGTAGCTTGCAGAAAGTGTCTTTGGAGGCCAATCTGGCACTCTCTTGCTGCACATTTTATAAATAATTTTAATAGACAATTAAGGTAAAATTCATTTGGCTTGTGGGCATGTTCTATTATGTCCTGTTTATCTCTTATTATTTTCCTATCTTTTGGCAGTTTAGAGGAAATATGTGGCAAACTTGACTCTGCCAGTCCAAATATAGACTGTTGTATGAGTTTGTTTCTTTTATGCCATCATTTGAAATTGCACAAAGTATTCATGTTTAAAGTATGCATGCCACATCTCAGGCCCAGGTCTTCCTGGGATGGTTTTCAGTGCGTAAAGACACCATATGAGAATAATAATCAAAATACAATAATACAATCAGTGCATTAGTCAAGTAGTATGAATTCCATGCAGCATATATTTACCAAGTCCTAAACCTGAAAGCTCTTTTGCCTGGCACTGAAAATAAAGGCAGCTGAAGGGGAGCAGGGTTACAATTTTGTTTTGAAGTGGCAGCATTTTTCTTCTTGGTTTAAAGTCCAAAGATCTAAGCCCCTATCTTAAATATGCTGTACTTGCTTTTTTAAATAAAAAGTTTAGTATATTTATCTTTGCTTGTGAACAACACTATAGTAACTAAATCATGGGGGATACAAGATTTTCCATTCCTTGCACTGCATCGCTATGCTGGTTGTATTTGCTGCTTTGGGCTGAGAATGATCAGGAGAAAACTCTGTTAAAATCCTACTAGATTGCTTCATGCTATACCTGTATGAATAAGATTAACTCTAAATTAGATGTTAGAAATCACTGATTAGGGCCACCTAGTGGGAAAAATAATTATATCAGCTTTCAAATTTCAAATTCCAATGTTTTAGTTAGAAATGGTAAACAGTTTTAATTAAATTAAATTAAGAAAGTTTTTGTTTTAAAAAATGGAAGTGCAATAGCAGACAGTATTTACCAAAACAGCTGAATGTTCTTCATTTATATCTTCAATGGATACTTTACCCATAACTGAAGTTATATTCATAATTGTACTGTTAGTATTATCTGTTGTATTGATCGTAAGGTTGGCCAAATTCACTGTCTGTTATGTTTTATATTTGATATTTGTACTAAAATATTATTTTCTTCAAAGTGATTCTTATTGTAATTCAGTCTGTTACTTAAAGAGGCCATCTGTGAAAGTGCTCTAACCCATTTATTGATAACGTTTTTACTTCATGGAAAAAGAAAATTAATTAAAATGCTAATATGGAAGCATAAAAAATAATGAATCCTGTGAAAACCCTTAATCATATATCTGTATAAGTGGAGTCTGGAAAAGCAGTTGATAATATGGTTGATTAGCAATCAAAATAGTTTTTTTTAATTTTCCAGAAACACTTTTGGATAATACAAGGAGGAAGGAAAAGATAGAGTATTCTGTGCAAATAATTCTTTGTTCAATGGTGTGCAAATGGAGCTTTGTTTAAATACTAGGGTAAGAAAAATTTGTGACACTAGAACAAATGTAATTTTGAAGATGTCAGTTTTTAGAATAAGACTTTTTATAACATCAACACTGTTAAAGTCAAATCGATGTGGGTTTCCAAAGTTAGTGATTTAGGTTTTTACATCAAATTACCTACTATTAAATATCAAAACCTAATTATAATTTTTTTAAAAGCTAAAACTTAAAAAGTTTCTAAAAACTGTTACATTCAATGTAAGTACCTCATTTTGATGGAAAGAAGAAAAATTAGTAACAATTCCACCTGCAAAATTTGCTTAGAAAAGGCATTGTTGGTTGCCTTATATGAACTTGATTTATACAACAGAGATTAATTTCAGTTTGAAAGGTTTTTGAAACCTAAGATCCATAAATGCTTTTATATCTATTGTTCTTCATGCTACCAAATTAAATATACACTACGCCAAGTGCATAATGTCTTTTTCCAGGCGGCACTTTTAAGGTAAAGATTTAATTATATCAAAGACTGTACAGGGAGTAACACAACCCAGATCATTAACATGTATAAGAAATTATTCCCTTGTTTAAGAATTTGCAGTAATGTTTGACACAGACAAAAATGATCCTTCTGCTTTGATCCTAAGTATTGTATTATTGCCTTTTGTTTTCCTATCTACCATGCAGTACATTCAGCCAGATAGCTGTTTGAATGTATCTGGGGGAAATGTTTGAGTATTTATTGAGATTTAGAATAAAATATTTTTTTAAAACCTAAATGTGATGCTTTGCTTGACTTGTGCTACACCACCACATCTTGTTTTTGCATTTAATTTATTGTGTTCCTTCTCTGCCCAACACCTGAAGCCTTTGAAAAAGATTATCAAAATATTTACAAAAGGCAGTGAAAATAGTCAAATGCAGTGAATATATAGATAGTATGTGAAAAATATAAAACATTTCATTGAATAGTAGGCATTCAGACTTTTTTCAAAATGCCTTTGTAGAAAGTAATGTTTTCATTTAGCCTATATTGTCCTGAAGAAAGCATACCATAAAGAGGTCTCATCAGGAAAGGGGTAAAGAGAGAAGGGAGGAGGCTTTGCTTAATATTTTCTAGCTTGCTACCAAAGGCTTTAATATCAGGACCACAATACCAACGTGGACCTGTAAGTTGACTGACTGCTGGCAAAGGACTGACAGAGTAGTCATATCACTTAATTCTAGTTCATAAATACGCAGTTTTATTTGAATTAAGTTTCCAAATTATCTTATATACCAAGGCTGCAAAGGACAAGTTACTGATAGAAGTGATGGCAGGATGTTAGGCCTCAAAAGAGGGACTGTTGAAATCAATCTGTTGATACAGTTAGTTTTTTCTGTTAAACTGCAGTTCCCATTCATATTGGAGCAGAAGTCCCATTATCAGTATGGCTATCAACATGAAAGATATATAAGATACCCAGGGAACATTGTGGTGGGATTCATGCAAGTTAATACTGTACAAAGTTCTTTCAGGTATTTTCAATCTTTTCTTTCTGTACATAGTGTTACATCTTTTCTGCCCCAATCCATCTAACAAGATGGAAGAGGGAAGAACTAATTTTATTTATGCAATTTTTATGGCGGGGGGTGGGGGGACTTAACTATATATGACATTCCAGCAGGAGTCAGGAGTGGCCAGATTCAGACCCTGCATCTATATAAGCATGATGCTTCTGGCAATGTTCTTTTTTTATTATTTTCCTCCTGAATTTGCCTTTTTCACAGCAATTACAATCTGGATAGTTTTCCTGGCATTATCAATTATAATCCCAAACTCCCTTTCTTGATCAATCCTTTTTTGGGACATAATTGAATTCAAACAGCTCTCTCATCCTGATGGCATACCAGAAGGTCTTTAAAGAATGTCCTCCCAGGCTTTGTAATAGGTTGGATGGAATGCCTTCTTTGGATGCATTTGTTGCACATTTCAATATTAGAGTTCCAGATTTGCCCTTTTGTTCATTTCTCTTTGTGTCTTTTGCATTTATTTTGATGTATTTCCTTTTTTATATTGTGAACTGCTCAGAGTTGGTCCATATTTGGCCAGTGTCAAAGTTGAATTATTTCATTAAATAGCGATCTTCAGCAAACCCAGTCACCTTATTGTTTATCTCAATTGCAGATAATTTATGAATAATCATTAATTCCAGCAATGCCCTGATACTTCAGTTTGCAAAAATTGAGTACTGCCCCACCTAGTCTTTCTAATTATATTAGCTTAATAACTAATTTTCTTCTCAAACCCCATGATTTCTAGATCTACTCATGAGTCTCATGAGTATCTTCAGGAAAAGCCCTTTGTAAATCCAATACAATTAATCTTGTAGATAATCATCTGTATCCATGTTTGATGACATTCTCATGAAGAATTTATGAGAGTGAACATATATCTGTAAAATATAATTTCCTATTGATTTAAAAAAAAATTGGTGGGGGGGTATGTAACTTTTTTTAAATTAAGGCAATAGTAGAATCCAGGAAACTGAGTTCTAGTTCTGTATTAGGCATGAGAGTGGCTGTGTGACTTTGGGCCAATCTCTCTTTCTCAGGCCAACTCAGAGTTACTGTGGGGAAAATAGGAGGAGGAAAGAGTTTTAGGTATGTTTGCTGTCTTGAATTATTCAAAATAATACAGGCAGGATAAAAAAATTGTTTCACCATGTTCCATGTGCCTTAAATATAAGCCTGTTTTAATGTCACTGGGAAACAATAGCTAGAACCTGTCCTGAGAAGACCAAATATTTCTCTCTCCTCCAGTGAAACAGAATTTTGTTTTATAATGATTCTCAATCAAGTAACACCAAATAAAACAATGATAGTTGCATTGGATCTTCCTGTTTTAAAGAATATGAATGAATGCAATGTATGATGCTTAGGAATGTACTCTTTTAATAGTTCTACAAAATGGGAAAATTAACTGTGGCTTTTCCTTGCATTTGAAACCCGGATGCTTTTTAGAAATATGTGGAAGATAAATGAAGTTTATAATTCAGGAGCTGGGGACTAATCAATATTGCACGGAATCTTTTTTGAATGTGAATCAGCAGGTCTTTAATTTTTTTAGTTGGTGCTATTATTCCAACAGCAAGCTTTACTCCTATTGTCCAGTGTTTGTCCAGCTCACGTTTACTGGACTGTGGGAACGGATTAGGGTTTCATGGTTTCTTCCCCCTTCTTGCATAAATGCTTGATCAAAGACATTCCTTGGATGACAAAACACTGTATACTGTGTCACACAGTCCTGACCAGACTGCATGAACAGTACCTTAAAAACACATGCCCACATTGTTCTCTAACAAGCTATTTCTTTTTTTCTTTTTTTAAAAAGGACAACAAATTTAGATTTAGGCACACTTAAAAAAATAAAGATTTAATGTGCTATTTTAAATGCATTCATCTATATTTCTCTTATGTCTTCCTCTCAATCTGATTGTTTCTACAAATGCAACTCCACACAGTAAAATCAAAATAGAAATAGCGAATGGTTATTAATCTATACAACCATGTATTAAATTTGATAATGCCATTTTTTTAAACCCTGATTTCATTTCAATGATTCTGAAGCAGCTTGCAACAGAATGTAGCATTTAAATGCAAAACATTTACATGTGCCTCATTGGAAAAGGAGTGAAGAAAAATGCTGGATTGGGAAATGGGAATAATGTTAAAATCCCTCTCTGGTATTTTGGTGTTTTCTGATGACCTTCATTGGATGTAATTGTTACTAAAGCACTTTTCTCCCAGTTTTTGGCCCTGTGATTGTTAAGACTTGTTCAGTCATTCAGTTGTTTCCAAAACTTGAGTAGCGTCGTTTCACCAGGATTATCAGTCAGTAACTCTTTGAATTATAAGCACATTTGTGTCATTGGTTATAGTACCTATCCATCTTGTTTTCTGTTGGGCACTTTAATTCCCCCCCCCCCCGACATTAGTGTCTTCTTTAATGACTATAGTCTTTGCATTAGATGTCCAACATAGATAAAACTTTCTTACTAATAACCGTTGAATTATAACTCATAATTCTTAGATTGACCATTGTTGTGCTGGATGGAAACTTTGAAACTGTAATCCAACCCATTAGGATGGACCTATAAAAATAAAGGCTTGATCTAGAAAGATAGCTTTTTCCTTGGGTGTGCTAGTTGGAATTCCTTGGACAGTTCCTGTGACATGGAATAAATAAGTCTTGTTTGCAGTTTCAAAATATTTTCCTAGTTATAAAAACTGCTAAGGAAAAAAACATAGAAAATGACCCATTCCTAATGATAATTATATGTTAATAGTGCTGTTTTTCTGATAGTATGTGTAATAGCTGATAGTAAATTTGAAACGGCAGTTTCAAGCCTGAATGTGTTCTGACTTTACTAAAAATGTTTTGATGCTGTTCCAATCATTCTCCCTGTTTCAATTCAACTTCCAAATGGGTATTTTGAAGTTGAAGCTGAGCTACCCAAGCCTGGGATAGATTGTACTCTGCCATTCATGTGTCTTAGGCAGGAAAACCTATACCATTTCAGACAAATGGTGATCCAATCTCTTCTTTAAAAATTCCAGTGTTGGAGCACTTCTGGAAGCAGGTTGTTCCACTATTTTGTCAAGAAATTTCTTAGTTCTAGGTTGCTTTTCTTCTGGATTACTTTCCACCCATTGCTTTTATCTACCCTCATGTGCTTTGGAGAATAACTTGTCTCCATCTTCTTTGTGGCAACCAGAGATATTGCAACACTATGACACCTCAATCCTTATTTTCATTAAACTAGGAATACCCAATTCCAGCAAGTTTTGTGTTTTAGCATCCAGTCCCCTAACCATCTTTGTTGTTCTTCTCTGCACTTTCTACAGCCTCAACATCTTTTTTACATCTTGGCAGCCAAAACTGGATGCAGTATTCCAAGTGTGGCCTTACCAAGGCATTATAGTGATATTAACACTTCACATGATCTTGATTTTATCCGTTTATGCAGCCTAGAACTCTGTAAGCTTTTTTGGTAGCTGCAGTGCACTGCTGGCTCATATTCTAAAGCTGTTTATACATCAGACTGACTTAAGATTTGCTTTAAACCATTTTGTTTATTCACTTGATTGCAGTTGAGTAATAATATGGTTAAAAGCAAAATGGCTTGATTTGCAGATCCAAAAGCTAATGAACCTTATGTTTTTGTCTAACACAGAGAAGTTGAAGTTGCTTAGTAATATAAATTAGCATGACCATTTATTTCAATGTTCCTGCTTTTATTTGAAACTCTGATTTAAAGATCAAGTTAACTTCTATAACTAATGTCTTCCATTGGTTTAGAACTCCTATCAACCTCTAAACATGTGGACTACATAATTATGAACAAAGTGCACCCTAAATGTTAAAAGGCCCCTGTAGAGAAAACAAAATATACTATTCTTTAAACATGATTTCTAGTGACTCATCATATAAACATAGCTTACTAATATGCATCCTAATCTGCTGTCTATTCATAACAATCCTAATTTACAGTCAACAATTAATTCATTTGAATTTGTTTCATGCTTTGGTCCTTTTGGAATCATAAGTTTTAAAGGAATTTTATGGCTTCCTCATTAAGATGGAAAAAGGACATTCTGCTGTATTCATATTGGATGGCTTCAAAACTATGTTGGCTGTTAGATTTGTCTGCAACTCTTATGTAAGAAAATGTTAATTACTGGATCAGAAAGTAGACCAATTATAATCTGTATGGACAGGTAGATCTAGACTTGGATCTCTCAATAGCCTTTCTCCTGGCTGCTCTGCTGTTAGATCATCTGTCCTTTTTGACCATGGGGCAACAGTACATTTATGGAGATACAGAACCTCATGTGGTTTGTCTCTTCCTCCATTGGGAAGCTGTATAGATTGAATCCAAAAGCACAAATAAAAAGGAAATATGGGTCTGTTCAGAAAGGAATTTTGTTGGAGCACAGGAGAAGAAATAGCATTTTAAGTTCCGTTCCATTACATAGAATCCTATTTTAGTATATTTTTTGCTGTTAGGCATTCTAAGTGACATAGGGAATAGTAACATTATCCAGTAACAACATTGGCTACTATATGAAATTAAAGTTAATGTAGGAGCTTTGTACTGGTTGGGAAGCATTGTGCTCCAGTATTCTCAATAGATCTGTATTTAAGTCAACTGTAAATTCTAACTTTTATTCAATATCCCAAATGTCATCCCAAAAGAACACCAGATTGTGCACATTGAATGCTGAACACTAAATATAAATAATAATCTAAGGAACACGGCAAATCATTGACGATTAATACTGAACAACAAAACAGAAAACCAGCAGTGGGTTTTATGAATTTATTTCTAGTCTTTTAGGGGAGGTCTTTCTCATTTGCTGGAAACTTACGTTACAGGTCTGTTGGTGACTGTGCATTTCAGACCAATGGTGACAATAAGTACAATATACATATATAGATATATATATATAAAAAGTACAATTCTGAATTGCTTGGCTTTCTATAGATTGTTATATCAATGTGACAAATAAAGCATCTCTGTTGGCACGTGAACCTGCTTGTCAGCATTTGGCCTTTTAGTACGTACAATACTTTAAAAATCTGCAGTACACGCTGCCACTTCTCAGTGAAACACGTCATAAAACTTAACAACCATTAACTCATCAATTTTCTTGGTTGGTTCAGAGACACAGAGATGCCACAAACAGAAGTGTCTATGAGGTAAGCAGTAAGAAATGTTCCTGAAATGTGGACCGAATCTATCCAGTCCTCCTGGGTCCTGCGACTGCTAGTAGCATTACACGGCTGTTGTCTTTAGGTAGGATCTTAACTGCAATTGCCCTCAAAATGAAGTTCTAATTCTGTTTTGGTTTAGCAGCATACAGGCAACTAGATTATTCTTCACCGTACAACTTGGTTAGCTGGCTTACTTGAGATTTAGAGGTGTCGCTTTCTGTTTTTGTTTTAAATTAGCATTATGCTATAATTAACATCAACAAAAAAACCCTAATATATCATAACAGATTAAACACACAAAATACTTAATTCCAGAAGATAACCTATCATACCGCATGATGAATTCTCTCTGGTGGAAAACATCAAAAGGCATATACGAGTTATATTATAATGCACCTTTCATATAGCAAATGTGGCTAATAACACAGCTTAAAACTACTATGATAATAAACCCCAGATCAGAAAAAGAATCCACTTTATAAAAACGCATTAACAAAAGAACCTGACATTACTCAATCTTCTGAAATGTTTTCTGTTTTAAAATAAGCACAAATTAGTTGCAAATCGCCGAGACCCATTCAGAATAATGTCCAATGCATTTCTGTTTGCAGTAAAACTATGAGGCATTGTGAACAAACATTAAAACCTGATCTGAACACGGTTAACTGAAGTATGAGGTATTGTGAAACAGGAACCTTTTTTGGAATAGAGCAGTAATCACATTAAGTAAAATTGATCACATAAAAAAAATCTACCAAAAAAATGATGTCAATAATATAATTTTCTATGAGAAAATTTAAAACCTATAACATGGCAGTATAATGACATTGTATAAACAAAAAATGACCACAAAATAGCAGCAAAACACAATGACAAAGATACAGAAAAGCAATGTTAATTTTTTTTCAGAAATTCATGCTGGGAATTTATCCATAGCAGCTCAACAGAATATGTGGGAGCGTCTGCTCCTTTTTTTCTCCTTTTAAAAACTTTTCTTTTTTTTTCCTTTTTTCTTTTTTTTACAATCAACACCTTAGCGGCAGTTTCTCACATACATTTTGCCATCACATTCTCCTCAAGCATCAACTTCAACAGCTATGTCCACGTCCCTTCAGCTACCTTCTACAATAATAGATACATAGCCAAGATGTGCAAATTTTCTATTTGTAGCTAAATTTAAAAAAAGGAAGGGGAAATACACTGGATTAAGATCTTTTTTTTTCAAGTACACCAATTGTACAGTTTTAACTATGGTCCGTTTTCGTGGTTAATGCTATTTTGAAAGTATCTAGGCCAAATGTGTAACTATCTCAAAATGTCTTAAATCCTCAGGAATATGAACTTAACTGTAATATTGAGGGTAAAAAGAATTTTTTTAATTTTGTTAGAATCAAGGGGGCGATTTATTTTACAAATTATACTGGCCTTTCTGAACATCCTCTGCAATAAATATTCTTTTTAGCCTCAACTATAAATTATACATTTTAGTGTTTAAAAGCCTTCAGTTGTACAACATCTAGAGACCACTCTCAAAATATGCGTTCTATAGGTAAACCTTTTAGGCCCCTAAATTTATATTAACAAAATGAATTGGCACAAAAAAATCATCTAAATATCTTTTCTATCAAAAAGGTTAGGAAGATATCCTGGCAATTTTGTGAATGCAATTTCTCTGACTGGAATACAACTTTCAGGTGAAAAAAAAAGACCAAAAAACACACCTTTCCTCAACACCATAGTTAAATGCACTTGCTTTGCAATTCCAAGTTTGCACACAAGCACTTTATATATATATATATATTTATATATATATTTATATATATAATTTCCAAACCATTCCATTTGAAGAAAAAATTCCCACACACAAAAAATGGAAGTATTTCCTATACCTAATGAACTGAAAGTGCTTTGAAATGGAATGGTTTTACAACTTTTTTTTAAAGAGATAAGCTGTGGATTCAACCTGGACATAAGTAGGCTGTGTATCTTTTGGGTTAAAACTAGTATGTTTTATGTATACACAGGTAACTATAAAAAATAGGAAGGTTACAAAAATATATTATGTCACTATTGCAATTTCTCTTTATTGTTGGAACATATGTTAATGCCTTTCTCTGGCCATGCTAAGGTGGAACTCTAGAAGGCTTATGCACAGGCAATCCACAGGCAGAGAAGATTAACATATAATAATGATGTATGCTAACATATACTAATGTAAAGATTACATTAACCATTTATAAGGTGAAGAGGCTAAACCTAAGAGAATAAAATAAACATTTGCAGATGACTTATAAAGTGACTAAATGCATAAGCAAGCAAGATAGAGAAAAGCCTAGAACTGCATTAAAGCTATGCTTTTTAAAAGGGAAAACGCACATACAAACCCAAAACACATAAAATCTATCTAAAAACACCCTCTTCTACTTTAAAAATGGTTGGCTTTTTAATATGCAAGAAAGAAATCTAATACTCCCCTGGAGACGTGTTGCTTGTAATGCCTAGTCTGTAACATATATGCATGCATACATACACATATGTATGCAGCACAAGTTCCTAGAGAGATCATGCAGATACTACTTTATTTTTCTTTTTTTAAGACAGTTGGGGAATTAGGGAGGGTGGGTTGCCTGCTAAACTGATAAAGGGAAGGAAGGAATAGCAAAGAAAAAAGAATGAATGACATTTTCCCTTCTGGTATAAAAAGTTCTGGAGAAAAGGTTTTCCGGGGAGATCTTGATACCAATTCCTTCTCAGATGCCCTTTTGTCATTTGCTGGAACAGCCAAGTAAATCCAATCACTGAAGTCCTCCTTAAATATTCACATCTCTAACATCAGTGGGTGTGCAGGAAAGATCAGCTTCCTCTTCAACAGTCTTTGTTTCTGAAGATACGTTGTGTTGTTGTGCCTGGCGAAGACTAGATTCAAGGAGAGATTCAATCTGTTCTTGGCAGGCTCGTAAACAATCCTGTAGATGTTTAAAAGAAAGGGGCAGGGGAAGACAATAAAATTTTCTTTAGAAATACGGGTAATTATCATATTCTTCCAAACAAAGGATTAAATATCTACACAATGAGATTTTTTCTTTGATCTCTTCTGTTAATGAGGAAAGTGGAATTCATTCCATTGGCAAATCTCATTCTGGCATGATCAAATGACCCCCATTCTCCTAACAAAAAAGGTGAATTTCACTGGAGACAGTTTTCAATAGTTTTTGATACTACCTTTCTTCAAAAACTTTGGACCTATTGGTTGAAGATGGCATGTAAAAATACATGCAAAGTATCCTGTATGTCAGTCAGTCCATCCATCCATGATATTTGATCATAGGAAGAGTTTGGCCATATATATGATTTGGAGACATGGACTCAAGACCAAAGAAATTAAGAAGTTAAGAAATCTATTTAATCAGCAGACCTTGCAAGCAACTCTAGCAGTTGCTTGCCACCATTCTAAAGAAAGGAACAATGCTTGCCTTCATTGCAAAATGGTTACTTCCTATCTTTGAAAAAGAGCTATATCAGTAGTGTTTTTTTTCTAGTATAAATAAAAAATAATAAAGAGCAGCATGGACTGGTGTTATGCTTCTAGAAGATTGTTCTTAAAAAACAAAAAAGGTGGAGGTTGGGATGGGCACAGGAGGAACCAATGTAAAATACCGAGATAATTACCTTTATGGATCTAAGCCATTCTATCTCACATAAAAATATAAAAAGTATTTTAAATCAAACATATCAATAACATAATTTCAAAAGAAGAAAAAGGATTTTTCCTGCAATTGATAAGAGTCAGAAGCTTTCAGAAATTTATTCCTAATCATACTCTAGCCTCCTGCAGATCCAAATTCATTCTGCTGCTTGTTTTAATAGAGCAAAACTATAAGCAATAGGAAAATTATTCCAAGTGTGAGTGAATAAAAAATTGGAATCAAAATTAACAGGACAATAGCTATTGTGAAGATACCAGCAGGTAGAGGTAGTCCTTGACTTACAACCAATCACTTGGTGACTGTTCAATCAGTTACAATCAACTTCCACAAAGCTGCCTACAACTTGTTTTTGAAGTTATGACAGCTACACCACCTTTTGTTCACATGAATGGATTTTGGTACTTGGCAACCAGCTTATCTTTGCAGCCATTTGCAGCATCCTGCATTCATGTGACTGCGATTTGCGACCTTCTTTTGGCATTTTCTGGCATTTAGTTCCAGTTTCCAACCAAAAATAAAGTTCATTTGGACAACAGCGGCTAGGTATGTTTCTGTATGTTAGAAATTAAATGGCACATTTACTTTTTTAATGATTGTTGCTCCACAATTAATTTTCAACTGTAGGAAAACGATAAAGAGTCCAAGAACCTGAAAGTTCAAAACTATCAGATCAAGCTATTACGCAAATATAGGCATTAATAACAGAGTGCCAAGTTGTAATTTTATTCTAAAAATAAGCTTTTCAATTCTGAAGATACTGTCTGGTGCCCTATTGCATTTTATACATGTACTATAGGCAGTCCTCATTTAGTGACTGCTTTTTAGTGACCACAATTACATCAGTGATATAAAGTAATTTTGCAACCAATCTTCACATCTACAACATTCACATGTGTGTAAAGCAAAGGAAAATTGAAGTAAGATTATAAGCAGCCATAGTTTCACTTAGCAAACATTTTGCTTAACAATCAAGTTGCCATGTGACTATAGTTGCTGAATAACGACTACTTGCATTATGACTTCAAAGCTATCTCTTGATCTAATATATTTTAGATAGATTACAATGTCTGATATCCCCTCCAAAGCATGGGGAAGAATTATGACTATTGAAGATCATGGATGCTAAAGACCTGGGGAACCAAACCGAGATTCAGTAACACCAATGGGCCTATAGAAAATCTCCTCTGAGATCTGATACTCAACATTTTTTTAAAATCATTAAAAACAGCCTCTAGGCTTCAAATGCCTGAATGTCTAGAAAACAGATGAAACATAAAAATAAATAATAGAGAAGCAGTAGCAAGTTATTCTGTCACCTTGGGCAGTAAACCCACTCCGGCAGCCATTTGGTGAGGTTGCCTACAACCTACCCTCAAGATTTCAAATGGATTTATATAACAAGATGACCAGGGATACCCATTACAGAAAAATGAAATTGGAGGTAATCAGGCGGGTTTCTCTAAGGTTTATTAAGGTTCCTGAAAATCTTGAAAGGACAAAACAAACAAGACCACCAAGTGTCTTCCTCAAAGAACCATCTATGTATTTCACAGTATACCTATGACTATCATTAAGTGCTGTACCTTATAATTAGTAATGAATGTATCTTTTCTTTTATGTACACTAAGAGCATATGCACCAAAGAAAATTTCTTGGGTGTCCAATCACACTTGGTCAATAAAGAATTCTATTCTATAAATGAGGGCATAAGTTGATTCCTTGTTTCTATAGCAGTTCTGAAATTTCTCTGATAAGAAATATGCATTATCAATTAGAAATTAAACATGGCCACCAACAGGTATACTCATGTGCTGGTGTAACACCTTTCTCAGTTACAACCACTGATAATAGTTACCTTAAAATGCACAAAATAAACAATCCCACAATAGTTTGCTCAACTTCCCTAGCTCCCTGTTTACTCCTGTCTCTAACAAACATTGTCTCAACATGTTTAACACTGTGCATTAAGAACTTTGAAGTTTTCTTTTGGGATTGCCTTTTCTGATTTAACCTATGACATGCACTAGCCCTTGTGGCGAACCCAGTCTTCCATGATAAATTGCCGTCAAAAGTGTTAGGATGTGCATGACTGAAAATGAATGTTGCTTTCCTGAGATGGTGACCTGCCTGCTGTTTTCTTTCTTTTCTGTTTCAGTTCTGCCTTCAGAGGCTTCTTGGGTGATCTACCAGCTTTTCACTGATTCTACTGCCACAAGAACTTTCTCTACCACATAGCATTGGGATAAAATAAGATTAAAAATCCAAGCTTACAATTCCCTGCAAGGCTCTTCTGAGAGAGAGGGAGGTTAATCCTACCTCTAAGCAGATCAGACCATCAGTTACAGCTCACTGAAAACAAATAACCCTTGACCTTTACTGATTTAAACTCTAGTGTAATATTTCCTCTTGACGGAGACTATTTTAACCAGCAAAAAGAAACATCCCATATCTTTAAGTCATTATGTAATACATTATTTCTCTGCTCTTGGCTTTTCCCAATAAAGACATGAAGATGGGATGTCCATTATATGAAATAACACTTTTGATCATACATATCCTCCTTTAAATACCCATAGATTTCATCTCCAAAGAAAGTGTAAAGGGAAGACTTCCACCGTATTTTTCTTCTCCCTTCCCACACTTTTTTTCGCTTTCACAAAGTCTGGGAAAGTTCCGAAGTTGTCTCAACCGTAACTATACGCCATATTCAGCAATTCCATTGCGGGGAAAACAGGATACATATTTTTCTCATGGTTCTATTCCTGACTAATCAAGTGTGAAATGTTATCTTCCTAAGTTCTCTGCTGGAATTCAGTAGACTGTCTAAGATGAATATATATCCATATGATTGACAATGAAGAAAAACTTCCCAAACCTAAAGACCAGCTGCCAACTATAAGTAAAATACTAGGGTGTCCAAGGCCTATTGTGTTTAACAGTTCAATACATTATCAAGAAGTAAACTGTCTCTTTTTGGTTCTGCTCTTAGTAGTCAAACTGAAATTCATTTCTATCCCATTGCACTTCAGGAAGCTCTCCTACCTGTCCTTTAGCTAGGAAAGAAAAAAAATAGCAGTCTATAGAGGTGGCCCTCATTTAATAACCCCTGTCAGGACCATCTGAACCTGCAAAGGAGTGGGGGAGGTGAACAAGGAATTTTCTGGCTGTTGCAATGCCATGATTACAACCTAGGTGCTCAGCATCCATCTCATGATTATGATGTCACAGCTTCCTACAGTGATGTGATTGCCATTTGTGAGGTTCCATGCCAACTTCCCACAAGCAGTCTATGGGAAGCTGGGAAGAAGTTGAAAATTGCAACTACGTGAGGTATAACTAAGTGTGGGTCTCACTTAAAACAGTAACTGGGGACAGCTGTTGCTAAGCGATTCAGTGACCACAGTTTATAACCATTTTGTTTAGCTACAGAAATTCTGGTCCCAATCACCATTTTAAAACAAGGACTACCTGTGATGTAGATAAATTCCAATCTTTATTTGGAGTTTAAGATGGGGATGAGAGAAAGATCATTGGTTTAAACTCTGTTCCTTTTACTTATGGCTTAAATCTGGATTTAGCCCAATAAGGAATCTTGGAAGTAGCAAGTTAACACTGCAACTTATTTTCTCCCAAGCCATCATAAAGTAAAACATAAGATGCCCTCTGATTTTTTCTACATATCAGAAAACATGGAGGACAAGGGTGGTAGAGGGCCATATCTGGCATATAGCACTCTAAATGTTTTGTGTAATGCACACATCTGGAAAAGATATTTGGTATCTGGGAAAATAAAAGCAGGTGACAGAATACAAATTATTGGGTGGCAGTGGCAACTTCAGAAGCCATGTTTATGGAATCCTCTTTATATATTATGGTATAATGAGCCAAGGTGGCGCAGTGGTTAAATGCAGCACTGCAGGCTACTGCTAGATCAGCAGGTCAGCGGTTCAAATCTCACCGGCTCAGGGTTGACTCAGCCTTCCATCCTTCCGAGGTGGGTAAAATGAGGACCCAGATTGTTGGGGGCAATATGCTGACTCTCTGTAAACCGCTTAGAGAGGCCTGAAAGGCCTATGAAGCGGTATATAAGTCTACTGCTATTGCTATTGCTATTGCTATTGCTATATTAGGTTGAACCAGAGCTATATTAAGGCAATAATAGAATAACCAATATAATAGCCACTGCGTCACCACAAACACCATGGTGACACAGTGGCTAGAATGCAGTATTGCAGGCTAATTCTGCTGACTGCCAGTTACCAGCAATTCAGCAGTTCAATTCTCACCAACTGAAAGTTGATTTAGCCTTCCATCCTTCTGAGGTCAGTAAAATGAGGACCCAGATTGTTGGGAAAAATGCTGACTCTGTAAACCACTTAGAGGAGGCTGTAAAGCACCACGGAGCAGTATATAAGTGCAAAATTATTAATTTCTGCTTCTGCTAATGAAAAAAGCAATATATGAGAGTATACTATTCTAACTGAAAACAGTTTTTTGAAAGATCATATTAATGAATTTCTAACTATTAAATATTTTACCTGTTAAATTGTATAAATGCTGTAGTGCAACAATAATTCACTAGGCTTTGGGAACGTAATTTATTGGAGGGCTCTTCTATTGCTGTACTGCGTTATCAGTTCTGTGTACTGATTATTTTTACATTATTTTATTATGTGTCTTATCAATTAGTTTTGTTTTTAATTTGTCTTAAGCTGCCCAAAGTATCAAGAAATCCAGTAAAATAACTATAAAATAGACTTCAACTTCACTCTCCACTCTCCTTCATGACCATGATATCTCATAAAGAACGAGGATGGGGCAGAGAAAGAGTGGCTGTACTTTCATGCTTCTTCCTCCATACTTGGCATGAAAGGAGAGATTTCAAGCAGCAATATCATACAGTAACTTAAAACATTTGTTGGTTTAAAGCTTTTTTAAGCCAGTCCTGAGTTGGCATCAAATTAGTTTGCTACTAATTTCATCTTTTTAAAAGATGAACATGCAGCTTTAACATTTATTTTCTATTTGGAATACAAACAAATTGTTCTATGGTTTGAGGAGGGTTGACAAACTCCAATTTATTAATAAACAACACAGAAACCTGATCAAACTGACTTTTACCTGACATTTTCTGAAGGTGTGAAAATGGTCGAATGATGAGGTGAGAAGCCAAATTGATGGGAGACAGATCAAGAGACCTTACTATGGTTATCAGACTTCTAATTATCTCAGATAAAAGCAAAATGGAGGAATTGGAGTCCTAACAATATAAATATGAACCATAAAGGAATTCCAATCAGATGTTATTGCATAGTGCATTTTTTGTAATTAAAAGGAAATGTTTAATTACAAAACCCTCAAATCCTTAGCTATTTATCCTAGATAATAGCTGGAAATATATTTCAAATCGTTCAAATGGAATTACTTGAGGAATGCAGCATATTATACATTCTGAAGTTCTTACTCACATTTTTATGGCAAAGCTATATGATAATTGTATTATACTGGTTAAAGACCAAAATAAAGATTGCCTGAAGGTTATGCCAGAAATGAATACCCCTCCCCCCCACACATACATATATGTTTTAGAGACTATATTTACTCATATTCTACCATTCCTAATTCATCCTATAGGAATCACAACAAAATCATCAAGAAACAAATGAGACCATCCTGTCATTGTTTTTTGTAAAAAGGAAAAAAAAAGAGAATTACAGTGAATACAAGAAGTGATGTGGATCACAGATCCTTTAAAGTCCTGCCACATAACTTCTAAATTATCATGAGCTGGATCCAAAAATGTCTGAACGTTGAGAAAACTACTGTTGCTTTTTATAAATGCTTGGGGTCTAGATTAGCAGATTTGCAAGGCATTGTGATAACTGAAGGGATTGTGGGACTGGAAATCTAACACATCTGGGTACACCAGGCTGTTTGAAGGCAGTTCTCATGTACCTGCGCAAGAGTTTAGTTAAGTAAAACAGAACTGGATTTAGTTTTTCTCTTTTTATAAGAATCATATGGCATCCTAGCCTAAAATCAAAACAGCTCTTCTGTGAGTAGTACACCTTTCCAGGTGAAGTGGAAAACACCTTCCTCAGGACGAATGAAATCCAGAGACTGAGGCCCTTTGTTCTCAGTGATAAAGCTCCTCTTTTACAAGGTAGCTTTGCCCTTCATCACGCCATATGGAAAGGCAATGTTACACCTGGTCAGAAACATGTCATGCGACAGGGTCTAACCTAAACTTAGGAATCAAGCATGCTTAAATATGATTTTCTTTTGAATTCAAGATAAGAGGCTGAAAGCGCAGATGAAATTTTGAGAACATGCATCAGGGCAAAATGGCTTCTACTGAAGACATGGCTGTTCACAAAATGGCTGCCACATGGTAGGCATGGCCAAGCCCAAAACAGTAACCTTTCAGAAAGTGAATAAGACCCCTGCAAATGCTCTCTACCATCCCACTGACACTTTGTAACATCATCATCATTAACTCCACAGCACGTCACAATAAGCCAGCTTCTCATATTTTACTAGAAAAACATTTTTAAAAAGTCACCTTGGCAAAGGATTTTAGCAGGCATTATTTCAGACTCCAGGAGTAACATTGGTCCCCCACCGGTACCATGTTGCCTACCGTGCTATTACCAATATATTAAAGCCATTTCTGCTAATTTTCCAGGAAAGGAAAGAACTAAACTAAACTGCTTATGAGTTGCTAGAACAATTCTTCTCTCTTATCTCAACATTTCAGGCAACCTAAGATTTCCACAGCAAATTCACAGTTGAAAATGAATATTTTTTAAGATATGTCTTTCTTAAACCCCCCCCCCCCCCCCCCCCCAAAAAAAAACCCCACAATTCCGTTAAAATATATGAAATTTGAAAATAGCATTTGCTGGCTGGGGAATTCTGGGACTTGAAGTCCAGACATCTTCAAGTTGCCAAGGTTGAGAAACACTGCACTAAGCACTATCTCTGCACATCATCAAAAATAACTACTTAATTAACTAGTCCTGCAAAGACTTTGATAAAAGGAACTGAATTCATCAATTTTGGCAAAATTGCATCCTAACATTTTGAAGCCATGTAGCCTTTTAGACAGAACGTTCTTAGCAGGGCTGCCATAATCCAGTGTGGAAACTGTGCAATGCATAAGAGTGCCACTTGCAAAAGGGGAGAGGGCAGGAGAGAGAAGCATTATCAATAACAGGCTTACTAATCCTGAACATGTACAATTGACCACCAAGACAGAACCTATACTGTGGCATAAATACATTTAATACTTTTTAAATATTAAAAAAATCAATTAGAGTGGCCCTAAGTGGAATTCTGCATAATGTGCCTTGTATGTTAGCATTTAACCTGATTCTTAGCACTATTATCTATACATGTACTATAGTAGCACTAAAACATATTTTTTTCCATGCTTGATTATTTTTCATTCTTGTAATGGAGACTATGGAGGACAGCCTTCAAATTATGAATATATCAAAACAAGACGACTATTAAAGCTTGGTTGCTCTGAAGGATCATAAACATATGACCCCAAAATATATTGCCTAGCTCTCAGTGGAATGAAATTTCTATTAAACTAAACACATCTTTATGAAACCTATTTGGTCCCAATTGGAAAGCATGTTGAAGGCCTACATGGTAGCAGAAGCTTCTCCCCAAAATGGCATTTTGAATTATCCACGCTGCTTGCCCCAGACAAACTCTATTTACCACTCTGTTGCTGCACAATGAATTCAGGAGAGTTGCAGTTCCTGTTTTTTTACACTAAAATGCTCATAATCCTGATAAAAGTTTGCCCTCATTCCATGTCAAAAAATTAAGGGTATGTGTGCGTGAAAGAGAATTGTTTGAGAAATACTGTAATAAACAAAACTGGCCATTAAAATGCCTCAATATATTATTCCTTGTGAGCCCTTAATATGTTTAGAAGGGTCTGTGATTGTTCTCTAGCCACAATTCTCAGGGAAAGACCCTGAGAGGAGGTTGGGGGAAATACAATGGGCACCTCAGAACCTGCTCAGAGTAGGAAGATCCTTGAAAAGAGAGAGGTAAAGGTTTCTTAGTTGGCCTCCTCTCCACACAACACCATTACTAGCTGTCCTATGAGAAGGATCTTCAAATTTTGGTCTTCAATAATATATATTGCATTTTTATTTAAAATGCTCTTATTGACACTTTGGGGCAACTACTATCCAAACTAGCTGTATAGTAGCAATATTTTAAGGATTTAGGATGGTTTTAGCTTTGTACTCAAGATTTGGATGCAAAACCATAAGGGTGATTTTATTTGACACGTTGTTGGCATTTGGAGACCTCACAAGAACTTATTTCAAGCATCTATTTACTGGGTTTTCACATTATTCCAAAACAAAGCTAAACTCTGTCGTAAGTTCACACACCATTATAGCATGGATCATTGACTTTAGGTCTCCCCTTGTAGGCGCCTTTCCTGCCCATTCATTCATGAAAGGTTTATTGCTCACCAGTTACTGATGAGCATCTCCAGGAAGCTTTGGGGTGGGGGAAGCAGGAAAAGAACCTTCCAGATTTTCACAAAATTATGGGACATATAGTTTTGGGCATTTTTATGGAGGAAGGATGAGGAAGAACTAATTCAGCATTATTTTCTGTAGTTTTAAGTAGTAAACCAATTAAATAATTAGAATGCTCTTAGGATGGCGGTCTTCTCCCTTTTAACCATTTAGCAGTAGACAATCTTCACCGTAATTACATAGAATTAAAAATACTATTAAATTTGCTCATTGCAATAACTACGTTCCTTCTATTTTAAGTGCTACTTTCTTCTGCAGTGCAATTACCTTTAAACCAAACCAATGTAGCCTTGAGTTAAGAGTTCCTTTTCCTCTTTCTTGGTTTAGTTTAGACTAATGGTGTTTTTCTCGCTTAAGTTTAGACTAGTGGTGATTTTTAGACCACACCATACGGTAATACATCTGGTTATTAATGTATTTGGAAAACACAGAAGATAAGGCGACTTGCTGTGAATCATTCTCCTTGACTGCTTTTTTTCCCCATTTCTGTATTTACAATGGAATTTTTAAAAAAATCATTTTAAAACTGTTTGTCTCCTGGAGTCAACTGCTAAGATGAGCAGCCATACAAACTGAATGAATGAATAAATAAATGAGTGAATGATAAAAGAAATAAAGCAGCCTTTCAGCCGTTTAAGAACTGGAATTCACAAATAGAACCAACACCACGTGGAGGTACACAGTTATCAATTTAAATACAAATCAGAATTCAGTGACAGCAAAATAGATTCACTTGAGGATTAAGAATCACTTACCGGATCACATTTGATAACTTTTGATAGGAAAGGTGTGAGGCATTGATAAGAGAGAAAAGAATTAGTGTTTCCAAGGTGAAGACCTTGCACAGCTGCTACCACACTACCGGCTGCAATCATGGAAGGTGGGTTTGAAATAAATTTAACATCTGTTGGAAAAACAAAAAGAAAGACATTACCATATAAACCATTGTGTATAAGGTAATACTGAAATGGTAGGCATTTTAAAGGTGTAGCCTGTGATAAAACACAGAAGAACAAATTCCAATATTCACAGGCATTTATGCATATTGTCATTCCTAGAACACTTTCCTGGATTATTTCTGGTCTCCTATAAACATTCCCAAGTAAATCAACCAACAGTTAAGGGAAACTTACATTAATTGTGTCTACCAATGACAAAGCACTTGGTACCTATGTTCGGACTAACAGATTTTTTTTAACAAAAAATAGTACACTAGATAGCAGTAAATAAACTGTTGCTGCCACCCAGTGGTTGTGTGGAATTCTGCAGCCTGTATTTGAGAGTCTCCAACAAGATAGAATGGGGATTGTGGTTAGGCCTTATTGCACCAAACTTGAATGGTGGGTTGAAACTTGAATAAAACTTTTTTTATTGAAAACCCTCCTCTGACAGTTGAGTATCATTTATCTTTTGATGATAGGTTTTTGCTGGTGAAACCAGGAGTGTGCAGATCGTAATGTTGTCCCACACTATTTCTAAATGTTCTCCCATTTTCTAATTAAGCATACTATTCTTTCTGAGTCCTATGCAACATATCATCTTCCAGACCAATTATATATTTACTCAGAATAAAAGAACTTGATAAAATTTATTCTTGCAGTCCAACATATCCCATTGTACGTGATGAGGTATCCTCATCACATAATCTTAGTCACCTCTTAGAAAAATGCAGATGCACCCCATCAAATTACAATACCCTCCAATCTGTAAGTAAATATATGTTTAAACATTCCCTTTTGCAAAGGCTTTGTTTCATGCTTTTCTCTTATCAGCCACTGCCTGCTAGCATTGGCAATAGGAATGGTGTAGCTAAGTGAAGGGGGTCCCACAAATTGGCAGATAATCAGTTACATTCTGATGTGACACCCTGCTGACAAGAACCTGGGCCAATTTCCAAGCTGCATTGCTGTAGGTCTTGGTATAAAACCACTCCTCTGATTGATTGGCCTGTAACTGCCATCAAAAATGTTATTCCTTCTTACAACAACAAAAGTAATCATTTGCACTTTTAGGCTAAAATTCCTTCTAAGGAGGAGGATTTGATTCACACATCTGACCAGGGCTAAGATGTGGAACAAGCTTTAATATCTAATTAATATATGCTATCCTATCAGCATCAGCTAAAGAAATATTCTTAGCAGCCTGCATCTGGACAGTTCCTTAATTATTTCAATGCAATTCTATGCTGCTGAGAATCCTCCAAATGATATGAAGAGCTGTGTTTGGAAGTTTTGATATATACCTTTTTTATGACTTTTGAAATAGCAAGTCACTTAAGAGAGTCATGAAGCATTTTATCACATTGCATCACAATAATTATTTTTCTTTTCAATAGACGGATCCAAAATGGCAAATCTACAATGAGACTTCTTCCAACATTCCCCCTCCAATTTACCTATTAATTAGGTAAACTGAAGATTTTCCATTTCATTCATTCACATATATGTTTGTGTGAGAGAGAGAGGGAGGGAGAGAGTGGGAGGGAGGAAGGACCAAAGTCACCCAGCCTGGCTTTCAGATCTATTCCATTAATGGTAGGAATTAATTTTATGCCACTCAACAAAAGCAACAATTCCAAGTTAACATTTTGACAGGGACAATCTGTAATTAATATTGGTCCTTTACCTGAAGAGGGAAGGGAATTCATAATGCAGTAATATTTACAAGCGTAACATGTAATTGCACATCCTGAAGGTGTCAAATTACATACTAAATTTATTTATTTAATCAATTTGTTTGCCTGCCCAATTTACAATTCTTACTCTGGGTAATTAATATCAGTTCAAATTCAAGCAAACAAAAAATGACCAAAACAAAATAGACAAAATACATTGGGAGGCCAACAATATTTTCTGAACCTTTGCAAAACAAGGTTCATTTAAGATCCTGGTCCTAGGAAAAGAGCCATTTATTCCCCAGGGGTGGGACCATTCAAATTGTGTATGGGGAGGAGAAGTTGATGCTGTCCCACAGGATAGGTCCACCACCAGAGGTGGCCCATCCAGTAGGTCCCATCAGATGACACTGTTTCATAGGGGGATCAAAAGGACACCTATTCATCCTGATAGATCTGCATAGGACAGGCAGACATAATCAGATGGGTGGCTCCAAAAATAACATGGCTCTATGCCTTGATGGGTGATTTTTGTAGTAACCAACATCTTGAATCGAATCTGGAAGCCTGTTGGAGGCCAATGCAGCTCACAAGGTAGTGATATTGACATGGCATCACGTCTTAAGAACGTTAAATGTGGCCTTCTGAACCAGTTGTGGCTTCCAACACAGCAGCTATAAGGTATGCAAAGATTCCTTCAGGCAATTTTTCCACTCTGATGTTTTACAAGTCCCAGAACTCACATACAGGCAATATACATAGCCAATATATAATATTTGTTAAACACTGTTTAATGTTCAAGGTTCTTATTTTGGAGAGATCTGAACTGCTGCTAGTGTGCATTGTGTAGACTTTTCAAGAGTTTAAGTTCCAATTTTATTTATTACAAGCATTTGAACAATGGCTGCTTATTGAAGGAATTACCAAAGGCATTTTAGTCATCAAACATCATTTCCCCATTTATGAAGGATTGTTAATAGTATTTTTTTTTCCTTTTGAATAAAAAAAAAAGTCAAATCTATCATAGATCATATTAAGATGATCCCACAGGGACATTTGGGAATCCATAAAAAAAAAAAAACCCACCTCCCTTTCAAGATGGCAATAACCGAGAACATGAATTCCTGGTCCCACTCTTTCTTTCTGAGATGGGAAAAGTGTTAATGAAGTTTAAATGACCAGTTTGTGTCTGTCCCCATAACCACCCCATGTTCCCATAACAAGCCGCATGGACAGACTTTTTTTGTTGCGACCCAACAAGGAATTATTTGTGGCAGAGACCACTAATTTCAGCATATTAATCAGGGGGCCCCTCTTGGCTGTAATTGGATGCCCGCAAGTGAAGAGCGTGGCATCATTGTCAGCCTTCATCGCCTCATCTTGCACTATTGAACGCTCCAGAACAAGGGGGCTTCGGTGAGATGAATTAGACCTGACATAGCTACAATGGGGAAGAGGCCCCCTCAATTGAAGCACACATCCCCAGCAGCCTATCTGAGACTTCATCCAAAAAGAATAAACAACTTCAGTGTGGTTAAAAAAAAAAAAAAGGAGGGGTGGCGGAGGGAGAAGAATGCCAGCCACCCTGAAGGGAAGACAAAGCAGGCATCTAGGCACTGTGGCGCTTAAAAAAAAAATTCCTAACAAGGCAAGTCACCCTCTTTTCCTTTTTCAATGGAGCAGCAATTCCATCTGTCTGGAGAGCCGGGGGCTATGAATGAAAATCTTTTCATTGAGCCAAATCAAAACTCTGAACATAAATCACCGGCTGCAAGATTCAACAAGTTCCAACTGGTCGCATACCTTGAGACTTCAAATTTTTAAAAGCCTTGAGAATGGAGCAACTAGGGCAAGCAAGGTTTCAAAAGAGAATGACTTTTAAGGGGGGGGGGATCAATAATAGCAATAGTAATAATTAAAAGTAATGATCTTGATTATGCCTAGGCAACCAGATGAACACAATGAAAAACACCCATGCCTGATATTTATTCCTATTAATCATTTGGCTTTCATGTGCAAGAGCTTCTCCTTAGCAATGGCCTCAGCATCACTTTTACTCTATTATATTCCTGTTCTGATTTGCAAGTCTTCATTCGTTTTAAGTGAAACAACTCACGACTCCCCCGTCCCTCCTTGCTTTTTGCAACCCAGTCCTCCTATGAGCAGAAAATATTATCTTTGGTAAAAACATATAACTAAACAAAACACTGCAAAACAATCCATTTGGGCCAGGGACACAACGGAAAGAGACTAAATTCTTTTCATCATTTTTTACTATTAGAAAAATCTTCTCTGTATCTGACACAAAGGCACACTCGCTCTAATCTTCCATCTCTTTTTCTCTTCCTCCTACATCCATTTCGTGTAAGCCATTTTCTTCCAGTATTAAACTTGAGAGATATTGCGTTGATCTTTCTCCAGGGGGGCCCTCTCTACCTTACATGTCTTTGCTTTAAAGAATCACTAGTCGGGCAAATAGGTAATTCCTACAATAAACTTTGAGGGAAACTTCCATTAGTTGCAGATGAAAGAGAGTTTGTAATTCATCCAGATGAAAACTCGGCAAAAGAGCAACAGGGACATAGAAAGTCCTCAGTGTGCAACAGAAAGACAAACATCCACATCTCAGTCTAGGCATCCCCAATTAATCTAATGACTGCTAAGGATAAATTTGCTAAGATAAAACCCTATTAACTAATGTTGACTTAGGCAAAATTCACAGCAACTTCCTTGGGGTTGGGGGCTCCCTTGTTGACCTCCACACTTCCTTTAAGCTTGTGTAAAACGTTTCTAGACAAGGTTTGCATTCATCAATTCATTTTCCGGTTCTATGTATGGGCATTTAGAACAATGTTTAAGATAGGCCTCAAGACCTGCCTTCTAAAGAGAAACATAACAACGCTGACAGCAGATCAAAGTACTTGGCCCTTTGCAAGCCTCCAACCTTTGAACTATTCTTGTTTTCATCATTGTGGGACTCTTTCTGCCAGCGCCACAATCCAGGTTAAACATCCCCATACCCTAAAGAAAAGGCTGGGCAGGCATTTGAAAGAAAGAGTCTATTAAATGAACACCGTGGTGGCAAAGGAAGCTGATTGGGGAAAAAAAAAACTTTTACTTAAAAAAAATTAATGATTGTATTTGTTAGAACTATTCTAAAATGTTCTAAGGATTTGAGGAACTTGGCAAAGAACCTATTTTCCAGAAAATCCTAAACTGCCGTCTCTCTTTGGTAGCTAGGCTTAGAAGAAAGGTAAGCTTGAAAAATACCTAATATTTACATATTTTCTGTGGCCAGCTTTCCAAACCAGACTGCAGTGGAGAAACCATTTAAAACGGCAAACGTTTTTTTTGATGATTTGCTATTTTTCTTGGATCTTTCCACCAATTCCATTTCAGGTGTGACATCATAAACACTTCTGAGTGTTACCTCTGGCACCAACTTGACCCTTGGAATTTATATGCCTTTCAGGGTTTTCAATCTTAAGATAAATCCTTGTTTTCTTATGCCCATCTGGGATTAGATGAGTCATATACATACAAATCAATCTAAGCAATCCTGGTATGCGTGACTTAAAAACATTCAACTGGATCCTCTAGGTATGTTGTAACTGCAGCCCCCTGGGATCTAGAAGATCCCAATTCAGTTTGGCATAGGTTGTACGATACCCTTGCTAATCAACCTTGCAAACCTTTGAAAGAACATGTGTCCATATTGTCTTGCTCTTCCTAATTACTCTGCTTTGGCATTTTCTCCTCTCTGGCCTATCCCTCCTTTTATTTTTATTATTTATTTAAAAAAAGCAACAGCTAGTCCACCTGGACAACGGGAATGCAGGGCTGCATTTCTGATCCCATGCTCCTGCTTGTTTGAATGGGTGTGGCAGCAGCAATCAAGGAAATGAAACAACAGCAGGCAAAGTTTGGAGGAGTTTGAGAATGCAAGCATGCGCAGACACACAGATTGCCCTTGAAACCCAACACCAGGCCTCTCTGTGAAATCCTGGAGCTTAGTCAGTGTCTCTAGCTCCTCCTGAGGCTTTAAGTGCACATGGCTGCAGCCAAGCACGTGGTCACAGACTCAACCCTTAGCCAGGACCCTTTTACAGTACCCTCTTCTTGTTTCTCCTGGAAAGGAGAAACAGAGTTATAAAGAATTGTTGGAAAAGACACAGTCTGGCAAAAAACAAGAATGAAATCTGAGGTTCCAGGGAAAACCTGACATATGTTTGTAACTCTGAATTCATATTAAACAGCTCTCAAGTCCTAAGAGCCTAATGGCCTTGCAGCCATTTACCCATTCCTGCTAGCTGGGCTGGCAACGTCCTACTCTGACACTACAGATCTCAAAAGCACCAATTTCAGCCTTGAAGCCATCCAGAAATGCCACTTGCAGAGGCCAACTCACCTTTAGCAAAGTAATCCAGGTTCTGGGAGCAAGCTCATGTTCTTTGCAAGCATTAGCTTTGCTGAGCTACTGCCACCCATTTTAATAGTGTGCCCCTGTAAGAATTCTGGACAGTGGAAAAGGGAAGCGGGTGCATTTGCTGGGGCACATAGAAACATAACACGCCTTCGGAGAGTGCAAGGCTCATACCTGTTGCACAGAGAGCCACAAAAGTCTGGGCGTGTTTACGGATGATCTGCTTGCTGTCCTCAGCCACAGGCATTTTATTTAGAAAATGTTCAATAAAATCATGAGGAGTTGTGGCAGCCAGATTCCATTTCAGCTTATTCACCAGAAGCAGTTCCATTTGCTGGGTTGGGATGAACAGAAGAGAAGAAGGGACAAGAAAAAAATATGTGGTTATGAAGTTCTCTGTTTATAAATAGTTAGGCACATAAGTTGTTTTGTGGTCTTCTCACCCTGTTCTACATCACTTGTTTAGGCCTTCTGCTTTGTCTAATAGAAATTGAATCCTTGCCAAATTTAGCAGCAACCATTGTGCTACTGGAGAAGAACATAAATAGGCAAGGTGGGTGCCTTTCCAGATGAAAATTACATAATTCTGTTCCCTTCCCCCACCATTTCCAGGCACTATCATCACCCAGCTGTTTTGAACTAATGTGCATTAACTAGGCAAATTGTTCAAATTAACACAAGAGGGCGCTAGCCACTCATTTTATCCCCCTATCTGTTACTGTATTTTTCCTAGAGTGAATAAGGATTTAACATATTAGGACATTTTCATTCAATTAATCTATTGCACCATGTGGGCTGCAGCTGCCCAGGGGTTGACAAATATCCCAAGACTAAATGCATCTACTGGCTTCCACTTCCCCCCAAAAAATGCCTGGTTCAGTGGTTGATTCTGATTTTGATGCACATTTACTTGAGAATAAACATGGTTGAATTCAATGGGACATGTCTTTCTATAGTATGGTTAAAACATTGCAATTCTGCTTCCAATCAAAAATAGGGAAAAGACTGTTATATATTCTATTTTATCGGGAAGTCTAATAGCTTGCATATTTAAAATCTAAAATAATTTTATGGGAAAACCACATCATCTTAAACAAAAAGTATTATCTGGGAGAATGGAATTAGTTTTTTTAAAGAAATTAGTTCCTTCCTATAATTTGTTACTTCCCTAATGCAATAGAAAACAGGAAATTACCAGTAATTCATTAGGTCTAATGGAGTTATCAGTGTAAATACACAGTTTTTCTGCTGTTAGAGGAATAGTTTCCTTCATTTTTGAAGCCACGAACATACAAGTAGCTCCGAGTAGTTGCAAGCGGCTTTTCTTGATGGGTTCAAAAGAGAGGTATCGGTCCAAATAATTCATTGCCAATGGGAAAACTTCTTCTTCACATTTCTGTTCCTCACAAACCTGTAAGGAAGGGGGAAAATGGGGGAAAAAAGAGAGACATGCTAGAAAGCTTTTACTCCCTGAATTAAGCTGGTCTCTTCTCTTTCTGATAACAAATATATTTTGGGGAGCAGAAAGCAAAAGAAAAGAAAATAATCCACAAATAATTCAGCATCCTTTATTTAGTTTTTTTTTAAAAAAAACCCGATGAAATCTGTAATGTGTAGAAGAAGTGAAAGAGAAAGTCGCAAGAGAAGAAAATGTGCTTTTCTGAAATGCAGTCGGACATTTGAACGAAAAGACCAAAATAGGTGTGTGAAACCCCAAGATTTAACAACAGGGAACCTCAAGAAAGCAATCTGGGCTTCAAAATGTTGGGGGACATATGCCTTGGTGCCCCCTATTGGTTCCATTTGGCTTGAGTGTGGCTGATTCCCCCCCCCTTTCCTCGAGACACAAAGGTGGCGTCGAGAGGCAGCTGCAAGCTTTTTCCCCAGACGTCATCTTTTCAAAAAATATTTAAAAATATTTAAAAAATCAGCAGAGACCCGCAAATTGGCTGAAAACAACCACGAGGGGATCCTTTACTGATCCCCGTTGTGATAGAAAAGGGGGGGCTTCCAAAAAGGCCTCCCCGAAGTCAAACTCCAAGACCCCCCATTCCTCTTCCCTCCCTTCCTAGAGAAGCAACGTGCGACATTTGCTTGCACCCAGGGTTTCAAAAATTAATTAAAAATAGATCGCAAGCACCCAGAGCTTCGGGAAAGGGCTGAAAATATAGCCCAGTCCGTCCTGATTCTGGTAGGACCCCTTTGAAAGATGTCTCAAGGGGAAACACGAAACCCACACTACTTTTTGCCGGGCGACCTTGCCGACAAGTTTCTGTAGCAAAAGCATGTCTTCCAAAGGGGGGGGGGAGGGAAAGGAAGAGACTAAAACCACCCTGTGCTCTGAACAAAGGAAAGTTTCAACCAGCAACTCCCGGAGATTTGCAAGCCAAGATCTTGATCCCTCAGCCCGGTGGTCCCGCGGGGACCCCACTTTTCTACGACGAGCTTTTCCCCTTTCTAATTATTAATAAACACTTGGCCTTTGCAATAAAAGAACAAAGATGGCGCATAATACTGGCACCAGGAGCACTTGCATACGTGTCCACGGATATTAATTTAAAATAAAATCCCCATCAAATACATGGTCAGCTTGAAGGGCCACCGGAGAACCCGGGGGCGACATTCTGGGTTCGCAGGCTCTAACGATACCGCCTTGGGAATCCATAGACCTACAAGAGGGGTGTGTGCGTTGGGGGAGGGCGACTTCGGAAACTTCCAAAACTTACTCGGGCACCCCTGCTTCTGCCCGGATTCCTGTTCCAGGGGTCCCCAAAGGTCTGGATCGGGCTGACAGGGCGCGCGATCGGCATTCCGCGATCTCTCGCCCGAATCCATGCAGCTCAAGAAGGACAAGCCCGAGCGCGCTGGGTGGGGGCGACGGAGACCTCTCGGCAAGATGTTTTAGGGTGCAGGAAACGGGACTCGGGGTTAAAAGAGAAGGAAGGAAGGACGCCTAAAGAAGCAAAGGATCGCTTTATTTCTAAAAAGCCCGAAAACTTTTGCGAAGCGCGTTTTACCTCCAACATCCAAGTGGCCACTATTTTCCTCATATATGGTAAGATCTCCTTTTGCACGCACTTGAAGTAGGAGACGGAGGGCGAACAAGTCTCCTCCGCTTTCAGCATAGTCTGCAAGACCCTGTCATTGAGGAGGTTGGCATCTTGGTAGGCTCTCCGGATGGTCTCGACTTCACAGCAGAGCAGCTGATGTTCCATGTCTTCTGCCGCCGCCGCTGCCGCAACGCCGCCGCCGCCGCCGTTCTTCTTCCTCTTCCTCTGCGGACTCCAAGGGCTGAGTCAGTATGTTCTGGCGCTCCCCCTGAGTCCCTCAGATGCTGCTCTCTGCTGTGGCTGCTGCTGCTGCCGTTGCTGCCGCTGCTGCTACTGCTACAGCCCTCTGGAGGCTGCAAAACTTTCTAACTTCCAACAAAACTCTCCTGTATGAGTCCCCGTGTGACGTTACTGTTGTTAAGCAGAGATCAAAGCGCCAAGAGAGAATGCGAAAGAGAGGGGGGAAAGGAGCGAAGCCAAAAGCAGGGGGCCGAGCCGTAAAGCCATCCCATAGGCTTCAAGTCCTTCCCCTTTGCTTAGCTGAACAGACGCAGGGCTAAATTTTAATGCAAATGCAAATGAGGACAAGGGCTCGCTTTCTTTTCTCCCCCTCCCTTCCTCTCTCTCTTTTTAAGGGGAAGGAGCGAAGTGGTGGGGGAAGCCCAAATGGTCTTTCCTCCCCCACTCCCCGATCAGGCAGAATTTCTTAAAAATGGAGAGGGCTCCGCGAGGCGAATGATGAATGAGGCTAGGCCACACACAGGCATGTTGGGGCAGAATATGGGCTGGAAGACGGGCTCCGGGTGCTTTTCTTTTTTCTTCAAGAAAAGGCACACCGCCGCCCCGCTTTCGCCAGAGCGCCGGGATCTAGATAGCCGAGTGTTGATTTTTCATTTCCCCCCATTTTTATTTAATGAGAACCCCGCCATTTTCAGAAGAGAGTTCGGAATGAAAGGGCGGTAGTTGTCAAAGCTTCCCCCCCCCCACCCCGTGGATTAAGGACTTCCTAGTGATCCAAAATATATGCCTAAAAATGTCGGTCCTTATCTCTCTGCTTGCTATCTTTTAATGTTAAAGGAGACCACCCTGTTCTTAAGGGCGACCCTCCGATGTGTTGGGAGAACGAGTTTGCACGAGGCTGGGCTCGAGCTACAGAATGTCAATACTGTAAAATACCACTTGCAGGAGGGCATCTCGTCCGCGGCGGCCAGAAAAGCAGCGTTATGGACCCAGGAAGGGCATTGGCTTGGTGAGAGAGTAGGAGGGGGCATTCAGCTTTTCCCCCCTCCCCAAGTACTACCCAGTGAAAGTCCAAGCGTATTTTAAGCAAGATGGTGGCTACAGTTTCTTCCAGGGCACCGGGTTGGACACGAGAGAGGAAAACGAAGTGCAGTCATTTTGCCCCTGGGTTTAAGTCCCATGCAAAAACCCAGGAAGAAGTTCTCATTCATTCATTTCAATAGGACGGTTTGGTTTTACTTCTACCATGAATTATACAGGCGGATGCATTCCGCAAACATTTTTTAGAAAGCACGTGGCAAGTGGGTTCGCAAGCGGGTGGTGGAACAAGCTTCTTCAGCTCCTTGCATTTAAAAATGTTCATGTCCCCAGGTTTCAAGCACGCCAATTAATAAAATTGTATCTTCTCTCACTTATTACCTTCAGGGAATAAAAGGTGTGCAATAACTCCTGGGAGTGGCAATTCTAAGCAATTAAAAGTCCCAAAGCACGCCATGCTTAATATTTTTGTTCAGGAAAACCGCTTTGAAGACCCCGGATACCCAGGTATTCATTTGAAATTGCAAATCTTCGACCTCCAAATGTAATTCATACTTCGAGGGCTGGGTTCGTGCTGCTCCTTTCTTTGTGTATATTATAACCTTTGCCCATGTGGTGCCTTACCCTCCTCGTGTTTACTTCTATGCCAAATCTCAATGCGGTTTAATCCAAAATAAAAGGGCACAAAGGCAGTTCTCTGGCAAGGCTGTTTTAGGACTTTGTAAGAGGTAAGTTCTAAGGTGGATTCGGATCCTATGTTACTCAGCAGTAAAGTTAAGTTCCACTTTGTGGTGGAGCTTTCTCCCTTCCAAAAACGCAGAACTCAGCCTGACCTTCCTTTAAACTGGTTGTGCGCATGTATGCCTTTAGATCTATGTCTATATGCGCTATTTTTTTTTGGGGGGGGGGTACTTTTGTTCCAGCATTCTAAGGGAAGCGCAGCCTCGCCTTTAGAAATGTTAAATAAACGCCCCGCAAATGCTGTACGCCTTGACATACAAACCTAAAGGATATGTCTTCGCATAATTCCTGACCTCTGTCCCTCCCCATTGAAGCATTCACGTTGGGAAAGGAAGCTACCTCTCGATCCAAGCATTTGCAGCTCCAACTTTTATTTCTTAATTTACTTTTAGTAAATAATAGTGGTCAATAACCAGCTACGTGCACTTTCCCTCTCCCAAACAATATTAGCTTTGTAAAATCGGCTCCCTTTCCAAGTGCTTTTTTTATTTGGAAAAGGAACACGGTGAGAGCAATGTTGTTTCTTCATTCATAAAAATGTGCATCGGTGTGGCAGGAGACCTGGATTTTTGAGACAGAGTGGTATCAGCTACAGCTTTTCCGGAGCCCCCCTCATGCCATCGCCCTCCAGCTGAGACGCCTGCCCAGAAAGATCGCCTTCTGCTGCGTGTGGCAATATTGCAGGGGCGAGATCGCACACTTAAAACAAAATTGGCTCTAATTCCTGGAGGGAACTCCCCCCCTCCCCAACTGGGCTCCAATACAAGAGGAAACTGGAATTAGCATAAACCAATAGGGGAATAGATCTGTTACCAGGCGGATCAGGCAGATCTGAACTAGGAACTTGTTTGATTTCTCGCTGACAAGACGAAAGGGATATGGTCAAAAGTGCCGGAATTACCGAAAAGCGTAAAAGCGAAGATGGAAAACTTCGCTGAAACTCTCATTCCGCTGCTCAATTTCTCTTTTTTTCCTATTCTTTGTTAAAAGCTCAAAAGAGAAACATGGGTCGAGACAGATTTTTTTTAAACCAAGTGCTTTTTGTAAAAACAGTGTCAAGGTCTGTCTGGGTGCAGCTTTAAAGCTCATTCGGGATCCAAAGTAAAACATTTGGGTTCTTAGCCCATGCGGGATGAGGCAGCCACCTATCTTTCTGCATCTATTGCAGAAATTTACCAATTCGCATTCTCTCTTAACTCTCTTATGTAGAGAATTATCGTGGCGGGGTGTTCCGAAATAGGGTGCTATCTTCCCCCGCTCCCCCGATTGTTGCGCCTCTTGGGCTATTTTTTCCATTTCAGTAGAAAGAGCAACCAGCAAATTTCGTTTTCCCATGCTGATCCAGGGAATTTCTTACTCCTTGGAAGGAATGTACTTTTGCCTCGATCCCTAGCAATGGGAACCAACCTTCTTTTGTTTGTAAGAATGCCACACAGTAAATTAAACAAACCACTTCCCACATGTGTAGGTGGGATCTCACCTTGAACTAGATACCTGATGGGCAACTTTGAAGGAGTTCTCCCCCTGCTTTCCTCTCCCACCCTCACCCTCACCTCTGCTCAATGTTTGCCATTGTTAAAAATCTTTCCATTGAAAAAAAGTATGCAGCTCCTAGGGAGCTCACGTTCGGCTTCACCTGGAGCGGCTAAAGCACACGCACACAGTTCATTTCCCCGGTTTAAAACACGCATAGATTCCGAAGGTGAATTATGGGTTTAGCTTCTCTTCTCCGTCCCATCAGCAACATTGCCTACCTCGTGGTCACGACCACTGCTGAGGGAAAAAGAGCTTTTCCTTTCTCTCAATACTGTACCCGACCCTCAATAAATATTAGCTCCAGACGGGATGGTGGTGAGAGGTCAACTTCAGATTTAGAACTACAAAAAGGGTAAGGATCCCACCTCGGAGAGCTAAAACCGGAGAGTTCGGGAGAATTTACTTGGATACTAATTCGCCGGAATTTTGGGGGGTTGGGGGGGAGATCCTCCCTGCCACCCCACCTTCCGGCAGGCTGGCTTCCTTCGTCGAAAAGGTACTTTGCCAACTTCAGCCTATATGCTTACTGGAAAGTAAACGCCTGTACTTCTAGGTGAGTTTAGGTGGGCTCATTAGCCAAGAGGCACCCAATTGCAAAAGGAGCGTTATTAATCTAGATTCCCCCCCCCCTCCCAAGACAGGGATCGGGCAACCTTGTAGCTTTCCCTCTTTCTCAACACGTGGAGGAAGCGGACACGTTTTCAAGAAACAGCAATGCTTGGTTAGATCTTGTCTACCTAGCACATCGGCTGCCTTGTGTACCTTGAACGGGCTACAGGCGGTGTATATTCCTGAGGTTGCCTACCACACCGCGGCGCGCGCATTTCCTCCCAGCCTCCAGCCTTTCAGTTTCTCTCGGTCCCTGTCTCCAACCAAGTATTTAACGCGTGAAATCTTAATTTTTTTCGCTTCTTTTCTCTCTCTCTCTCCCCTCCCCCGCTTCGTGAGCGTGTGTGCATGGCCTCCCGGTTTCCCCCCTCTCCCTGTGAGAAATTCGATATTCGATCTGCTTCCCCTGTCTTTGCGTGGATTGGATAATAGCGACATCAGGAAGTTGGAACTTCTGCGTGAAGAAGAATCTTGCAGGCAGTTTCTCATGATGTAATCAGCATTCCACCCCCCCTCCCCCGCGCGCCTCGCTCTCTACAAAGTATATATGCAATGCAGCCCCTTGGAAATAGGGAGGGGGGTGTCAGAAACTCGAAGTTATCTGTTGCTGGGCTGGAGAGGTGTGGTTAAGCCGAGTTAGATCTTTTCTCTCTTCCCCCAGCCTCCCGGTCCCGAGAAAGGAAGCAATAATCGTCATGGGATTATGCATTCTTATTTAAAAAAGCAAAATCGCAAAGGCTCCCCCCTTACGTAAGGGCCATTGACTACATTGTATCTGAATAAAAGAGGGAGATCAAAATGCAACTGGATAATGCAAATTATGATTTTTCCGGGAGCTGAGCACTTTTCGATAATTTCCCAGACTCTTGAAACGCTAGGAAGGGGTAGGGCGAGGGAAAATGTTAACCTACTTCTAAACGCGTTTTGAGATTTTAAGAGATGATAGCCTTTTGTTTGCTTCTTTTGTGTGTTTTTTTTAAAGGGGGGGGGGTTGAATGGCATCTGTATTTTAATGAGAAAAGACGCCGTTCGTTTAATTCTCCTGGTCGCCTTATTTTCCCACGCCAAATTCCTGGGGGAGGGGTAGATCCTAAGCACTTTAAATGCCAATCCTTCTAGGTGAGCAAGGATTATAGGGATTGTATCAGAATCGAGACTGGGAAAAATCTAGAATGATATCGTTTTAATTGAGGCTTCTGTCCTCTGATCATTAAATGGAAGCGCGGTGAATTCCTATCATTCTTGCCTGTGCCTAAGTTAACAAGCCCACATGGTTTCTCTTATCACCATCATTAACCGTAATGTTTCTAAGAGGCGAGCCCACAAGAACAGAGAAAGACAGACCTCAGATGGTTATTGTTCTCATCGTTGAATCTGTTTTTGTAAAGCTTCCTGCTTCCTAGCTCCCCCCTCCCCCCAAAAAGAAAGGCGGGGCATATATTTTTAAAATATTGTTTTAGGAACTGGACTGGGAGCAAAATCATTTGGTGTAGAGATATGGAAGAGAAAATAAATCCTAGTGCTCAGATTTTTTTTTAAAGTATCTGGGCTTTGTGTATTTTAAATTAAACTATTACTTAATAGAAATAGGCCTGGAATTGTTTGAACATAGAGGCCTGGCTTCAGAGTAAATATGCTCATGATTGTGCTCTTTGCTTCTGTCACGAAGTTGTTAATGGTGCAGAATAGGAAGTGGGTGAATTATTATTATTGTCAGAATACAAATAGGAATTAGGGCAAATGTCAAGCGGTTTAGAAATCTCATATCATAGTTCTTGGCTTGCTGCTGAGGCATTCTCTATCACTGCTTCTCTCAACCAACTGGTGTCCAGTTTCAGTGTTTTCCTTTCCAAGGGCTCTTTCTCCTCAGCCACATTAATGTGTTGTCCATCCTGCGGGCAGCAGTCTTCTAAACGGCAGTCACAGCCAACAAGGCTCACAGAACATAACAGGATTTGCTTTCAGGTAAATTCACTGATGAATTTTCCTTTTTCCTACCAGTGAAAAAACTGACTAACTGTCCCAAAGGTTCTTTTGCAAAAGGCAACTGGACTTTCTTTTTTTCTTTCAAAACATTTACTCTAGAACAGTGATGGCTAACCTTTTTGTCATTGGGAGCCGAATGCGTCCGTGTGTGTGAAAGCGCGCACATGCGTGCACCCATAATGCAATGCATGCACAACCCCCCGGCACGCTCATCCCCGTGTATGAGCAGGTGACCCCACTGTGTGCGCCTTGCCCTTGTGCATGCGTGCGCTCCCCACCCCGCACGATCATGTGCCACCTGGTCCCGCGCATGCATGCGTCCCCCTGCATGCCCCCACGCATGCATGCAAATCCCCCATGACCTCCCCACGCATGCACATGCGTTCCCGCATGGGCCTCAAAACCAGCTGGCCAGCAGGAGGTGCGGACACATGCACAGTACAGCTGAGCTGGGGCAACAGCTCGCGTGCCCACAGAGAGGCCTCTGTGTCAGTGGTGGGATTCAAAATTTTTTACTATTGGTTCTGTGGGCATGGCTTGGTGGGTGTGGTGTGGCTTGGTGGCCATGGCAGGGGAAGGATACTGTAAAATCTCCATTCCCTCCCCACCCCAGGGGAAGATTATTGTAAAATCCCCATTTCCTCCCCATCAACTGAGACTCGGGAGGCGGAGAATAGATGGGCATGGAGCCAGTCAGAGGGGGTATTTACCAGTTCTCTGAATTACACAAAATTTCTGCTACTGGTTCTCCAGTACTGGTCAGAACCTGCTGAATACCACCTCTGCTCTGCGCGCCACAGGTTTGCCATCACGGAGCTGGAAAGTCCAGTTGCCTTTTGGAAAAGCACCTTTGGGACAACCATGACCTGGATGATTGAGAATCTCTGCAGGCCTCACAGCTATCTGCCTTTGTCAATGTATTGTTGGATTGGGGTGTGGAGATGTCATTACAGGTAGTCCTTGACTTATGACCACAAATTTCTGTTGTTAAACGAGACATGTGTTAAGTGAATTTTGTTCCATTTTACAATCTTTCTTGCCACAGTTGTTAAGTGACTCACTTGCAGTTGTCCGGTTAGTAACACAATTAAGAGAATCTGGTTTTCCCATTAACTTTGCTTGTCAGAGGGTCGCAAAAGGGGATCACATGACCGTGAGACACTGCAACTATTACAAATATGAATCAGTTGCCAAATATCTGAATTTGGATCACATGACCATGGGTATGCTGCAAAGGTCGTAAGTGTGAAAAATTTCGGTGCCATCGTAAGTTTGATCGGTCACTAAATGAACTGTTGTAAGTTGAGGACTAACAGTATTTCTTTCGCTAGCCTCTGTTCACAGTGAGCTTCTCAGAGCAAGAAGGCCAGCAACAGAAAGAGGGGATCACACGTTGAGTTGGGCATGGCTCGCGCTGAGTGGCTTCAAGGAGAAAGTGCTATGTTGTGAGGTTAGAGAACATGGCTGCCATAACAGTTTAAATCCAAATTGTTTCATGAGTCCTATTAGCCAAGAGGAAGGGCAGGATGTGCCTCGGGCAAGAATGTCCCAAAGCCACATTGTTGGAGCACAGTGATTGCTGTCCTTTAGAGCTCTGTGTTTAGACCCACAAGCTAATTCTAGTGTGTTACTACTAGGAAAAGTGACTTTAGTCTTTGCATGCCTGCTCAGTATAGTAATACCAATAGCACTTCGACTTATATACCACTTCACAGTGCTTTACAGCCCCCTGTAAGCTGTTCACAGTGTCAACATATTACCCCCAACAATCCGGCCCCACATTTTACCCACCTTGGAAGGATGGAAGGTTGAGTCAACCTTGAGCCTGGTGAGATTCTAACTGCCATATTGCAGGCAGCCAGCAATCAGTAGAAGTAGCCTGCAGTACTGCATTCTAACCACTACGCCACGAGGGCTCATCTTAAGGAGATGCATGTATTTTATTTAATTCTGATTTGCTACAGTTACTGCCAAAAGCTTTCTTAGGGATCACATTTGGATTGCAAATGGCTTTCTCCTTTGGAGGCTCCAACTACATTTTCATTTAGGAAACATGAAACGAAGCCCCAAGCTATGCTGTGGGCTTAATTTGGAAGATCTTGATGGGTTGTTTTAGAATTGAGTCTGGGGCTTGGGCAAAGAATATGTATTTATGTGTTTGTTTGTGTGATTGTATCTATACAGTTCCAGAAAAGATTGGTGATTCAGATGCTACAATTAATTTCTTTTCAAAGAGGGTTATGACGATTAATTTCAGTATTAAGAGATCTGAAGTAAGATTTTTTGCTGCATTAATTCAAAGACATTGATTCCAGGTGGAATCATTGGAACTCTTCAGACTGAAGGAATTCTACCCTAAGTTAAATCGTGACTAATGGGAACTACCCAAGGATTTGTTCAAAGGAAAATTGTGTCTATCTTTCACTCGCTCTGCTTTTAGAAACTGTCTTGGTTTTTGTCCTGCCACTTGTGAATTCAGCATTTGGTTTTGATTTTTTTTTTTTTTTTTTTTTGCGTTCAGACTCTTGAACAGAATGTTGCACATTGGGAGAAGTGACCTGCCTCTCCACATGTCTCCTCTTCAAAGGCTGAGTGGGAAAAAGCAGCTTTGTTTTGGGAGAGTTGCCTTTCACAAGCCAATCATCAAGCGGAAAACTCTGCTGCTGAAATAGCCACTTCATATCCTCTAGGGCTGGTTTTCAAAAAGTTATAGCCATTGGAATATTTCTCAATGTATGTAGGAGTGAAATTAAGGGGGGGGGGACCCTTAATATAGTCTTTGTTTAGTGACCACAATTGAAACCAGCATCTTGGTCATTAAACAAAGCAGGGGATTTTATAAGTGAAGTTGTGGCTGTGCTTATGATCTTATTTCAGCATTTCTTTGCTTTATAGATCTGCAAAGGTCATAAATTCAAGAATTGCAGTTTCATCGTTGTAACTGCAAATTGACACTAAATAAGAGAGTCCCTAAATAAAGGCTGCCTGCATATGATTTCCATCCTTTTGAAAAATAGAAATATCTTAAAGAATAGAATAGAATAGAATTTTTTATTGGCCAAGTGTGCTTGGACGCACAAGGAATTTGTCTTGATGCATATGCTCTCAGTATACATAAAAAGACAAGATACATTGGTTAAGAATCATAAGGTAAAACACTTAATGATAGTCATAGGGTACAAATAATCAGGAAATAATCAATATCAATATAAAGCATAAGGATTCAAGCAACAAAGTTACAGTCATGCAGTAAGTGGGAGGAGATAGGTGATAGGAATGATGAGGAGACTAATAGTAATAGTAATGCAACCTTAGTGAATAGTTTAACAATGGTGAGGGAAATACTTATTTAGCAGAGTGATGGCATTCGGGGGGGGGGGGGGAACTGTTCTTGTCTATAAGCAATTATAATTGAAAAGATAGCTACTGCATGAGTCCTCCAAAACCTTTATTGTGGTGTACCATGAGATCAATATTGCCTTCTCCACTATCCTCCCCAACATTAGGAAAAAATGGATTGCACAATTAAAAGTGTCTGATCTTCCTCCCAGGCCACAGAAATAATGGCCGGGAATCTCATAGGAAGAATCTTGTATCAATTGGAACCAGTGGTGGGTTCCGGATCCCATTGCAACCAAAATGGTGCAACGGGGCTCAGCGTCCACCACATGAACGCCGTGCAGCACATGCACAGCACATACGCAGCACACACACACATGCCCAATACGCATGCATCCTTGCCTCCTGCAATGCTTCTGCAATGCTCCAGCTGCTCGGCAGAGCATCGCGTAGACGCTGTACGCTCCATGCACGTGTAAGGAAGCACCAAAGAGTTCAAATACAGGTAAGGTGGGCAGGTGGGTGGGCCCTCTGGAGCACTGTACCGGAACGGGACCCAGTGCTCCCAGCAGGCACCGGTACACCCATATCGGGGTGTACCGCCTGCAACCCACCACTGATTGGAACCCAGCATGTTACCACCTTTGAAGGTTCCTTCTCCATGCATTCTAGAATGTCCACACAGCATATCTTGTGTCATGTGATGAGACAAACACTCCCGCCTTGCACCTTACCTTAGGCCAGGGGTGTCAAACTTGATTGCATCATGGTTGTGTTTGGCCTCGGGGGGTCATGGGCATGGCCAGGGTGGGTGTGACATGCTCGACATCACTCATGTCAGGGACGCCTGTGGCGGTCCCAGCACTCTGCCAGCGAAAATGGGCTCCCAAGCTCTGTTTTTGCTAGCAGAGGCACCACAGGCCGGTCCTTTGCTATTTCCAGGGTGGCAGTGCAGGCCAGATCTAAGCACCCCACAGGCAAGATCCGGCCCCTGGGCCTTGATTTTGACACCCCTGCCTTAGGCTAACTTCAGGCTGCCTCAGCAGCAGAGATAGTCAATCTCATGAAGACATGTTCTTTAGAAATTTAGTGGGACACCTTCACACAAGCTGGGCATGTGAATGAACCCCCATACAACAGAGCTAATTGACAGGCGTGATAGGTAAAGCAGCTGTATCTAACAAACCAAACTCAAAAGATTGAGGGGGAAGGGGATTTTCTATGATAACAAATTCTGGGTTGACAAGTAAAATGACTCTTGTTAGCCAACTAATTGGAAGAGGGCAAAGTTGTTACTGGGATGGGTGGGTGAAATTTCCTTGATTTTACGGTTGAATGACCCTATCTGGACCGGGAGGCCCTTTGGATAGTCACTCACGCCCTCGTCACCTCAAGACTGGATTACTGTAACGCGCTCTACATGGGGCTGCCCCTGAAGAGTGTTCGAAGACTTCAGCTAGTCCAGAATGCAGCCGCGCGAGCGATTGTGGGTGCACCTAGGTACACCCACATTACACCTATCCTCCGCGAGCTGCACTGGCTTCCATTGGTCTCCGGACACGCTTCAAGGTGCTAGTCGTTACTTTTAAAGCCCTACATGGTATCGGACCTGGTTACCTGAGAGACCGCCTCCTGCCAGTTACCTCCCTGAGACCTATTAGATTGCACAGACTAGGCCTCCTCCGGATTCCATCTGCTGGCCAATGTCGGCTGGCGACCCCCCCGGGAGAGGGCCTTCTCTGTTGCTGCTCCGGCCCTATGGAACAATCTCCCCGTTGAGATACGGACTCTCACTACCCTTCCTGCCTTCCGCAAAGCAACTAACTCCTGGCTGTTCCGGCAGGCCTGGGGCTGTTGAATTATCCAGCCCCATCTTGTGTTATGAATGTTGTTGAATTTTTTAACTGTTGTTTTTTATTTTTATATTCCCCTTTCCCTTTTTATTGTAAGCCGCCCTGAGTCTTCCGAGAGTGGGCGGCATACAAGCTAAATAAATAAATAAATAAATAAATAAATAAATAAATAAATAAATAAATAAATAAATAAATAAATAAAAATATATGCAAATGTTCTATTTTTATACTCCTAATTTCCAGTATGGTTGCGTTGGGGGTTATAATTGCTTTGGTGTTGTTGTTGTTCTGATAGTACACTGACTTACAACTTACATAGTCCTGTCCCATGAGGTCATTTTTCCAATTGGTAGTTTTAAAAATGCACATTTGTTTAAAAATGTTCCTTTCCTAGGTATTCCAAGAAAACATGGAGCCAGTTCATTCCCTTTTCTGGAATTGGTTCCTCAAGTTAATAGTGGCGTCTTAGCACTGCATTGTGTTCAGTGGGCTTACTTTCTAGGAAATGTATGTAAGATTTCAGCTTCATTCCATTTAGAATTCTCTTAGCTATGAAATAAAGATTTCCTCAAGTTGAGTTTGCATCCTGTCAAACTCTTTAAACAACTATGCAGAAATTACTTACTACTTACATTCCTCTGGAATATTTTTCTTATTTTCCAGTCTTGTTTATGGCCCAGGAATTTCCTTAGCATCTAATATGCTAACTTCTGACACAACTTTACTATTTGGGGATCAGCTAAAGTTGTTTGGGTATAACTTACACATACTCAACAAATTCTCCGTCTTCTTTTGTGCTTTCCATTTCCTCCCCCAACATATTCAGAAAGTATCATTATAATATTGAGTGAAATTGAACTCACAAGATGGAAAAAACTAGGAATCAGTGAAACTAGAAGTAAAACACGTAAGTTGAAGAATAAGTGGAACCTACTTAGTAGAAAAGAGCAAAACCAACTTGATGACGTATTGTAAATAGTTTGGATAGCTAGGAAAAGTCAATCAGCCAAGCGTTGTGCTATGACTCATCTATTCCAGAAGATAAAATCAGTATTTTTAAAGGCATCTGATTTAGGCTTATACTTTCTAGATTAAATGTGTACATGCATATATGTAACTTTCTAAGCTTCTTGTTTGATTATTTAGTTAGCAGTAATTGTCCTGGATCATGCATTATGCTAAGCTATAATATAATTTGATTTGGTTTTGGCTTTCCATGTTATATGAACCCAAACCAGTGTCCCTTATGAGCCAAGGTGAGTTTAACAGGTTGAATAATACCAGCTAATTGCCATTTATTCAGTAGCAAACCATATGAATTATAGCACATCAGACAAGTTTCCGCCTTCATTGTTTGGAATTGAAGAGACCAGGTTATCACTGCTGTCCTAAAACCAGCCTCTCAATCTGGTGTCTGTAATGCACCAGGTAGAAGATGACTTCCATAAGACTTCCTTATGCATAGAAAAAACTCCAATCACTGCCTCAGTGTAACTTGCCTGCACAACATAAAGAAATGTTGCAAGGAGAAAAATGGGATACGTCTGTGTATCCTACCCTGAGCTATTTGATAGCATCAAATAAGCTTCAGACATACCATAGATCACGGGTGTCAAACTCATGGCCCACGGGCCAGATGCGTCATATGCTGGCCCGCCCCCTGTCCCTGCCCGGTGTAGCAAAGGGGGGTGGAGTCCTGAGACAGAATGTGACACCGCGAGTTTGAGACCCCTGCCGTAGATTTATTGCTTCCTTATTGTTCAGTAACTTGCAGCTAAACCTATTAAGCTTCATCCTTCCAGAATCTGAGGGTAAGAAGTTCTACCATACCCGACTGGTAAGTATATGTGTAGATTTGCATAATTTTGCATAAAATACAGAAATGCAAAAAAATGCCACTGTGGTTAATGTGTAGTGGAACTGGTGAGATCTAAATTTAAGTCCAGCCAGGGCTATTTATCTCAAAAATCAGAAGAGGTAATGGTTTGTCCTAGAGGAAGAGCAGTTTCTAAATTATTAAATAAAAGCTCTCACTCTCTAATCAGAAGACTAGGGATAGTGTGGCTCATTTGGGCTGTGTTAATAGTGTCTCCTAAAAGGCACACAATCTGTCTTAGTGCAACTGAAATCAAGACTAATTGCGAATCGATGTAGAAGTTCTGCATATAATCAGTGGGAAGTGGTGTTTTTGGCCTGTCTTCGTAGAGAGGTAGTCTTTCATTGTGTAGTCACCTTTCTAAGGGTGGGAAAACCTCACTGGCTTCTAGTGCTTCCCTCAAATCCCAATGGAAGAGAAGCTGAGTAGATGCCTCATTAAGCTTGTTCAGTTTGGAAACATTTTCAGATAGTCCTGCTACTTCCAATACTTAATAAAGTTAGCTCAAAGCTTCATTGAGAGCAGTGTGGTATAGTGGTTAAGATATCAGGCTAGTACAAGACTGTGAGTTATAGTCCTACCTTAGGCACAAAGCCAGCTGGGTGATCTTTCACCAGGCAACTACTTCCAAAACATCTTGCCAAGAAAACTGCAGGAATTAATCCAGACAATCTCCAGGAATCAACACTGACTTTAAAAAACACAATCATCAACCACCATCACTATAGTAGTACTACCACACCACCACCATAATTCAAATACAGTCTCAAACATGATGACAATGTAAAGGAAAGCCTGTTTCACAGAAGAAAAAACCTTTTGAGAAGTCAGATTTCAATACATGTGAAGTTGCTTAATTTAATTCTGACCTGGGGGGTCAGACCCTTTTGGATAAGCTTAACACATAAGAAATAACATATTTTTAATTAAAGAAAAGAAAACTGTAACAAAATGTTTTTCCATGTGCTTGATCAAGATCAGGAGTGTCAAAACCCGCAGCCCCTGCGCCAGATATGTCACCGCTGGCCACACACCACCCTCGTTTTAGTGAAGGGGGAAAAAAGTTTGCCATACATCACGTAATGGCAGTGTTGCGAGTTTGACACCTGATCTAGATCCTAGGGGTTTGGGGTGTAGGTGTAGTAAATAGATTATCAAACACAAGTATGTAAGATTGAACCCCCTGCAGAATATGCAGGACATATAACATAGAACAACAAATTTGTTTCTTTGTGAGTTTCCCTTAGAAATGGATCATTGTTGCAAATTTAACAGAAGGCTGACAAGATTGCTGCAAATTATAATGGGTCTCATTTTAATTTAAACATCTGTGTAAATTCAGCTGCTTTTTTCCAGATTCCATTCAATGTTTTAATGGCTTAGCTGTGTTTCTCCCCCCAGAACATATTTTTAATCCTTCCCCGTAATATCACAAGAAACATGATGCATGATAAGTTCTATATTTATTTGCAAAGAATTGATAGAAATGTATTGTTCTCTGAAAAAGATTTTGAACAGTTGTAGATCTACAACTGTAGATCTTTCCACACTTCAATTATGTCCTGTTTTTTTCTAAGTAATAAACAAAACAACCCACATAATTCTTAAAGTTTTCTCTCTTCATTTTTATTTGGCATTATCCAGCTACAATTTACTTTGCTTTTTTAAATTACTTTACTAGACTTGCATTTCCTCTTCTTTTTTTCCCTTTCTCCTCCTCCTCTCTCTCTTTTTTTGAAAGGCACTTGGTGGTTTGGTTAACCTTTTGAATGTTGTCATTTAAATAGACTAGCGTGAGTGCAGATGAAGGCAGGCCAAAAAGGAACAATAGTCACTTTCTGCTAAGGCCTTAGCATATGAATGCATCAAAAGACAGACATGCCTTTTATAGGCGAAGGCATTTGGACATCATTGCAGAGTCATTAATTGCATTGTAACTCCCAAATGTAAATAACAACAAAATGTGGGCCAGGATGTTAATAGTTAAAGGGACTCCCTACTCACATTCAAGGACATCACAGTGGAAAATGCCTTGGGTTTGTTATCTTCTGAAGAACACTTCAAACTCACATTTATTTGAATGAAGAAAACAAAGTTTTGGCTTCGTCTGGTTTGATAAAGGTCTTATTTAGACTATAAGCTACTTTGACAAGTGATAGGAAGAATCATTTTTTGCCTTAAAGAATGAAAGAAATATTAACATGTGAACATGATGGAATGCCATAGATAACAGGAACAGCACACTTCCTTAATCCAATCAGAGTTTGAAATGTACTGCTTAATACAGATAATTTTTTTCCTGCTTCTCTCTGATCTGGTTCATACATATCTCTAAAATCACAATATGGTTGGTTTGGCATCCTGTTTTATCTGAATCTAGCCACTAGGCTTGAAAATTACTTAAAGTGCCTGATTAGGTCAAGGAAATTCCAGTTTAAATACTCAGCAATGAGATTTTCTCTACAACCTGGAGTCATTCCCTAACTTGCTCCTAAAAATGGGCTTATAGGGATATATTTATAAGGATTAACTTGGTTTAGACCGTCATAAAGTCTGTTTAGATATCTTTGGAAAAGTGTCTGATAAACATATAATGTAGTAATAATCAATAGCTGGACAGATGATATAGCTCTTGAAGTAACTGAATGAGGTCTAAGAGAGCATTATAAAATTTACTTGTGTACAATAAAGATTTGTCTGATTTCAGACCTGTTAAGTTTATTTAGTTGGAAATCTTGCTTACAAAATGTATGGGATTAAAGGACTTTGTTTTCTAAAAAAACGTTTGATACTTCAGGATATTTATTTTTAGTCTATAAAATATGTAAATAGCTGAAAGCTTGCTATGATAAAAAGAAAGGCTGTTATCTTTGTTCCAGTAATTTCTCTTACCTTCTGTTGATCATAATTGTTTGGATTTCAGGAATTGTTGTCAGAGAAGATGTATACAGGATCTGTGAAAAATATGACAATTTGGCCTGGTTCTATTTGCCAAGGGACATAAACTTTTTTTATTCCAAGGGTGAGAAATTGGTGACATTCCACCATGCTAAATCATAATTTACCATCCTCATTAACACTGTCCAGTTATGGTGTTCAAGCACTGAAGAGAACTGTAATGTCAGGGAACTCTCTGGAGGGCTAAAACCAGCCCTAAAAGGCAAACCGGAAATCTGTTCCTGAAGTTCCGGTTTGCCCGTAGGGCTGGTTTTTCACACTCCAGGGATTCAAGGAAGACTCCAGAGGGTGAAAAAATGGCATTAAAAGGCCGAAATCAGTTGGCATGCCCTGACAAATGGCTCCACGTGCCACCTGTCGCAGGCGTACCATAGGTTTGCCATCACCGCTATAGGATATTATGACCCAGTACTGCTTTATTTTTAAGTGACAAAGCCTCATCAGAAGTCGCCTTAACATTCCATTGACTATGTTTTATCATTTAATTTGTTGGATCCACATGATATGAGTGGAAATTCCAAGTGTCATTTAAATGCTATTTTCCGCAGTTATGATAAGAAATTGGATTTACATTACTGTGAGAAACACTTATGACTAGGAGAGTAGGATACAGCACCATAATAAAACTTTCTGGAGGATCGGACTGTGATAAGATTGGGATTAGCCATGAAGGAAAACTGTGTGTAAATAAATAATTTAGATTTGTTTTTGTTCTTGGATATTGTCCCATTCATGGACAGAAGAGTGTCTTATCAAGTACCTTTTGATTCTTTATTCTTCTCATTCCCTTTATGTTAAACTCTTGGAATAAGTACTGCATGCCACTGTGGTCTGTTATAGAAGAATTTTCAGATGCTCAGTTGGAAAGTTTTGGTTTTTTGGTATCAATAGTAGGGCATGGAAAAAAGATCTGTTAGGAACTAGGCATTTTCTCATATAGCCCTCTACCACCAAATCTCATTCTCTTAAGATACATGAATTGCTTGCTTTTGGCGATTTTTTTTTTTTTTTGCAATTTAAATGCTCTCCATTTTGCAAATGAATGTGTTTTAAAAAGAGGTTTGCTGGGCATTAAAGTGCCATTCTGTCAATAACCATGGTTTGATCTATGGATGGAAGCTTGAAAAGGTGAATAAGAAAAGGGTAAGTCAAGCTTTCCCATTGATAATATTCAGATATGTTGGCCATACTGATTGAAGAAGTTAAAGGCTAGCACCTCTGGAAAGTACAAAAATATTTATTCATTTAAGAACATTCATTTTGCCATCCAGCTCACTCTCAGTGACACTGTACAGTTTAAGGTAAGGTAAAGGTTTCCCTTGCATATATGTGCTAGTCTTCCTGACTCTAAGGGGCAGTGCTCATCTCCGTTTCAAAGCCAAAGAGCCAGTGCTGTCCAAAGACGTCTCCACGGTCATGTGACCAACATGGACTAAACGCTGAAGGCGAACAGAACGCTGTTACCTTCCCACCAAAGGTGGTTCCTATTTTCTACTTGCATTTTTACATGCTTTCGAACTGCTAGGTTTTGCAGAAGCTGGGACAAGTAAACATGGAGCTCACTCCGTTACGCGGCTATAGGGATTCGAACCGCCGAACTGCAACTTTTCTGATCGACAAGCTCCGCGTCTTAGCCACTGAGCTACCGCGTCCCACAAAAAAACCTTACAAAGGTTTTTTTTAAAAAAAGCTACAGCTTACAAAAAAACCAATATAATAATAATAATAAGCAGTAAAGCCACAAATCTCAATCAAGAAGGACAGTTATAAAGTAGGAATTATGGAGATTTCCAAAATATCTAGAAGGTGCCAGGTTGCCTTCTCAGTGCCTGAAGGTACAGGATGCATCAAATCTGCTTCAATTTAGTGCCTGAAAACAATGTCATTGTTCCTCTTCTTGAAGAAACAAGGCATACAAATGAAATAAGCAATTTGAAGGTGCTTAGTAATTTGAAGGCGCTTAGCATCCATCAGAAAAAACAAAGGTCCAGTCCATACTATCTATTTCCATACTGTCTTTCCTGAGATCAATCTATAGTTACCAGAAATTCTGCAGAAATGTATCTAGTCACACAGTGCATTTTGTGTTGCTATATGTTTCATCTACTTTTGTTGTGCAAGCATTTCAGTCCTTGGATATGTTTTGTTTGCCCAATCTGGGGAGTTTTGCTGGTCATTTGACCATGACAGCAGGGAATTTGAAGTATGATAATGGCCTCCTGCTTAGCTGAATTGAATTGGTTTGTTGAGTAATTATCATTTGGAATTAGCTTGTCTTTCTTTATATTGGTCGGATTCATAGTCTTTCACCTGTGGGATATTTCTGGTTAGGGAAAATACATCGAGAAATTACTGCAGTTACTGAATGAAGGATTAAGGAGAAAAAACAGAAAAGAAGATATTATAGTATACCCATAAACAAACAAGACAAACCCCCCCCCCCAAACGAGTACCAGGTCTTATTAAGATTTTAAATGTTATTTTGGTTAATGTTGTAGGATTGATTTATATGGGGAAACATCAATATGTAGCAGTAGTGGGTTCCAGATCACGTTCCAACCGGTATGGTTGGAAACGGGCCTGGCCTTGCCCACATTGATGTGCACAGCACGCGCATGCATCGTACCTGCCAGCGACACCCCCGCAAGCCCTCCGCGATGCTCAGCTGCTCGGGTGAACATTGTGCAGGTGCCATACGCGCCATGCACATGCATGGAAGCACCAAAGGCTTAAAGATAGGTAAGTTGCTCAGGCAGGCGGGTGGGCCTTCCAGAGCACTGTACCGGAACGGTACCCTGTGCTCCGGGAAGGCTCCGGTATGCCCATACTAGGGCATACCACCTGCAACCCACCACTGATATGTAGGTGCAATTTTTATATTTATTGGATCCAGTCAGTTGTCTATGGAGATCCTCAATCATCCTGGTAGTGGTTGTCTCAAAAGTGCTTTTCAAAAGGCAACTGGACTTTAATGCTTTTTTTCCCCTTGAAAATTCATTAGATTTCTTTGAGAATTCCTTGAATTTTCCTGATGAGAAGTGAATCGTTTTCAAGAAGAAGAAAAAACAAGAAGACAGTCCAATTGCTTTTGAACAGCAGCATATTTGGGACAGTCAAGTCAGTTATTAAAAACAAAAAATGATAATTTTCTGGGTGGTACAACAGTTTGGACAAAAATCATGAAACATAGATTATCATATACTTTGATGGATGGTTAACCTGTCAGAGAACCCAAAGCACCCAAAGTTGAGCAGTGAGACTTGATCTGTGACTGATAGAGAACAAAGCAATTACCTAATTGTTTCTTCAGTGTTCTGCTCATAAATCAATTTGTATTGACAGTACTGTAATTCATCTCTTTTTGACAGGTGAAGATTAGAACATGAGGTTTTTGTTTTTGCAATCTGTACACACTGTGTTCTTCTCATACGATCTAAGCTTTAATTCTTCACAATTTGCTTATTTAAAATAATCGTGCCAGTGCTGATATGTCTGTCAACAGTGACAAGCTCCAGGGATTTATTCATCCTTAGGATTTTGATTTGGCCTTCTTTAATTGTGCTTGTGTACACATTTTTAACATATATATTGTATGCAAATGTTTAGGTATCCCGAGATTATGTATGTATGTATTAACCAGCAGTGCCAATATCAATGCCATTGTTGGGCCCCTGATAGGGTAGATAAATTGGCTATGCTGATTGAAGAAGTTAAAGTCCAACACCTCTGGAAAGTACAAAAATATTTACTGCAGTGTCCCGGAGTCATGTGATCCCCTTTTGTGACCACCTGACAAGCAAAGTCAATGACGAAGCCAGTTTCACTTAACACCGTGTTCCTAATTTAACAACTGCAGTGATTCACTTAACAAATGTGGCAGGAAAAGTCATAAAATGGGGTAAAACCCACTAAACAAATTTCTCACTTAGGAACATAAGTTGGGGCTTAATTATGGTTGTAAGTTGAGGACTACCTGTTCAAAGTTTCTTTGAATGTCATATCTGTAAAGAAGCTGGCATAGGCCTTTACAAGATAGTTTAGAGAGAGAGAGATAAGTTCATCAGGTATTTTGAAAGCTCAGGCAGTTTGCTTATCCTGAGATTTGATATGGTAGGTTGGATTCCTTTTGAATGAGCATATAAAGATGTGAAATAGTTTTGAGTAGATGCCAGACCTGTCTTACTTTATAATGGAATTTCAATCATCTAGAGTTCAGGCAACTTGTTTCAATATGTTTGTAAAGCAATTTTCTTTCATGAGAGAATGCAGATAACTGAGTCACAAAGGATCCCAAGGTGATGGTCGGGACTTGAATTTTCCAGCCTTGAATATCTTAATATGCCCGAAGAAGAGAGAGAAAAAGGTGGAGCTTAAAAAAATCTGATAGGAACTGATGTGGGAAAAAAGTCATGAAGCCTTGTCAAATGTGTTTAGTTAAAATATGGATTAACTAAACAAACTGTTAAGGATCTAGTTACCGTAAAAAACAGTACTGCAAGGACTTTGTTGAAACTGAGCAAATTTGAATTTTATAAGAGACTGGAAGAAACTGATGCCCATGGATTTTATAGAATAACACATTTTTAAAGTGATAGACCCCTTTGAGAGTCTGATGAAATTTATGGACCCCTCCTTAGAAAAAATGAATTTAAATGCATTAAATAAAATATATGTATACAGATGTGTTTTACAAATACTTCTCCATCCATAACCACAGTTGTGACTAGGATTTTTGGTCATCAATTGGTGTGATCATAAGTCAAGTCATCATGTGACTGGACAGAATTTTACAACCATATTTTAAGTTCCTAGATCCTCTGAATCTCTCCAGAGGTACCAAGGTTAAGAACTATTGAAGTAAGAGCAAGCCCAATCAGTAGTAATGGGAGTGGGGATGGTAGCAGTGGTGGAAATATATGGAGATCCATACAAATTAATATTTTTATGTTCTGTCTCATTCTTTCCCCATTTAACCCATAGCAATCTTGTGACATAGATTATATTAAGATTATAGATTATATTTGTCACTAGTCAAAGATCAAGCAAGAGTGTGCTCATACACTTTGTTAAGATGCAATTTTGGTTAACCATGGGTTACTACAATTAGTCCTACAAAGTGTCCAATTATAATGCATAATTTATAAATCAGAGTAACTGGAATTGTAATAGCAATAGCATTTATATGCCACGTCAAAGTTCTGTTCTGACCTAGGCTTCCTGATACAGTAAAAAGCACACTCTTAGTCCCCAAAGCTCTCTTTTTATTTCAAAGGCTGTGAATTATAGATATAGCTAGATAGATAGATAAGTTATTTATTTATAGGCCGCCCTTTTCCCTGAGGGGACTCAGGGCGGCTTACAACTTATGGGGAAGGGGAATACACACAATGACGTATAAAGACAATACATAATTAAAAATAGCAACAACATTCATCATTCGGGTGGGGGCGGATTATAATCTTTAACCCGAGGCCTGACGGGATAGCCAGATCTTAAGGGCTGTGCGGAAGGTCTGGAGGGTGGTGAGGGTACGAATCTCCACGGGGAGATCGTTCCAAAGGGTCGGAGCTACTACTGAAAAGGCTCTCTTCCACGTAGTTGCCAGTCGACACTGACTGGCGGATGGAACTCGGAGGAGGCCTAATTATGTTCATTTACAGCCTGTAATAAGTCCCAAATAGTTGTAAAGAGTTCTACAGTAGGCTGCCAAAGTCTTTCGGGATAAGGCTGATGAGCACCCACCTTTATCTTCCTTGAAATGTTGCCAAAGACTTAATTGGCAATTAGCTTGACAAGGCCAAATGGAGCAGAGTCAAAACGGAGCTTGCTCCTCCTTTATGTCATATGGGAGGGGCCAATCACCTCCAAGCCTTACTCCCAAGCTGTCCCTTCTGTCTTAACTGTTCTTGCTTTCTGGCAGCTCTGCACTGGGAGCAGGGAGCCTGTTCCTCTGTCTCGCTGCTGTCCAACTCTGGAGGCTCCAGAGGCAGCACATAACTCCCAGATGGCCCTGGCTCCCTCTATCCTCTGACGCAAAGCCCTCATCCAAGCCTTCCCCAGTCTTCAGGACAGGCCCATGCTCCTCCCCAACCTCCTCCCCGACTCTGTTGCCAGTTCTGCAGGCCGCCGGCAGACCACAACAAGTGCTTATAGTCCTCTCTAAGCATTTTACAGCATCAGCATATTGGCCCCAACAATCTGGTTCCTCATTTTATCAACTTGGGAAGGATAGAGTCAACCTTGAGCCGGTCAGGATTGAACAGCTGGCAGTTGACAGAATTAGCCTGTAATACTGCATTTCAACCACTGCACCACCATGGCTCTTGGGACTGTACATCATAGCAATAGCACTTAGACTTATATACCACTTCACGGTCCTTTACAGCCCTCTCTAAGCGGTTTACAGAGGCAGCATATTGTTCCCAACAATCTGGGTCCTGATTTTACAGACCTCAGAAGGATGCAAAGCTGAGTCAACCTTGAGCCTGGTGAGGTTCGATCTGCCAAACTCTGGCAGACGGTGAACAACAGAAGTGGCCTGTGGTACTGCACTCTAACTACTGTGCCACTGCTGTATAATGGAAGGCAAAACCAAAAATAGTGTTACAGCATGGTGCAGTGTATGAGAAATTACTGTACTAAACTACAACTAAATTCAATCTAGCGGTCACAATTATAATGGAAAAAGGAACAAAATGTTTAAGATTATAATAAATAATATTAGTACTCTAGTTTTAAGTTTCTGATGATAGTATTGATGTCATAATTTTTCCATTCACTTTCTATCAAGGTACCATATGGATTGAGTTGTGTAATCCAGTGAATTTCCAGTGTGCTGACAATTGAAAACACATTTTTATAATTTTGTTGTAAACTATTTTGGGAATTTTTTAAAATGGAAACTGAAAGCTGTATCTATATTTTCTAATAAACAATTCCTAAGTAAAAATCCTCACACTACACAAAAGGTGCAATCTCCCAGAATGTGCCACAACTAGTAATACGAGGTTCTGGAAATATCAGATTGTTGACTAAGCACATTGTTCAAGGAGTAGAAGGAATGTAGTTAAGCTATTTGCTTCCGTATCGTAGGACTTGTAAGTCATTTCTCATGGGCCATCAAAAAAATCTGATTTCTGCAGCTTCTCAAAATTGCATTGAGACCTTAAAATTGGTGTGCTCAAGGAATCAATTTTTCTAAGTAAAAAAGACATGTTGCTAAAGTTGGAGAAAGGTGCGTTTTGAGAAATGGATTAAGAAGGGCTCTGGAATAGAAATCTAGCATTACAATTGGATTAGTTGTTTGTTTGATCAATGAGCAAATTATTCTTATTCTTATATCTGACATAATTGTACCATAATCAAGTTGCAGCTCATGGAGGAAAAATTATTATTTTAAAGTACACATTCATCTTTTAGACCGCAAATAACATAGTAAATCAACAATTTAATATAACATGAATGCGCTAATGAAACCTCCTCTATTCATTTAATATTTATCTATTTATTTGCTTTTGAATTGCTAGGTTGGCAGAAGCTGGGACAAGTAACGGGAGCTCACTCTGTTATGCGGCACTAGGGATTTGAACTGCCGAAATTTATCTATTTATTTACAAGACTTCTATCCCCTCCCATACCAAGTACTTTAATGAGAAGTCTCATTAAATATCCCAAATCCCCCAAAACATCTGTGCCTTCCCAGATTGATGGCTAAACAGTAGCTTGTTTTTGCTTTGGTGAGCTCCCAGAAGGATGACTTCAAAACATTTGGCTAAGCATGTGTTTGGATTATCCAATTTCAGAATATTAAGTGGAATCCAGAATCATTTATCTTTTACAGTACACCTCTTTCTATTATTTTTTTTCCAGTTTAGATACCTCTAATTCTTGTTGACTTTGGTTTTGCTTGTATTGTCTAGCAGATGATGCGTGGGTGAGCGAAGTCTGAGGGAAGCAACAGAGCCAAGGAACATCACACAGTCAAATAAAGTTTTGATGACATATTTCACATTTTGTGGACTATGGTTATCTGATTGCCAAGGACATTGAAATAACTAGGGGAATCAAAGAATTTTCTCCTGTTTCTGGACTATCTTAAAATGTTTATAAGCTCAAGTTTGGGACTAGTTTTACTTACCAGCCACATGCAGGTATATGTTATTGACCTACCCTCAAAGTATGAGTGTATCGTTTCCAAGCCTATATCAGCAATTTTCCCATGAGAATGCTTTCTCATGCATAGTTTTATATGCTGCTCAGATTATAATTGGATAGCCTTAGGCAAATATTACATAGACGATGGTCCTGTTTGTACTTTAATAATTTTAAGCAGTATTTTTGACTAATACTTTACAGTTTTCATTACGTTTCTCTTGCATACTCCTATGAGAAGGTCATTCTATCCCTAGCAGTGTTTACTTATCTTGTGTAGAATACGATGGGCTAAAAATGAAAGTTTGATTGGATATAGTTCCTTTCCATCATCACACAAAGTATACCTGATATAGGTAGTCCTTGACTTACCTACCATTCATTTAGTGATCATTTGAAGTTACAAGAGCCCTGAAAAAATTGACTTATGACTGTTTCTCACATGACTGTTGCAGAATCCCTTGATCAAAATTTGGACACTTGGCAGCTGGCCTGTATTCCATGTGATCACTTTTGCTATCTTCTGACAATGGGGAAGCTAAATCACATAACAAGCATGTTGCTAATTTACACCTGCAGAGATTCACTTAACAACTGTAGCATGAAAGGTTGCAAAATGGGGCAAAACTGACTTGACAATTTAGCAGCAGAAATTTTGGGCTCAGTTGTGTGACATAAATTGAGGACTACCTGTACCAAAGGGTGGTATCTTTGCCTTGTTCCCAGCCACAGTGGCACACCATGTGTTATGGAAAGTTTTTCTAAAACTTTAGCTGATTGATCATTCCATAACTTGTCTTCAAAGCAGAGGTTATTCAGCAGGTTCTGATCAGTTCTGGAGAATCGGTAGCAGAAATGTTGAGTAGTTTGGAGAACTGGTAAATGCCACCTCTGACTGGCCCCACCCCAATCTATTCTCTGTCTCCCCAGTCCCAGCTGATTGGGAAGAGATTTTGCAGTAACTTCCCCCTGGACTGGGGTAGAAATGAAGATTTTACAGTATCCCCCTGCCACGGCCACCCACTGTACCCACCAAGCCAAACCCCCAGAACCGGAATCCCACCACTGCTTCAAAGGATATTAATGGCAATGAGTATGATGTATAATGGAAATAATGTCATCCAGTACACAGTAGCAAAAACCTTGCCACAGTCTCTCTTTAATTACCATCATGAAATAACAGCATCAATTCCATACCCTTTAGTATGATGATGAGGGACGTGGTGGCTCAGTGGCTGCTGAGCTTGTCGATCAGAATGGTTGTCAGTTCGGTGGTTTGAATCCCTAGCACCACTTAACTGAGTGAGTTCTCGTTACTTGTCCTAGCTTCTGCCAACCTAGCAGTTTGAAAGCATGTAAAATGAGAGTAGAAAAATAGGAAGCACCTTTGGTGGAAGGTAACAGCATTCCGTGCACCTTCGGCATTTAGTCATGCCGACCACATGACCCCAGATATGTCTTTGGACAGTGCTGGCTCTTCGCTTTGAAACGGAGATGAGCACTGTCCCCTAGAGTCAGGAACAACTAGCACATATTGCGAGGGAACCTTTACCTTATAGTATACTACTATATCTCATTTAATATAGTTAGGCTTTCTCATTTGTTTGTTTGTTTATTCTCATTGATTCATTCATTACATTCTATATAATCTAACTCTGACTCTTTAAATAATTAAGCTTTTTGTGTCTGTGTTCTTCTGTTGACTTCCGGCAACTGTTTGAACAGGTTTTCTTGGCAAGATTTCGGAAGTGGTTTGCCATTGTCTTGTCCTAGGGCTGAGATAAAAATGGCCCAAGGTCACCCAGCTGACTTTAAGCCTAAGATAGGACTAGAACTCAGAGTCTCCAGTATCTAGCCTTGGGCTGTAAACCCTATACTGGCTCTCACTTAAATTTAAATAGATAGAATTGTATAAGTAATTATGAAAAGCATAACAGATAAAAGAGGACTATAGCAATTGTAAAGACATTGCGAGAAGGGACTGTACACCAGTAGTACCATCCCAGAAAAGACATTATCCCTTATGCTCCCCTTTGAATCTTAAATAATATAATTAATAAGACTGAAATTTATTGGCAATGTATAAATTTGTATATTCAGTAACACAGCACGTACAAGGCAAGGGAGATAATTTTTTTGAGAAAGTTTATTAAGAGAAATTTCTCGCAAAAAACTCCAGAGTTTTAGTGGCTTGAGCCTTCATCTTCAATGAAGCTTCTGGCATCTCTCTCTCTCTCTCCTTCTCCCTCCCTTCTCCCTGCCCTCCCACCTCTCTCTCTGTAAACTTTCACTTTCCTTGGTTAAAATAGTTCAGTTTTCACAAAAAAAGGTCTGTAAACCTGACACTCATTTTACATTAGTTTTTAATAAATAAATAAATTAGCTCTCTGTTCTGCTTCCAAAATGGAGGGCGGAAGGTAGCATACAGTAAGCCAGTGAAAACAATAACTAATCTTCCATTCAAAAAGGCAGAGGAGGATGTTGTAAAAATTATAAGCAGCAATTTGTCATTAAAAAGAGCCAAGGAATTATAGAGATACTGAACTTTTGTTCAATACTTTGGATGTTTGTTTGTTTTTATCCAGGTGTCAGTGGATAATTAAAGAAGGCATCCTAATTTTAAAGGTGAACAAGTTATTCATTTATATTTGGTCTCCACCCACAAAAAGACGCTTATGGATATGGAACAAACTAGCGTTCCTGTGATGTTATTAATCTATAACCTGTGAGATTGATCTGAGAATTTATCTGGTGACTGGCAGACTATCCTGGAGAGCTCCATGCTAGAACAGATGACTTCAACCAGGGAGAGTTGGGTTAAATAAATTAACCGTTATACCACGCTGATCTCCTGCTTCCACATTTTGAGTATCAAACAGAAGAATCAGTACCTATTGTGTTTGAAACTCACAACAACTCCCAATTATGCAGAAGTTATACTTTCACCGTGTCCCTATGAGGAGGGCAACATGATATTTGAAAGAGGTTGTGGCTATTTGGCACAGAGCAACCACTGTGTGGTTTATAGATACAGTATGTCTATTTTAAGCCAAGAAATCTTTTAAGGCAGTTGGATTCTAGGTGATTACATGGGACACTCTAAGTAGGGTTTTGGTTCAACATAAGTAGCGAATTATCTATAATCCAGACAATCACAATACATACACATTTATATATATATATGTTTTATTTATTTGTGCTGATATAAATATATATTATTATTATTATATAATAATATTATATAATGTTGTATTGTGATTATATAATTATATATCATCATCTATCCTATCCTATACTTAACCAACTAGATGACTTTGGACCTGTCCTCTCTCTCAGCCCAACTCATCTCACTGGGTGATTGTTATGAGCAAAATAGGAAGATGCAGGGGTGTTAGTATGTTTGTTGTCTTGCATTGATAAAATAATAAAAGGTGGGACATACATACATACATACATACATACATACATACATACATTTGTACTGTCTTTTGACCACAGTAATGTTTATTGTAATTTCCTATCCAATGCTAACCAGGTCTGATCCTATTTAATTTCTGAACCTGCACAAGGTCAGCCAGATGCTACAGTTTCCCAAAATTAGGCTCTGCTCTTAACTTGGCTGCAGGAGTTTGATTTAAAACAAATTTTCATACAAAACCCATATGTGTTTGTGTGCATATATGCACTACATATGTAGTAATTTGATGTAATAATAACTTTTTTGCATGTTATTGTAGACAACAGGGTCTACTGATTCTTACTTTTCCATGCACATTTTTTGTTGGAAAACTGCAAAACAAAACAAAGGGTGATTTTCAGAAAATAATTTAATTGCAGTTTACATCCTGGTTCTACTGTGTGATTTCAGGTAACTGTCTCCTGTCCTAATACAAGAAAAGGAAAACTTTTCTAGATTTCTCCACCTTCTGATGTATGGAAATCCATTTTGGATTCAATAAGGGAAAAAAAGGAAAAGAAAATGCTTCAGATTTCGTTACAGAAACTGAGATAAATGGAAAGCAAATTTGAGGGGCAGGGGGATATTGAAAAGTCCTAGAGGGACATTCCTAACTGGGGTTATGATGGGAGGGAAGTAAAGGAAGATTAGGCACTCTCGCAACCAGGTTTTATCAGGGCAAGTTAAACACCTTTGCATACTTCTCTGCCTTCTGACAATAGTATTTTTGAATGCAGCCAAGAGGCTCACAAAATTGCCAACATTCAGTGCAACAGCAAGACCTATGTTGAAATGGGAGCCCAATGTGAACAGGACTTCTTATCTGTGACTCTGACTCAACGTACCCAGGCTTTCTAACTCCACCGAACAATAAAGAGACTCTTGGGAAGATTAGGAATCAGAGCCCAGTGTGTCCTTGTGCCTGTCTTCTCCTTTCTCCTATCTTGGCGTCCTCCTGTTTTCAAAAGGAGGACTGTTTATCCCAGACCTCTATTCTTCCCATGATTTGCACGTACCCTTTTCTTTAGTTTCTTTGTGAAACTTGGACTTTGGGAGGCTGTCCCAATTCATAAGAGGTTTTTTTTAGGGGGAGGGGGTTGCCTTAAAGTAAAATGAAATAAGCATGATATTACAATATTTATTTGCTTGCTTCCCTATCATTCCATCTCTCTTTCAAGAATCTGACAAAACAGGGTAGAACTATATATGTCAGGCCTGTCAAACTGGTGGTCTGCGGGCCAGATACATCATGCACAGGCCACACCTACCCCAGCTCCGCAAAGACAAAAAACATCACAGTATTTCATGATCTGACTGACACTGGCCGATTCATGACATATCACAATGTTTTTTGCCTAGTTCAGCTTGCGAAAAACTCCGTCAAGGCAGGCTGAGAAAGGGATAGTCATATTTATAAATGTCACCTATCCCTTTCTCAGCCTGTCTTGAAGGAGTATTTTGCAAACTAAACAGGGAAAAACATGGAATAAAAATCAATGGTACCTCTTCTCACAAGACCCAGAAGAGCTACAAACACACATACAAGAGCTGCACAAAGCAGGAGAACTATTTGGCTTAAAAATAAACCTGAAAAAGACCAAGGTTATGTTTAATAAATTTACCAAAGAAAGACTAATTTTTACATCTGAGGAAGAACTAGACATAGTAGACCAGTACATATACCTTGGCCAATGGATCTCAATGGAAGGTAATAACAATAAAGTAAATTGAATGGCATGTTAAATGTGGTTGGCAGGCATTCAGCAAGCTAAGCATAATTTTCAAAAACAACGAAAGACAAAAGCTTTCAGTGTGTGCTCCATGCTCTAATATATGCCAGTGAAACATGGACACTAACTTCACAATCAATTCAAAATCTACGAGTGGCGCAAAGAGCCATGGAAAGATACATGCTCAGCATCACAAGACAAGGTAGAAACACCTGAACATCAATTAGAGAACAAACAAAAGTATACAATATCATCAGGAGAGTAAAAGAATTGAAATGGAAATGAGCTGGTCACCTAGCAAGAGGAACTGACAGCATATGGACCAAGGCAGTCAGAGAATGGATCCCACTTGATAAAAAGCATCCATGAAAGAGACCTAAACCAAGATGGATCGACAACATCAATAAGTATTGTGAGCCCGATTGGCAAAAGAAGCTCAGGACCATATTGGTTGGAAACACGCAGAAGAGGCCTTCATCCTGCAGTGGATAGACAATGGCTAAAATGGTGCTGATGCTGATGATAAATATATCAATAATAACTTTTTTTTAAAAAAAGGAAGATTTGCTCTTAAAAAAAGTATTTTGAAAGCAACAATAAAATGGCAAAAAATTTGCCTTGAAAAGTCCAAAGTAGAGACTGACTCTTGTTTTGAAATAAGTACAGCCCTTAGTTTGAAAGAGATACAAGAGACTCTTTCCTACAGGGCTGACAAATGTGAAGACTTGTCTTCTCTGAAGAAAGGGCCTGATCCATTTGACTTAGTAAAAGGATAGGTTCCTAATGGAGCATGGTCGTCTTGGGTAGAGAGGCCTTTATTATTTAGGGCTTTAAGGGTTAAATCAACAATGTTATTATTTTTAGGGCTTTATGTGCCCAACAAACTATTGGCAACCTTTGTACCTTTTCCATTTCTACAATATTATCTTTGAGATATGGTGGTTATGATACAATTTTTAAAAAATCCTTGAGTTTTTTTATTCCTGTACTAAGGATTTCCAACAACATGGAGTTTCCTGTTTTAACTTTTTATTAGTGGAGGCATACATTTTATCCACCAACTACACCAAAACCATTTTCTTATCTACTACCATCAGTTTTCAACCATATATGGTTGAACATACACATACATGCATAACATACTTTTTTCCTTAATGTGTATCATTTTTATACTTGTTCATACTAAAATAGGCTTTGCGATTTTAATGCCCACTTTTACATTTAGGATTGATTCCTTTGGAAGTCTTCTCTGTGTCTTTCTGCTTACCCACTCTACATAATTCAATACCATCAGCAAACTACTTGTTACTTATCTTTAGTTTCTGTTCTTTTCTGAATAAGTGAAGAAGCAACAAACTCAATTGCTCTTTATGTCCTTGCATTCCAATTTGGGTTTTTTTTTTGACCAGTTAAAAATTTGTTAAATAACTCTGCTGCAAAGTTTGCTCACTATTTTTTTGTGGGGTGGGTTAACCTAGAGTTTCTTGAAAGTCCAAAAAACCTATTGATTACCACTATCCTTATCCTTCTTGAGTACTTTAGAAGAATTCTAAAAAGACTGTTGAAATTCTTGAGCAAGTCCTATCCTTCTGCATGTTCAATAAATTTATCTTTAGTTAAACTGTCCACTGTTACCTGCAAGAGAAGTAACCACTCTGCAATTTCTTAATTGCCAACTAAATCTCCTTTTAAAAAACTTAATTTGATTACTTTCTATTCCTCCAATAATAGATAACACATTTCACAATTTGCAGAAGATTTTACTGTTTCAGGCTGAATAACTTTTAAATGGATCCTATCTAGATATTATTGTTTTGAAATTGTCAGTAGAATCTAGAACTTCACTTGTTAATGCTATTGTGATATTGGCTGCTTTGTAATCATGCAATTGCTCTAAGTGCACCGAGAGTGCAAACAGAAAGATTAACTTCAATTAAATTGCATTTATCTTGTTTGGAAGGGGTGGTGTAATGCTGGCTTAGTTTCTGAATATCATTGATCTTCAAAACCCATGGAATGTGAAAACAAAATTTAAACAAACTGGAGTGACGAGAAACCATTACAATGGCAAATCTAATCCTGATGGAAGATGCAGTTAATATGTCAATTGCATTTATGTTAATAAGTTTTGAAATTAAGTCTTTGTTCATTTGACCATTCCTAGTCAAGTCACAAGACAACTGATTACAGATAGTGTCTATGGAGATTCTCAACCATCAAGATTATGATTGTTCCAAAAGTGCTTTTCCAAAAGGGGACTGGACTTTGAGGTTGTTTTTTTTCCCTTTGGAATCTTTTCTTGGATGAGAAGTCAAATATTTTCAAAGAAATAAAATGAAGAAAGACCAGTTGCCTTTTGGAAAAGCATCTTTGGGACATTACAGATAGTGCTGTATTTATTTTTGACCCTAGCATTTCCTATGACCAGAATTAGATGGCCTATATGTGAAATTAATAGATAGTAAATTATGACTGTTCCGTAACATTTAGTAATATTAATATGGTAGCCAATGAAGTAGAGGCAAATGGGAAAGCTAACAATATCTGTGGTTGACCATCACATACAATTGAACTCTTCCATAAGCGATATAATATCTGGAGAAGGGTGTGGACTCTTTTTCTCAGGATATACTTTCAGGTGTACACACATGTTCATTTAATATTCCTCTGACTATAACTGACTGGCTCTACTTCTCAATGCTTTAATGCTTTATACAAATTGAGCATACAGTTATATCTGCATACTTTCTGCTGGATTACACACACTGCATAATTCACCTGACCATGTGGATGAGTACATCCACACAACTCTTTGCAAATAGTTCCTTTTGCAGGTGGCCAGGCGTGTTAATAACATGTCGTGTAGCTGGTACAACACAGTTCCCTTATCTACATGTTATGTATGTTTAAATGAAACTAATATGATAGAAGATTAGCAGAAAAACAAAGAGGAAGCTACATGGGTGGCAGCAACATTATGTTAAAATGTTTCTGGGTAGAGTTGAAAATAGGCTATATTGATGGAATGTTTTCCATCAGTGCTATTTTCCATGTTTGGATGGACTGCTATAAGTAATTGATAGATACGCTTATTCTACACTGTCACCACAAATAGATAAAACTCCTCTCTTTGCTTGATAATATACATTTTGTGGGTTTTTATCCTCAGAATAAAAGCAAAAACACAAAGAGCCTCTTTTTAAATCAGAAGCTTTCCTTTTGGCATAAAATGTAACCAATGTAAAACATTTTCTTTACTACACAGTAAGTCACTGCACTGGTATATATTAACTATTGAAATTAACATACCATCTTGGATGACATTACTTTGAAAAAAGACCTGGAGTCTGTACAAAACTTTCAAAATTGGCGTTTCAAAAACACTTCTGGGACTGCCAAGGAAGCACTTCCTAGTGCTAGTAGAGTCCTAGTAGAGTCCTCTGGGTAGCAAACACAGGAGCAAACAGCAAGTTGAGAAAATCCTTTATATTCAAGCTACTGAAAGCTCCTGTTCAGAGTCATTGGAATCTTGACTTCTAGTGCTAAGTAGCAGTGGAAAGAAATTGAGATGAACTGTGGACAATGGCCTGAGAAATTAAATTCTCCTTATTGATGATCTACTCATGTTTACGTTTTTCTTTGTGAGAAAAAAATGAGAAGGCTAGCAACCAACTCTGGGACCTCTGGCTTAAAATCTGAATATGTTTTATTTGTTTATTTATCAAATTTATTCAGCCCTCAGCTGTGTGAATCTGGGCAGTTTACAGATAAAAGCCATATAAAGCCATAGAGATACAGTAGATTAAAAACAAAATCAAAAATAGGAGTGAAAGCAAGTTAAAAAGATAGGGGGATGCTTAAGTAAAATGAAACATTCTGCATTGTTGAATTCCTTTCTGTTGCCCAGATTTGCTATCAGATTTTATCATTCAGTTCTATACACTGTCCAAAACCATCAGATTTCCCTTCTTGTGTTATTTAGCATTTATTAAGCTTGAAACACAAAAAGATCAAAATTGGCAAATCCCCAGTAAAGAACTATTTGGCTCAACATGGACATGTTTTATTTCTTTTTCTTTTTTTAATCATTGTTTGTTTCCTAAGAATTCTGTTATCAAAAAAGTAGTACTTATTTACAAATAGTAGTCAGAATTAGGTGGTGCCATGTCTGATTTTAGACTGTCACTGAATTCACTGAGGAGGGAGTGAGAAACCCAGATAAAAAAAAGCATAAGTAGTTGGGAACATTCATTGGTTTGGAAAGGATTTTTAACACACAAGGTTGAAGAGATTGTTGCTTTAATAAAAGTTAGTTTGCTTTATGTCAGGGTTCTCAACCAGATGTGTTGTGATTTCAGTTACAGAATGTTCAGTCTGCTTCATTCATTGGTGAGTCCATGGCATAAAATATGCAATAAATAAATATTCAGTCACAGCTGAAACCTTATTATGAAATAAACAAATCAGCATCCATGGGCAGTTTATAATAAAGGAGAAACCTTTTATTAAAATGAAATAGTCCTCCAGTAGAATAGAATCCATTTATCAAGATACCTGCAGAATATAGTTTAAACCGGTTCACCGACAAAAGGGCGAATGACAAAACTGCGCCCGACTAAACCGCGGTGACAAAACTGCATGTTCTAAAGCGCTCCGACAAATGAGCGCTGAATCACGCCGACAACAGCGCGGCGACAGAAGCGCGCTGTAAAACTAAAACTAAACCTAACCCTAAATGTAACGCTAACCCTAACCCTAAACGTAACGCTAACCCTAACCCTAAACGTAACACTAAACCTAACGCTAAACCTAACCCTAAACCTAACCCTAACCCTAACCCTAAACCTAACCCTAAACCTAACCCTTACCTTAACTTAAATCGCACTTCTGCCGATGCACTGTTGTAAATTGCCTTTACCGATGCGGTTTAGTCGGGCGCGGTTTTGTCGTTCGCCCTTTTGTCGGGTCACGGTTTAAACCCCCACCCAATTATCTGGGGCTTATTTCACACTTGTAGCGGTTTTACCTGCTGCATAAAATGTAAAACCTCATTTTACAAACAGCAGATTTGGTAAATAAAGAGGATCAAAGTTGCAAAATTTCTAGAGTTATCCATGGCCCAACAGTAAATTCCTGGCTTTTAATATCGATAGGCATGCCATTCATTTTTGTCTCATCTCCAAAAGTCTATAAAATGTCTTTTGACCATATAAGAAGGTTGTTAGTACAAAAGCAACCACACTTTAAAAAGGTTTCATTGAAAAACAATATCTGTATTAGAGGCTTGTGATGTCTCTGAGCTCACAGAACTGCTTGTGGAAAGGGAAGACAAGGCACACAAGTTTTTTAGGGGTACATTGGTACATGTTATAAATGATGGTATATATCTCATGTACTAGGTTTCATATAATTTGGTAATAAATACAACAAAGTCATGAAACCAGAGTAGGGGCTAAGGATTGATTCTATGAGAGTGAGCTTTGTTTCTAAGGTCACATTGAGTAACATATTAACTAACCACAGTTTAGTTTAATAGGATTTGTTACCCTTATCTCTCTGAATTTAGCATGTTGTGTGCACACAGAAAATAAAAATAATAGAAAACTATAACTAAATCAACCATGGCTAGACTGAATGTCAGCTGAGAACCAGGTGGTCCTAGGGCTGTGATGATAACATTACTACCAGTTTTGCTTCCCAAAATGTGAGAAACAGTTTCAAGGCAACCTAGTCATTCTCATTGCTGCTGATTTTGAATGCAAAGGACATCACCAGTGAGTGCTTCTTTCTACTGTCTGTCTGAAGGACACAAAAATGGAACCCAGCTGCCGCTCTGTCCTAAGTAATCCATATTGTGAGGTCATACTATGAATATACCATGAGGGGGGGGGCTGCAAAATCAGTAAGTTGCCAACCCTTTGTTGTTCCTAAAACAGCTGATTTGGTAGCTTAATCTGTTTAGAAGGAAGGAAGTGGGGTGAAGTAAAAGTTCCTACTTACCTGCCTCAAGACTTCAGTGTTTCCATGGCAAACCAATCTGATTCTTGATGAATTTATAAAAAGAAAATAGAGTTGGTGAGTGAATAAAAAATATCAGAATGGAATACATAGATGCAGAATCTCTCCACCCCCACCCCAAGTTTTAAAATGTTTTTATTAAACATAAAAAATTCAATGTCGATATAAAACTAAACCACTCATTTTAGAGTGGTTTAAATGCTAGATGCGGAAATATTCAGAGTGAGCATGGGCCAGTTATTATGTCAGTCCCAAAGCTGTTCTGGCTATGGAATTCTGTTTTGAAATTGGGTCATTCCTTAGGAACCCTGGTATATTAATGCTTAGACTAACAGAATGATATTGAGGAGAAAAAGTGCAAAAGAACTGATTTTGAGCAATTGTTCCTCCCAATATCCACATACCCTCTGCCCTTTTCCCTGGTATGATTTTATTCAAGTAAAGATCAGTGAAGAGACACTGTATATGCATATATGAAAGAGTCTGTAATATTGAGCCCTCTAGTTGTTTTGGATGCAATGTCTCCTAGCAAAGTCATTGGAAATAGAATATGGGACTTTTAATTAAATTGGATTTGCTTATGAATAGCTCTTAGGATGAAAGATGGCTCGGTGATTTAGGAAACCAAAGAACTCATTACATCCTATCATTCATCCTTGCTGGCCCAATAAAATAGTGATTTATTTGAAATAATACTTAATGCATGTGAGTATTGTAAAATGTTTTGAAGATAATGAGAATAAATATCCCTAATACTGTTTTAGATAGGAAAATAAGATAGAAAATTAGATAAGTCTGTAAGGGGCGTGCATAAGCGCACCAACGTGCCTACCATCCCTGTCCTAATGTTCCCTTTTATTCGTATCCATTTCATGTATTCAAAATCATGTTTATACTTATATATGTTATGTAATACATGCTTGATGAACTAAATAAATAAAATAAATAATAAAATAAAATAAAATGGTGCTCTTTGCAATTTTATTTTAACAACTCTAATTATATAAGATTTTTATTCAGCTATTTGCCTGAAGTCAAAGATATGTACAGTAGATAACGCAAACAGAGCAATTAACACAAAATAACCCAGAAGGTATCGCCGATACTTGTCTCCTAATGGTATTTAGGAGTCAACCCTTTGTCCAGGGCCACTTGAAGAAAATCCAAGACTTATGGAATTGTCATCTGTACCGGATCAATTGTCCATTCGACACACCAGCAGCAAAATGAGTGCCAGGTAGAATTGTAGATGTGCTCTGTGGGCAGCCTGCGTGCTGCCTGGATCGTCTGTATGACCCTGGAGGAATAATTGTCCTCCATCAGGACCCTCCACTCAAGCGCCAGGCAGTCAACCACTGAGGGTTCAGATGCTCCAGTGACCCCTGGCTAAGGGAAAACATCCCAAGGGATCCTCCAGGGTCTGTCCACCAATAGCAATCGTCGGTGAACCAAGGCCGCCGGGCCAATGGGAAGCAATCACCACCTCCACCCCTCCTTTATTTTTTAATGTAGTTAAGGATATAGCCCAGGTGCTCCTACCACCCAGCATTGATGCCCCAGTGACTGCTTTACATACCTCTGCTAATATGCCTGGGGCACCTTAAGATGCATTGAAACACGAGGACAAGAAGGTGGACCTCACTCTACAACGGAGTCATCAGGCACTTCCTTTTTTAACCGCTCTTGTCTGCTCTGGTTACAAGAAGGTTCTCCCCATCCTTCACTCACAAAAGGAATTAAATAAAACAACAACTCTTAAAGATATTATTTATCAGCTGTCCATCTCATACTGTATAACTCTGTAACATTGTTGAAAACAGATCGCTTCTCTCTAAGGTAGAGCTAAGATATCTGAACTGTAAAATGTATATAACAGCTGATATATAAAGTATTTTACCCATATTGCAGTTCTCAGGACTTTTTACAAGCCACATATGGCAACCTTAGCCAAGTAGTAGCAGCTTTCAGCTTCATTTCTAGGTCAAGAGACCAGCAGTGATCTACAATACCAGCAAGGAAGATTAGGTGGCCCAAACTCCAGACTACATATAAATGTTAGGTCTTATTTTCTGTCAATTGAGAACAACCACCTTTTCTCTTTTTGCTCATTCCCCATTCTTATTGTATCTTAACGGCAGGACTTTTCTTGCTATGAGCTGCTTCAGGTTTTAATAATTTCTGAGAAACAAGGTAGTAAAACAGTAAGTAATCAAATATACATGAATAAACAGTAGAGAAGGACTCTTGGGATAGCATATGGTACTACTGCATGGCATGTGGTCACTGCTATTTCCTGACAGGCTACTTCCTACAGAGCTTCTGTGATTTAATGTTGCCACTGAAAGGTGAACCTCAGAACTATCTGGAAAACCCTAGATTCTTCAGTCTCAGTGGACCAATGATTTAGAAAAATATAAGGCAGCTCCTTATACCCCTAACAAAATATTTAATTGCATAATATATAATACTTGGAAATTAATATTCCATTTGTTCTTCTCGACAGAACAACAGTGACTCCAACTTGACGGGTTCAAAAAGTCTGCCATAGATACTAAAAGATCCTGAAAGAGAATTTCCACTTCCTATCATCTGGATAGAAACACCTATGTGTGTATGTTAACCCCAGTAGAGATGTAACCTGTGGATCATCTTCTTTCCCAATGGCCGTTCTAAGGAGAAGGCACAATAGCATAGCCATGGTTTTAATTTGTTCCCTAAGAGTACTAGGTTCCCCCTCACACATATGTGCTAGTCATTCCCGACTCTAAGGGGCAGTGCTCATCTCCGTTTCAAGCTGAAGAACCAGCGCTGTCCAAAGACATCTCTGTGATCATGTGGCCGGCATGACTAAAAGCCAAAGGTGCACGGAACACTGCTACCTTCCCACCAAAGGTGGTCCCTATTTTTCTACTTGCATTTTACATGCTTTCAAACTGCTAGGTTGGCAGAAGCTGGGAGAAGCTCACCCCATTACGTGGAACTAGGGATTCGGACCGCCAAACTGCTGACATTTTGATCGACAAGTTCAGCATCTTAGCCACTGAGCCACTGTGTCCCTCATGGTACTAGTAGCAGTTGTAATAATACTAGTAAGAGCCTTGTTTCAATCATTCCATTGACAGAGAGTATTGTAGCTTGAAGGTCCCACAAATTTCTTCAAAGGCTTTGAAGGTCCTATTACTTTTTATTTCAACATATTCTTCTGAAAAATGGATAATCAGCACTTAAACAAATAAGGTGAGATATTTAAACAGACTAAATGTTATGCCAACTCTAAGGCTTGCTTTAATAAATCTCATTTCAAACATTAAGGAAATATACCCTCATATGCAAGCTCATTCAGACCATTAAGATTTATAATCAGTGTATTAAATGGAAGGGAGAATAAAACATTATTAAAATATGAGGAATTTCACTGTGTTTCCTTTTAATGTATGTGTTTCCTTTCATAAAACAAAACGGTGTTTCATTTTTCATTAAAAATAATTCTTTGATGTACTGTTACTTGGAAAAGTTTAAGAAACTTTACAAGTATAAACTGAACTGAGTATTTTATAAATTTTAAGCGTGATATTATGGAAACAGTTTGATATCACTCTCATTTAGGGCAAAAAACTGTGTTTTTTAGGTGTTGTAATTGTCATTTAAGGAAAAATAACCTCGTTTTTACGTCTAGTATTGTAGCTGTCAAGAGAGCTTGTATGCCTAAAAACTAAAATTATATCCCAGTCAAAACAGCTATTTAGATTGACATCAAAGAGGAAAAATGTCTACGGGTCAAGGAGTTTAATTTCCATGGCATTTCTACTTTGATTTCTCATGAAGTGTACAGTAATGACTTAAATGGCCGGGAGCATTAATTGCAATCAATGCTTCTTGTGGATGAAATGAAAATTCAGCAGCGGTCCCCCTTTAGTAATAATCCTAATGTAAGATGGTTAAAAGTGACTGCTGACCTGGGATGCCTTCATTGCTTCTAAAGTTGCTTGAAGCTTTTTTTTTTAAGGAATAGATCACTACAGCACCCTAACCCTAACCTGCAAATCAAGGTCTTCAAAGTCAAATATGGATAAATGCATACTTCTTTTTAGGAGATTGAAATATCTCCTAATATTTCTTCATTTATTTTTTTTAATTCATTTTTTTAGCCAGTGAAATAAATTATTTCATTAGCACCCGATACTTTCTATGAGCAGAGCTAAAGCTTTGACCAACTCAAAGGCCTTCTGCCCCTGGTTAAAATTAAAGAAACAAATTTGGAGAGGTAGACATTGATGTCTTATATTTGGAGATCCATGTGTGGGTGTGCACACTTTGCGTGCATGAGCACCACAGGCACTACTGTGCAACACTGAAAAATGAGGATTAAGGTAAGTAGAACAGCGAGGGGGGGGCAGCTGTGCCATGCGATTTATATTCGGTAGAAAGCAGGATTTCCTGTTTTCTAGAGAATATAAATCGTGTGGCACAGCTGTTTGTCACACAGCTGATCATTTAAACTGCTGATCATTTTAAAAAATGCTACCAGTTCAGGCAAACTGGTAGTTCCAATGATCAGCTGTGTGACAAGCAGCTGTGCAGCATGATTTCTAATCGTGCAGCACAGCTGATTATCACACAGCTGATTGTTGGAGCTACCGGTTTGCCCGAACTGGTAGCATTTTTTTTTTACTACCAGTTTGGGTGAACCAATTCAAACCAGTGGCATTTCACCCCTGATTGCAAGATCTGTAGATTCACAATACATTTTCTTTAAAAGAAAATATTTATAATATGTGTATGTAGAGTGATCGACAAAACCTAAGAACCAAGTTAAAGAAAAATAAACAGAATAAACTATACAAAACACTTAAAAACATAATTGGGAGTATCTGTAATCTTAAAAATGCTCCAAATATTTTCTGCAATCCTCTCTGCAGAAAACACTTCAAGCCTTATATTAAGAGATTCCCAGAGAAGCAAGTTTTACATCATTGTAGACAATTCTATAGCAAAAAGAAGTAGAAGAACTTCCTGTATCATCAAAAGAATCTTTTTACATCTCTTCCTTTCTTAGATCAGAGCAGCAATTAAGGGGTCCATAAGCCATTTCATTTTTTAAAAATATATTTATAGCCTGTATACAGAGTACAGAGTAACAGTACAATTCATAGAGCTGAAGGACAGACCTTGAGCACAAAACCCTTTTTAAATCCGGTACTGTTTTCTTTGTTAAATCTGCTTTTTTTTTTTTTAACCAAAGCTGTGTATAAAATTCTAACTAAAGTCTTTATCCATATATTTAACTCCAGATATGTTAGCCTAACACCTCCTTCTCAAAGCAACAATTTATTCTTTGGAAAAATGTGTATTTTTAGCACATAACAGCTTCATACAAGAGTGCAATAGTAACAATTAGGAAGAATGTGAAGAAACAATTTAATAACTTCCATAGAGCTCTTTCCAATCTACCATAATTCTTCATCTCTACTGATACTTTTTCTATAAAATGCTGAATGATCTGTATTTGTTTGGCTAAAGTAATTCAAGATCTGATTTCAAAGGCAATGAATACAAGCAAGAGTAAGGTAATGGAATAGTTACATGTTTTAAGTATGACCCTCTCTGAATGGATGTTCTTTTTCTTCCGACAATTTATTTGATGTTATTAAAAATCTGCTTCTATTGGTGAATTATTGAAGAATTTACAAGGAGACAGTTTGATGAAAGTGGAAGGGCAAGTGCAAAAAAGAAATTTGTGGGAAGAAAGTTCAGCCATGCTTTCCAATATCTGAGGATAATGCCATTATAGGGTAGCGGAACATTCTATCATCCTTTAGGAAGGTAATTTTGTGTATCTTGAACAGAGAAGTTTTAGAAATTACACCCACAAGATAATTGAAAGATGTTCACTTTGTGATATTTTAAATGGTGACTTTCCTTTTTTAAAAATGTCATTGGCTATAAATTAAATGATCTTGGACATTTTAAAACTATTTGATTGCAACCCTACAAATTTGTGTTGTGTATAAAACTAAGGAATTGGTTTACCAATTTGTTGTAAATTTTAAGAAGAGGTAAGGTTAGACAAAAGGACGTGGTGGCTCAGTAGCTAATATGCTGAGCTTGTCGATCAGAAAGGTTGGCAGTTCGACGGAATGAGCTTCTGCTACTTGTCCCAACTTCTGCCAACCTAGCAGTTCGAAAGCATGTAAAAATGCAAGTATAAAAAGGGGACTACTTTGGTGAGAAGGCAACTGTGTTCTGTGCGCCTTCGGCATTTAGTCATGCTGGCCACATGACCACGGAGACGACTTCAGACAGTGCTGACTCTTTGGCTTTGAAATGGAGGTGAGCACCGCCCCCACCCTAGAGTTGGGAATGACTAGCACATATGCAAGGGGAACCTTTACCTTTACCTTTAAGATTAGACAAGAAAGTATTAAATCCACACTAGAGAGTGCTTAAAAGTTGATCAAATCAACAGAGCAGGAACATGCCTTTGTTAGGCAAATACAGGTGATAAGTTTCTATGGGAACAACCCAGTTAGCTAATTGTCTTTTGATACACAATTATTCCTGGAATATTCTGAATGGGAAACACAATCAGGCAAAAGGTTGGGCCTTTCTTCTGCTTCTTATCTCTGAAGATGATATCCTCAAGTGGTCTTATTTGTAAAGTAAAAGATAAACGCACCATCCAGTGAAGTTTGATTCCTGATTCCTGACCAATAGGACATGTGCAATTTTGCCTCAGAAAAGCACAAAATAGGATTATTCTTGTGATTTTTTTTCTGAAAGTATTTTAAGATAATGTTTATCTTTTCCTGAAAGTTAGTATGGAAAAAGGTTTTTCAGATATCTCTGTTGCATTCAACCATTTAGAAGATAAATGCCTTTTCAAAACATCTAATTATTGAAAATAATTATCTTAGCAGCACCACAAATACACTTCAAAAATAGAGAAAGCCTAAGCTTTAGGACATCATTGAAGATTAACAATTTGATAGTAAAAGTCTTCCCATGAATCTACTTATGTACTTTAAAATATTATTCTAAAAGGAGGTCAGTGGTTAATAAATCATATGAGTTAATGAGACCCCCCTCCCCCAAATTTCACATTGTCAGCAAAGGGAATCCAATGTCCATCCTTTTGAATATATTATTTGGTATGTTCAGTAAACTCAAAATAAGATCTTTTGATAGTCAGATTTAATGTTAAATCCACTGAAACATTTCAGATTGGAGCTTAAGTTAAATAATTTAAAATTTAAAATAAATTAAAACAAAATAATATGCAATCATTAATCATTCACTATTGTCTATTCTAATTCTTTAATCCATGAACCATAAATGTTTATAATGTCAACTTTAAAACATTATTTTGCCTTTGAAGGAAAAAGAATATAATAAATGATATTTAACTTATCACAAGAGGGGAAAAATCTGTTGAAAAATAAAGTCTTATTCAGAAAGTATCTCCATTATTTAGGATTGGTTATAATAATTATTAATCTGTATATTTTATTACTGCAATATGTAGTGATAAGCCTTAACTTTGAAGAATGGGATAATAGATCAATCAAAGACTGTTGGTCTTGAAGACTCAGTGTTACCTCTGTTGGCGGCTTGCCTCTAAAAACCAGTTGTAAAGGGAAATATCAGCTAGAGAGGGATTATCTACATTTCCTGCCAGTGAGCATCCCAGAGACATCTGGTTGGACACTATAAGAAACAAATTGCTGGGATAGGCCTTGGTCTAATTCAGCAGCCTAGTCTAATGTACTAATGATCTTTTAGGATTAATCATACCTTTTTCAGCCCTGAGGAAATCAGGCATATTTTTCCCCAGTAGAAATGCTGAGGCATTGTTAATTCTGGGATAGATTAGACTTGTAGAGATAATGATTTTTTTAAAAAAATATTGTTGGAACATAGGAAATTGCATTATACTGAGTCAAGTCATCATAATCAAGCTCAGTATTTCCTGCATATCAGCAAGGTTTCACAGAGAAATCTAACTCTAGCCCTAACCACAGATGCTGAGATTGAACCGATCTGCTACCTGTCCCTGAACTATGGCTCTTTTTATTAAGGTAGATAGAAGATGTTCAGAAAGATAGTGGAAGGGAGATGAAAAGAAGGAAGGAAGGAAAGAAAGAGAGGAAGTATAGAAAGTTAGCACCCATTCCTCTCCTAAAAGAATGAAATATTTTGGGAAACTATAAAAAGGCAGAATATTATATTTCCCTAAAGGAGAAACATGCTCTTAGAAAGAAGCCCCCACCTTTCTTAATAGCCCCAGCAGCTGGGCCAGCCTATCTACAAGACAATTAGCTCCAGGGTGATGGGATTAAGACATGACTCTCCAGGACTTAATAGGATTATCTATCAGCAGAGCTCATCCCATGGCACAACCAAGCCCCCTTCATTGCTTCACCTAGCAAGGTTCAACTAAAACATATCTTAGACAACCTCAGTTATGACCCCCGCATAGCCTCCTGGGAGATTGACAACCAATAAAATACATTTCTTACACAGGAATAGGAAGCTGAAGGGCAAGACCCAAGAGAGGGTATAAATACCCCCCTCTCTCTCCTCCATGTGTTCAGCTGCCCAGAACTTCAAACCCATGTAGTCCTGTCCATCAATAAACCACCTTTCCAATCAGCCTCCATATTTCCAGTGTCTCTTTCCCCACTGGGAACTGAATACAGATGGGCATTTCTTCCAACAGAAGGAAGGAAAAGAAAGAGGAAGGGAGGAAGGAAAACTTTCAGAAAGCTCACAAAGTAAGAGATGAGATTTGGTCTTCTACAATAATTTTGGATCACATGGATGTATCAAGTGACACTTGGAAACTGCAATAGGAATTTTGGTAAGAATCATCATTTTCCCTAAGAGGATTCTGAGATTTATGTATTAAAGAACTGTGTCTTTGTGGAATCTGTTGTTTTTTGCAACAAAGATGTGGGACAATTATGCACTGGTCTTGTGGCTGTTGCTTGAGGAACGAGTAACAGCAATGCCTAGGAGGAGCTGTGCACAAATCCATCTCGTGGACAAATTGAATACATTTCTGGTGTGAAATCTGCTAGTGGTCATACAATTCTTGGTGTCCTTTCACGTGGATTATGCATTGGGTTCTACATGAGGCTACCCGTGAAGATCACTCACAAGTTACAGGTGGTCTTAAATACAGCAGTACAGGATTATGTGTACGTGTGTATTTGATGTACCCATGTAACAACATTTCTACACAAACTGCATTAGTGTAGATTATACTCTTGACTTCTGACATGCAATTCAAAGTGGTGGTTAACCCTTAGAAAGCCCTTCATGGGTCAGGGCCAAAGTATTTGAGGAAACTCCTATGCCAATTAGTCTCCCTGCTTGACAAGATCAGACACGTTGGGGTGCTTTAGATCCTGTCTTTGAAACAGTGTCCTCTTGTGGGATTGAAGTAGCATGCTTTCTTTGCTGCTGTACATCCCCTACGCTGAGATGCAGACAACCTGAACCTTCTGGCTTTTGGCCAGGCCTTGAAGTCCTCTTCCTGGCTTTTCCCTCAGCCAGGTTGTATCAATATGTGTTTTGTGTCTGATTATGCCCAATGCTATAGATCAAGGCAGGGGTGGTATTCACTCACCTTCCCTACCGGTTTGCAAATGTGAATGTGCGTGCTTCACTCTCACGTTCCACGTCCGCGCATGCACACCACCTACCGCAAATGTGCTTTGCCTAAAAAAATGTTCTAAATGGAATGCCATACAGCTGGGGCAGGTGGGCAGGGCCACCCACGATTTCCGCTACTGGTTCAGGTGAACCAGTCAGAACTGGCAGAATACCATCTCTGGACCAAGTGTCCCCAACCTCTGGGCAGCGGCCCACTGAGCCATGGCCTATTCAAAATTGGGCCATGTGAGTGGCTGGTTGGAGCATGTGTACAGCTCAACTTGCACAACCAAAGGGATGATGGGCAATCAGGCACATGTGCACCATCTTGGCACTCACACGGCCCAGTTCCCCTCCCCCCTGCCATGCAGCTGGGTTGCCAAGTCACAAAGTTTGGGGACTATCTAACATAGATGTTATTTGTATAGATGTATACAAATAGATGTATTTTCATCAATTTATTCACCTTTTAGTGAGGTATATTTGGCTGTTTTCAAAGTTCACTGCTCAGAGTCACCCGGTAATACTGAATATAAACTTTATTAAGCCATATAAACTGAATACATGAATGAATGAATTATTGAAACTGTTTACTAATGTAAAGGAAATCTTGCCACTCACCTACTGATAGTCCTACCATAGATGCTGAGGCTAAATAAAACTTAAAGACTGAGCAAAACCCAGCAAACTTTGAGCCATTAGTGCTAAATGCTGACCTTTCAAAGGCTGTTGAGAACACAGCCTTCTTCAGCCTAGCCTTATGAGGCTGCTTACGTCAAGATGTCGACAAACATCTGGCTAGCCTCCTTCGCTAGTGTAAATTGTTGTGGATTTCCAAAAAGCTGTTGAAATGTCATCAAGAGAAGCAATACATAACTGCAAGCTATCCCCAAATGCAGGGATTCCAGCCTGGGAATGCCAAGTAGATGTGATAGAATAGCTACTCCTCTGGTTTCTGCTTTGTTCTCCTATGTCATAGAAGAAAAATGTCTCATTCCCCAAAGCTTTGTCTCAGCCTGTTTAATTGGACAAGGCATAATTTCTCCCATCTTTACTTTTGAAAGAGAATCTGCTAGGGGGGAAAAATTCCCAAAGCAGCTGACACAGTATATGGAGAAGAGGGCTGTTCTCCTGTTCACCTGTTTTTTCCATATGAAAAGAATGGACCTTTCTCTCTCCTCCCCTTCCCGTAATTACTGGGAACACATGAATAAATACATGAGATCATTGACAGACCGAGTTCATATCCCAAGGCAGATGGGCAGTTACACCTATGCACAGTGAACTCCAAAAGAATTTTGATTGTGCTGGAATTCCTACATACTCTGTAATCCCAGCTGGAGTCTTAGCTGATCTCTCCTGAGCAGCCTTCTCATCCTGTGCTACTCTTCCCATAATGTTTAGGGATAGGGATAGGGTATTCTGCATAATATAATTCTACATCCAGAGGAAATCAGCTGAGGCAGACCATATGTACGGGTACAAATGCAGGGGTGGAGAATCATGAGGCAGAATTGGGAGGCTGCCTGGATTGGAGGCTACCAGCTTTGGGCTGCGGAATCCAGATTAACCCTGGATGCAGAAGAGAGAGAGGGGGAGGAAACAAAATGGAGAAACACATTTTGCTGCCAACCAGTGTTCATCTTGATTCTCGCAATCCAGGCCTGGTAGTCACAATTTAAGAGCTGCTATCAAAATATCCTCAACTTTCAACCAATTGAGTCCAACAGTTATGTTGTTAAGTGAGAACATTGTTAAGTGGTGTTTTGCTTCATTTTATGGCTTTTCTTGCCACAGTTAGTAAGTGAATCACTGCACAGTGTGCTCCGAACCCTTGGTGGAATCAGCTACCCCCAGAGGTCCGGACCTCACCCACCCTCATGGCCTTCGAACAGGCTGTTAAAATCTGGCTGTTCCGGCAGGCCTGGGGCTGTTGACCTTATTATGTAGGGTCCAGCCCCGATCAGAACGTATGCGTGTTGGGGAATTTTAAAATTATTTTATTTTATTTGTTTTTCTTTTCTTGTTCTTGTAAGCCGCCCGGGTCCTCCGGATTGGCGGGCCTATAAATCGAATAATTGAATTAAATTGAATTGAATAGTAACAAGGTTGTTAAGTGAATCTGACTTTTCCATTGACTTTGCTTGTCAGAAGGTTGCAGAAAGGTGATCACATGACTCTGGGACACTCAACTGTCATAGAACATGACTCAGTTGCCAAGGGTCCTGATTTGATCACATGACCATGAGGTGGATGCTGCAATGGTCGTAAGTGTAAAAAGTGGTCATGGTCGCTTTTTTTCAGTGCTGTGTAGAATTTGAACGGTCACTAAATTGACTAGTGTTGAATCAAGGACTACTGAAATGTAGGTATCAGGAAAACCAGTCTCTTTGTCTACCTCAGTTCCAGAGTTTAGCTAGCCTTGAATAATAAGATATTGAACTGGGGGTTTGCTATAAATCCCCAGTTCAGTGAAATCCTTGGAAGAGTTAATCAAGTTATGAACAGGATGTTTGTTCACCGCCCTATCCCAACTCCCTACCCCAAATGTTAATCTTTGTTTTATCAGTACCATGTTTACGTTTTGCTAACATGTTCAATTATTTTTTTTTTCTTTTTTCTGCTTTGGCTGGTTGACTATTTAGTAAGGATTTGAGCTTCTTTCTCCCAAGTCTTGCCTACTGCCTTTGTATTAATCATATATTTGGTTATCATGTTCAAGAGTGGACTTAGTCCAATCTTTCTTATCTCTCATGTTTTATGAGAATCTTGCTCCTTCTTTTTTGGGAGAACTGTGTGAGCCCTGGGATGTAAGGTTGTCTACTGTAACATCCAGTCTTGTATTTCTTTTGACTCCAAGGGACGTGTGTATATTTCTGTTTGCCCAAGATAAGAGTTAAGTATTTTCTTTCAATCAAGTCAGTTTTTTTAAAGTTTTAATGTTTTTTTCAATGTTGGTCCACATTTCTTCTCTTCTTGCTTAGTTTGTGAATGTTTCATATTTTTCGCTATGTTGTAGTTTTTGGTTTTGTATGATTTACCTCTGTTTTATGACAGCAGATGGAATATTGCATAATAGTGCAAGAAGCAACTAAATATATAGAACAATCTTTTAGCCAATAATTTTCCACCCTTGGCTATTAACATTGGAGCCTAGCTTCCAGCACCAGTGAGGGCTAATTTCAATAACAGAAACACGTCAATAAATCTTTTAAGAGTTCCAAGCCTAGCCGTCTATCAGAAGTCAGCCTAATTAGATTCTGTGGAATTTACTCTTCCTAAGTGTCTTATGTGAATGGAGGCGGTGTGGGTGTTGTATTCTGTTTGTGGTAAACAGTATGCTGCTTTGCTTCACCATTCATGGAAAGAACTTTAGAATATCTGGAAAAAAATGTATATTACTAAATGGGTCTATAGGCAGATATTGGAAATTTAAAGGCAAGGTGGCCGACTGCAGAGTATTTCTGTGATTCTTGTCATTTTGTAGTCTAGTGAAAGAATAGAGATTGTGAAGGTTTCTTCTAGGGCTTGCATTTCATCTGGTGTTATCTGGTAATTCACGAAGGTGTTATATTATGGGCCTGAATGAGAGAGACTTAGAATCCCTAGGAATCATAATGGAAGAAATGTGAGAAATAAATAAATAAACATTTAGAATTGCCTGGCAGAGAGAAGGATGCCTTCTCTGTTTGTTGTCTGATTGCAGGATATTTTTCTTTGTTTGATTGTTTGCTTTAATATTTATTTATTTGTTTATTTATTTGTAAGCTGCCTTAGTCATTGGAACTCTGGTGACAAACAACGAAGCAGATTAAGAAGCTGATCAGCAGAATAAAAAATATCAGCAGGGAACAGCGGAGTGCCAACAGGAACTGTGAGCGCCATTAGCAGCAACTATTGGGGTGCCATGGACTTGTAATTGCCCACAATAACTGAGATAAGTGAGGGGGAGGTTGTGTTAGCTTGTTAGGCTAGTTAACCCCTAATTGGCTATCTATAATTCTATCTGCTGTCACTGGCCCACTGATGGAGCACCCAAAAAATAAAAAACAAAGGTTAAGTAAAGGGAGTGGTAGTGGCAGTGGCCGACCCTTTCAAGAGACATGGAGCGAGATGTATGGCATTATAGAAAAAATGGCAGATCATTTTGCGTTCTATGTACTGAAACGGGTAGTAAGCAGAACGTGGAATATAAATAGACATTTTGAAACTAATCATTCCCAGCTCTTGGAAAAAAGTGAGGGATGAAAGAAGTTACTAAGCAGGTATGTTAAATAATTTGTTTTTGGTTTATTAAATACAATTATATATTGCAATTAGACATTTTGTAGTTTAAACTATAAATTGCGCAAAATTATGTTTTTTTTTTTTGAGTAAGTGAATGAATGATTTCTTTTATTATGGCCTTTGGCCAATCCATCCTGTTTTTTACAATCAAAGATTCTTTTATTACATTTTCATTTCCTTTATACAATCACTTAAATACTGTGCAGTTAAAAAAGAAGAAGCAATAAACAACTCATAACAACTTCTATCCTACATACACCCTTCCTTCTACCCCTCCACTTTCATTTCTCCCTTCCAACAATCCCCTCTTCTACTTCCCCTCCCCCTCAGCCATTCCTTTCTCCCCTGCCCACCATCTCACCTCCTTACATTCCCTTCTCACTCCCTCTTAATTCCCCCCTCTTCTTCCCTCTACACCTCGCTTCGGTGTATTTCTAGTATGCATTGGTCTATTTGTTTGTACTAAACAAAAGAAAAATAAAGGAAAAGAAAGAAGAAAAGAAAAAAAGAAAAAAAAAGCAACAGTATCCAAGTGCATTCATTGTTCTGAAAATTGAGTCTATACTTCCACCCTCCCCCCCACCCACCCCCTGAACCCCCCTCCCTGACCCCCTTCCGACTTCCCAGGTCCCATTCCCGGCATTGTTCTTTATCAAGCAAAGTCTGGAGTATATTGAAACCAAATAGATTAGAAGTTACAAAATAATAAAAAATAATAAAAATAGAAGAACAAAAAGAAAGAATAATAAAAAGAAAAAGAAAAAGGGCGGGAACCCCCCCCCCCAAGAAAGAGAAGTCAATATACTCTCTAACATTAAACTCAGCTTCTCATTATTTTTAAAATCTTAAACAATGTCTTTACCTGCTCCGCATATAAATTCTATACCTCCCTCCTGCCTTTACCCGTGTCCGCATATATATTTTATCCTCATCCATTGCTCCTCTCATATTTACTCCACCCTCGTGTAGACTCTCCAGATAATCTTTCTTAACCTTGTATTCAAATAACAATTTATACCAAAAATCAGCTTACATTCTGGAATCAAGATAATCTAATTGAACTTTCACTACCCTTCATCTACCCCACCGCACCGACTCCATTCATCCCAACCACAATCCAAGAAACGTATGATCTCCGCTCTCCTCGCCCCAAAGAATAGATCATGCGCAGTTTAAATTAAAGATTCAAACAAGTCTTTATAAGTCCCATACAATATATGTCCCAAATTCAGCACCGCTTCTTTCAGTCTCAATATCTCTTCATCGGTATACAGCTTTGTCATTTTATACAGACAGGAGTCCTGAAATTTTATTCAAATTAAAAGTTTAAGAAGTATTTTAAAGGCATAGCTGGATCTTTATTCTTTACCTCTTCTGCCCTTCCGGAAAGGGAAAGCAACACCCTCCGCCTTGTAGCCACGTGTCCCCGCTGCTTATCTTCTCCTTCTCCTTGTCTTTCTCCAAGTCCGGGTGAATCAGGAAGTCCCGCCTTCAGAGTTTTGTAGTAAAAATCTCGGGCTTCGCAAACAGAATTGAGACGATATTTTTGGTTCTCAAATGTGGACTGTGATACCAGATGCACCTCCCATTTATATTGTATCTGAGAATCTCTGAGTTTTTCAGTTAAGAAAGTGTAGTCTCTCCTTGCTCTTAATATTTGAGATGGTATTTCTTTAAAAACATCAAGTCCTGTCCCATCGATTCGCAGCCTGTTATTGTAGAACTATCTGTATTATCGCATTTCCTGGATCTCTTGTGGTGAAAATATTAATATTCCCTCGGAAGCTGTCGTTGTTTTGCTACACACGAGTTCTGGCGATAAATTTTTTTGAATCTGCCAATCAAGTTAAATCCCGGACTTCCCACCGAACATCTGAAAGCTTCAAAAAAGGTCTGTTTCAAATTCTCCTGTTCCTTTTCACGCAATCCTCTGACTCTTATTGCAAACGCAATCTTATTGTAATTTATCATAACGAGTTGTTTTTGAGCATTTTCAACTTCCTGTTGTAACGTTTGAATTTTAGATGTCAAATTAGAATTAGTTTTTTCCAAAAGTTCCAATTTGTCCTCCATTTCAGAAACATAGCCTGTCATAACAGTCATAACTCTGATCGTATCTTCCCTTGTTTGAGCAATCTTGGCGTCCAGTTTATCATATAAGTCCGATAAAAGTTGTTTAATTTCCTGTCTGAACTCTTTAAGGGTTTCAAAAAAGAAATTCTTGCGTTAAGAGATCTCCAGTAGAGGGCGTGGGAGGCAAGGGCAGCGATTTTGTAACAATTTCTTGAGATGTATTATTAAGGAAACGCTTAGACTGCTTCGATTTGGGAGCCATTATAAAAAAACGCACAAACAAACAAAAGTCTCTGCTCCCCTCGGTTTTAAATGGATACTATTATAGACTTTTAACAGTTAATAAGGAGAAGTCTTCAGGAGAATAGAACTGATTGAGTGTGTCATATATCAAACGCAGAAGCTATAAAATCGCCATCTTGTAATGCCAGCTGGATAAGAAAGCCTTTACAAAATTGAAGCTGGTATTTTGAATAGTAATAAGAAAAAAATTTACAACTTCAAGTTAATATTTGGTTTTGAAGCCATTCAAAATTTATCTGCCTGCAGTTATAAAACTCTATTGCTTGAATATGCAGCTTTAAGTAAAGAGGCTGAGTTCCCCTTTTATTTTGAAGTTAAGGCTTGGCAAAACTTTCAGTGAGTAAACATTGTAACAAGACCGTTCAGCAGATTCATCACCATTTAACTTCCAGATAAGCAAAGTTAATGAAGGAGTAACATTCTTGTAGAAATAAAGCTAATTAAAAAGCTTCTGCTGGCCTATTGTGAAACCAAAACATATGATAAGCAATCTCTTTTGTTTTGAATTCTTGTGAATTCCTGTGAGGATTAACAAAAGTGTTCATTATTACCGGAGAACCAGCCTGCTCGGCGCATTTTAAAAGCCTCTAAGTAAATAATTTTTCGGAGGAGAAAAAGAAAAGAAGCTAAAATGTTGATAAACAATTATGTGCATGGAAATGGATTCAGCTCGTGATAAGATTAAATCAAACAAAACCTTGAACTGAGTGGGGGAGACCTACTTTGTCCTGCACAAGGCAGTTTGAAGTTCCCAGCACGGACAGCCGTTCTGCCTTGGGCTAGCCCCCCTTTCCCTGCAAGCACAAAAGCTGCAAAAATCGAAGTAGCATTTGCCAGCAAAACAGTTTCTTCTTTCCTTCTTGCCTGAAGGATAAGAAAACCTGATAAGACGTCAGATGGAAGTTCCTCTAAACAGGTACGTAGCCAGGAATTCGGAGGCAGCTGATTTTTGCTGCCACCACCAGCAGGCTCCTCCCAGGAAGCCCGCAAAATTATGTTTTTGTCGAAGTGACACACAACACGAGTTATGCTCAATTTTTTGCCGATTTTTGACACACCACGCCAAAAAGGTTGCCCATCACTGGTGTACACAGTTCTTTAGACAACCAGCATCAACCCTCATAGGCCAAAACAATAACTTTAAATCGGGAACAGAAGTGAATAGTAGCTAATAAAAGTGAAGTAAAATTGATATAATGTGATTTGACCATCTGGCACTTACAAGTATTCTTGCTTTTACGTTCTATAGCAATTGCACTATGGGGATATCTTTAAAAGCAATCCCATATAAAATGCATACAATAATCAAATCAGGTTATGAGAAAAGAGTATATTACATAGTCCATGCTATCACTTTAGGATACTTATGACAGAAAGCACCTGGCCAAGCCTGACTGATATTAACAAGTAGAAGCGGCTCAACTTACAAATGAGATTCCCAGGAAACCCCAGGGCTGTAGTACGGACTGGGAAGGTAAAAAGAAAACAGTTACAAATTATGTGAATATGGTGCCAGGAGAACTACATGAACACATCTGTGAAGATATCAGGAATCAAGACTAAGTCTGAGAAGAATTCTGTAGCATCTTACAATTACTTTATTGTGCTGATTGGGTCTTCTAGGCCAGAGTTTCATTTAATTAAACCATGAAGTATGAAGAAAGGGAGACTGGATTTTACTAAAACAACTGTCAATTACAGGAAATCAGGAGTCCAGCAGTCCAAATAGATATATAGGTTACTGAAATCAGGAGTCCAAGCAGTCCAAATAGATATATAGGTTTATTGAATGTTAAAGCTCACTACAAAAATCTGTACTAAAATTGGCGGTAGATGAGTCAATGGAATTCAAGGTGGACTAGACTCTTGTGGGTGCAAATGGACTTAAGACTCTGATGCATTTGACCTCTCCCTCAGGCTCACCTTGGTCATCTCCTACAGGAACAGAATTGATAAATATCATTAGTAGCTTCAAAGATAGTTTTGATCTTTTCTAAAAAGTGGCATAGCTGTTTCCTAGGGATAAGGATGGTCAGTTCAAAAGATCTGGTTCACAATTCTAATAAAGAGGTTCAACCTATATCTCAATTGGATTTGGAAAATACATGCAATTTTCCAGCATTCTGATGTGATTCACAGGGCTTTATCTCTTGCAGCTAATGAAATGAACTGTAGCATATGAAAGCTTGTATCTTAATAAAATATGTTGATTAGATAAGGTGCTCCCAGACTCCTCCTCATTCTTAACTTCCATTCATAGGTATCTATTTGTTTCTATCATGGACCACCGAATAATACTATGCCAATGTTTATTTTTCATTAATGTTTATTTTGTGATCTGCTCTGAAAAAAAAGTGCTGTTAAACTCTACAAAAAAAAATTGATCTATTATTTAAATAAATATTATTTAAGGTTCATGACTTTTCCTGACCATTCTTTTTTCCCCTTCTTTTTCTTGCTTCATTTTTTTGTCTCTATGGAAGGTAAATTGTTCGTCAACAGGAAAAGCATGCATCATATGAAACTCCTGAAAACATAAACACACCTAAAAAGCCCATTCATCACATTCTGTTTCCAGATGTGGAAATTTTACTCATTTACTTTTTAATCCAGTGGTTGTTGTTGAGCTATTGAGAAAACGTTCTTCAAAATGCAGGTTTAGGTTATAAAACACTTTGTGTATATATCAGTGATTCATCGGCTTCAAAATAGATTATGATGGAGAATGATTGAACATGAAATACGACTTCTAAAATGTGTTTTCTAAAACATAATTCACAGGGCTTACAGAACTTAAACTAATTATTTCTGAGTCAACATGCTTAGCATTGTACTGTTGCCTAAACTGGCATCAATGAGATGTATTGGTCATGCCACTTAGGATGGAGAAGAATTTTTATCTAACATAAGTTAAAAATTGGAAAAGCTATTATACAGGAATTTGCCTTGACATCAAATAAGCTTGTGATCTGTCTTTTGGTGAATAGATATTTCATAATGGACTGGGTGTTTTTTTTCTTCAATACCATAAGGGAACATTTTTGATCTGGCAAGAATAGGTAAGGCTTTTAGAAGTGTCAGACTCCCCACCCCCCAAAAAAACCCCACAAACCCCTGCAGGCAGCTGTACACTCAGGAATGTGTATGTATATGTGAGAAAAGTTGGGCACACCCTAATATATTGCTAAAATGTCTATACACGGGACAAGTCACATTGAGCCAAAGATTTCCTTGCATGGACGACTCTCAGCACATACAGTCCTTTCATCTAAATCAGTGTTTACATTGATCTAGATTATTGTGTGACCAAGAAGAAACGATTATAATCTTCAGGAAGAAAGGGGGGGTAGGTACACCACTGCTCCACCTGGGATGTCTACAAGATGTACCCCATTGCACAGGTGCAATACACACGTTACAATTTTCTGTTATAATGAGTATCCAAGTAAGTTCATACTTGATAAGCCTAGGGCTTTTTAAACTCTGAAGATTGACTCCTTATCAAGTGAAGGTGAAATACAAAGATTTAAGACTGATCCATCTTTTGGACCTCAAGGAGAATCAGTGGTATAATTTGCCCTAGCCCTGTAAAAGTTACACAGTGGGGAGATATCTTCCTTTAAAAAAATACCTTCCTCTTTCCAAAAGACATACTAGAAAGTGATTTGGTTGTTGGATTTTGAACAAACAGTGGTTGTTCAAAAGAGCAACCACAGCTAGAATACATTACATAATCCATAGTGAAAAAGATAAGGTAAGGTACTATATTGTTGTGAGTACTGATGAGGCCATTGTGGGAAAGGATGTCAGAGGGTGCATATTCTTATGGCCTTCATTCCATAAACCATTGGGAGCTACTGCAGCTTGGCTAGAATTGGTGTCATATGCTACTGCCGGAAAGCCTACAAAACTATACCCATAGCAATTTCTAGATTTCTTTCAAGGATACATGACAACTATTTAAATTAAACAATATTGATGAATTATCTTGGATAATACTTCTCATTTACCTTGATAATCATCATCATCATACAATTTTAGCTCCTCTATAGCTTAAAAGAAATTAAACTGAACAGAAATATTGGTGATCCATTACAATAATTTGGGAGAGTATCATTTGTAGCTCCAAGCAGAGTGTTCTGTACTTTTCTTGTTGTTTTACCCACATTGGATGTGTGTTTTTATTTGGCAAAATCTGCCAATTACCAATAAGTACACTATTATTGCATGCATATGTATATAACTAATATGTAAAATACCTTCCTTAATTAGAGAGCCTCTCATCTTGTCTGACTAACAGATGAAAAGAGTGCTACATTATCTGCTTCTTTCAAATATCCACTCTGAGTCTAAAGTAGTGGCCTGAGGGCAGGATATATTCCCATGTAGATTAAAGCTTAACACCATTGGTGTGCTCTTTTCTCTTCATAGAAATACTTTATACGTACATGCCACACATTCCTATGGATAGTTCTCAAGCTGCCCATCTGAGTTACAAATGTTGCAACTGGAACTTGCCTTGACCTAAATATTTATTTCTTACATGACTGTTGATCACCATGTCAGCCAATAATTTCCTGAAAACTTTTCCTCCCATCCTCTTGACTTTTATACATAATTTTCTGCATAATCTTGGTTTAAACTCTCCCACAGATTGGGTTGAAAATCCTTGAAAAATCCAGGTGTTAGTTTATCTATCTATTCTTTTGGGTGCATGTTACAAATTCTGTCCAGAAATAAGATGACTGGTGTTAAAAACCGATTCCCTTCATTGTTTCAAATGTTTTACTTCTTAATATACAGTGTATATAATGAAATTACAATATAATTAGACACATGAATGGTTAGATATGATTCAGTCAAATACTATGATAAAATAAAATTTTGTCTACAAAAAGGTGATTTGAATAGCTAACATTGTCTTTTTGAAACTTGACAACTTACAGATCAGAACAGAATAACAGAGTTGGAAGGGACCTTGGAGGTCTTCTAGTCCAACCCCTTGCTCAGGCAGGAAGCACTACTACTTCAGACAAATGGATGTCCAACATCTTCTTAAAAATGTCCAGTGTTGGAGCATTCACAACTTTTGGAGGCAAGTTGTTCCACTGATTAATTGTTCTAACTGTCAGGAAATTTCTCCTTAGTTCTAGGTTGCTTCTTTCCTTGATTAGTTTCCACTCATTGCTTTTTGTCCTACCCTCAGGTCCTTTGGAGAATACCTTGACTCCCTCTTTTTGTGGCAACCCCTGAGATATTGGAACACTGCTGTCATGTCTCCCCTCATCCTTCTTTTCATTAAACTAGACGTACCCAGTTCCAAGAGTGGCCTTACCAAGGCATTATAAAGTGGTATTAACACTTCACGTGATCATGATTCTATCCCTCTGTTTATGCAGCTAGAACTATATTGGCTTTTTTGGCAATTGCTGCACACTGCTGGCTCATATTTAAATAGATGTCCACTAGGACTCCCACTCACAGTCACCACTATTGAGCAAAGTACCACATATACTGTACCTGTGCATTTTGTTTTATTGCCTAAATGTAGAACCTTACTTTTTTCACCATTGAATTTCATTTTGTTAGCACCCAGTGTATCTGTATCTTAAGCCTATCTTCCAGAGTGTTGGCTATTCCTGCTAGCTTGGTGTCATCTGCAAATTTGATGAATAGATGTATGGATGCTGGCTGGGAATCCTGGGAATTGTCCATACATTTTAAAAGTTGTCAACTTAAAAAAAACACTTTTCTAAAATGTACCATTTTGTGGTAAAAGGCAATACCAGCATGTTAAAAGATGCATATTTTATGTTATATATATGTTGGGTACTAAGTCTAAAAACTAACAATGAAAACCAAAGTCAGTATTAAATAAATTTGGACTAGACTTTTTCAAAAGAAACTCACAGTGGTGGCATTAATATTTATAAAGACCTTGTCTGCAAAGGAATATATTCTAATAGGACTTTGGAGAATGGCATTATTTAACTCTTGCTTCAGTTTATATTTTTTGCTGCGGGTTCACCTTCTTAACATACTTGATTTTAAAAAAATCAAAAGAGAAAAAACAATCCCCAAAATGCAAGTAGCAGTTTCAATATATTCAAATACCACAATGTAATAGTATCTAAATTAGTAAGAAAATCTTTACTCCTAAAGATATTTAGAAGACATGCCAAATTCAGCAACTACTTCCAACCCCCCTTCCCCAATTGAGAGTCATGAAGTGAAGAAGGTCAATAGCTACATCCTCCTTGATCAAATGATTAACATGGAGGGTGACAAAATAGAAGAAATTTTGAACTGTGCTAAACTAGGTTAGAAAGCATTTGGACAATCTCATGCTATATTCAAAAGCAATAAACCAAACTGCTTAAAGAGGAAATTGTTTAATCAATGTCTACAGCCTTTGCTAACATATGCAAAACACAAACAGAGCACAGAATTTGAATGTTACATAAAGAAGCATAAAAGGGCAAACACTTAACATTTAGACAAGAAATACATACAACCATCAAATAATAGGAATATGTCATGTAATGAGAAAGATTCTTTAGTTATCTTGGTCTGCATAAAGTATTCATAGCTTTTGAAATATGGATCAATTCCATATGCAATCAATACTTGCTTTAACAGATTTTGAATGGACACAAATTAAATGGACACAATGCATTGTAATACATGTATCTGCATAACGTCCCTTTATTCTATTTACCTGTCCATAAAATACATAAAATGTGAAGGTATGAAAGCTCTTCCATTTAAGCCTGAGTAAAATTTGTAAAATATCTGTATAAAATCCTATCCACATTTGATGGATATTCTTTTAATGTGCCCTTCTTTCCCCATGTTAATCCAATAAATTGAATGTTTTCTGTACAAGGGATATAAGCTAGTTAGCAAGTTCTGTACTGTATGTATCTTGGACAGGTTGTGAGCATTGTAGAACCATAGAATTTCCAATTACAGGAATAAGCTCAAATCATCTATGAAAGTTCTGCTTGTGAAACCATATTTCAAAAATGAGGAGTTTGTAGCCAAATCTGATTTCACATTCTTTGAGAAGTCTAAGAAATGTGCAGTACTCATTTTTTAAAATTAACAGACATTTGCTTCCAAATTATTGAAACAGCTTTCCAATTACTTAAATGATCCAGATGCTTTAACACATCCCCTAGATCTGTGATGGCAAACCTATGGCATGCGTGCCAGAGGTGGCACGCAGACCCCTCTCTGCTGGCATGTGTGCCATCACCCATATCAGATCTCTGTGGCGTTTCTTTTGTGAGCTTCTGTTCCCCTGCAAACGATGAAACCTAAGCTCACGAAAGAAAAAGATCTTACTTCTTCTTGTGCTGCCGGTGTTGGGATGTCCCGCGTCCCCTGGCCAGCTGGACTTTGAGTCTCTGCTGTGCATGCACGCATATCCGCACATGCATGCACACATATTCAGCATGTGCATACGTGCATGTGCACATTAGCGTGGGCGCACACCTTTCAGTTTGGGTATGCATGCATGTGCAGTTTGGGCACTCGGTATCTGAAAGGTTTACCATCCCTGCCCTAAAAAATTATGATCTATTTCATCTCTATTGGTTTCCTTTGTGACAAAGATAATTTCTTGACCTGGATATATCCAGCTAACAAAGATGAGGTTTCAAAACTGCTGCAGAATTAGGAAGGAGAAAAAAAACTTCAATTACAAATGTATGCACTGAATAAATTCCCAATGCATCAATATGCATTTCTTTTCCATTTGTCTGGAGTGCTATGAATAATGAGATTTTTGTAGCTGTTGAGTGTGAAAACTTGGTGGCAGCATGTCTTGATCAGCAGAAGGGAGCAATTTGGTATTCTTGTTTCTCACCTTGATGAGGCTGAGACATGAACATCAACATTCCTGGGTTTCAGAATATTTTTTTTTAGACAGAATAGAACAGAAATGGTGATAGCATGATAACTCAGTACAGCTGCAGATTGGAAAACAGAAGTGGGAAAAAAGCAACAATTATAATAACAAAGACAAAGGGATATTTTGGGAAAAAATAGTAATGTAGGCTAAATAAAAATATTTCATTTTCTAACTGGACAGCTGTATCTACAGTAATATACAGAGAAGATAGAACTCAACTCCTTCCCCCAAGTTCTAACTCTGCTGTTATGAAATCTTGCTTTGTCTGTAAAAACGAATGAATGAATAAATTAAATGAATAAAAACTAAATTACATATTAAGGCAGTACCTTTATTGCACTAATTCAAAGAACATGCAAAAACGTACAAACTTCACTTAGGAGTTCTCTAGAGCTACATTTTTCCATTACCCTGGCCCTCCATAAAATACAGGAAAAACGACGAATGAGCATTCATTTTTGGAACAGTCTTTGGATACTCCAAATTGAAATTGTTTTGTTGATTTCAGTAGAGCTTTGGGCAGTTTTATTGGCTAGCTCTGAATTTCCAATTATAAAGTCATGTGAAACAAGGAAGTGACCCCTGTCAAATGCATTTTGGAACGGAAAATCCAAAATGAATGATATACCATTGTAGCAGAAAGAATTGTCCTTACAATGACTTTGTAGAGATAGCAACCTCTATACTGTATACTATACTGTATACTATATTGTAAAACCCCCAAAAAGAAATGTTTACTACTGGCATGTGACTAAATAATCATAATGATGTATTTGATTGAGTAGTTCAGTTTTTAAAAAAAGGGTGAATTTCAATTATTTTCTGCTTAAATTAGCAATTAGTTCCAAAAAACATCTTACCAGCAATAAGTGACACTGGTCTATGGGTTTCTACTATAGAGAAGATATGCAAGTTGGTCATTTAGTTGTTAGATTATATCTCATCTATTCCTTCAAGATGGTGAACAGAGCACTCCATTTTCCTGTTTTTCTCTAGCAGTTGAAGTGGTCATGTCCAAGTTATATATCTATGGAAATTCTCAATTATCCAAGTCATGGTTGTCCCAAAGGTGCTTTTTCGAAAGGCAACTGGGCTTTGTTTTTCTTTGAAGATGTTTCATTTCTCATCCAAGAACTTCTGAACTTAAGAAGCTTCTTGGATGAGAACCAAAACATCTTCAAGGAAAAAACGAAGTCCAGGTACTTTTTGAAAAAAAAGTTATATGAGTCAGTTATATGTATTTTGGTTATGGTACTTAAAGCTTTGGTCTAGAATCTAGTCTTGCGGTAGACATGAAGCCAATTGAGTGATCTGGGGCCAGTCAATCTGATCTCCAATTCCAAACATCTTCCCAAGGAAGTTGCAAGAACCTGTCCATGTAGTCAACAGGAGTCAAGAACAACTTGAAGGCATACACAATATTGCATACACAAAAGTAATAACAAATACTTTTCAGTCAAATTTGTTGGATCCAGGGCTTGAGAGCATTTCCTTCAAATCTTCAGAATTCCTTTCAAAGAACTATATACCATAGCTGTGCCAATACATTTCCAAACATGTTGCTTTCCATTCATTGTTTTTTTTAGGGGAGGAAGCAAATGAAGACATTCTAAATTGGCTGATATTTTCTTGATGTGTTTTATCTGCCTGCCCTGGTTTATGTATTGTTTTGGATTTGTTATTTTGCATTTCCTGTCTTTTCATTAAATGCCATTTGATAGAATCACAGGAAACAAATTTAAATACATGAAAGTAAATGATTTCTTATGTCAACATGTGATCTTCCAACATCTTTTCAGTTTGAAACCTTAATTGACTTCAGCTGACAGGAAAAACGAAATTAATTGTGATCTGTATATCATCTCTCATGTAGCAGTTATTTAGCCTTTGGCAGTTGCATTTGTAAACCTCTTCTTTTGCACACCTGCTGACTGCATGGTGACCATCTTGTGTCACCAGCATTATGTGGGGATGAGACACAACTGATTCCCATGATTCTCATTTAAAAGAAGGCTGCAGTTGTAGTAATCAGGGTAACCACACAGACTGATTGTTTACAGTTGAGCTCTTGATATGGCTTCCATGGTTTTCTGCAGGATCGTGGGAATAGACACCGGAATGCCCTAACTGTGTTTGTCTATGCAACTGCCTCTGCCTTTTTTCAAGGATTTTTGAAGAACTGGTTTGTAGGAGATTTCTCACAGGTCTTTAGGAGGGCTTTCCCAGACACTGCAATTATAGATCCCCCACCCCCACCCCAAAGCTTCCTCTTTGCTCTTTCTCCAAGAGTTCCAAGTCTGGAACTATATACAGTAAGTCTCATTAGGCCTATTCATATGACTATATTTTAAGAGGCTGCATTTTTCCCATGTAGTTTGATACTTTTCACTGTAAATCTAGGTTTAATTCCATTAAAGGGCAGGGTTCAGAGCAGAACACAGCCAAGTAGTCACTCATGATTTAAACAGGTGTTTCGACATTCTGAGCCAATAGGAAATGCCTGGATTACTTTTTCCCATCCTCCCAGAATTAAATGCCAATGGGTTCAGACCTGCTTAACAATAGCAAAAGGTTGCAAATAGCTGAAGGATGTGCACAGATAGAGGAAATGAGATTGAATGAAAGACACAATACATATTTTCCTCTTATCCCAAACTATTATTGCTGGGAGTTGAGTGGCATATAAATGTAATAAATAATTGTTATTATTATGCTTGGTCCCCAGAGTCAACCAGAGGTTTGAGTCGATTTGATGTTTTTACCCAAATATATCAAATCCTTACTAAAGTCATTGGAAATGAGATGCTGTTTCATGGTGTAAAAGAATAATTGCAGGATGTAAGCTGTTCCAAGTAAAGTTGCATTTGCAATTGACTAATGGTGTTTTTGTCAATGCCAGTGGCATTCAGATGGGCCTTCAGTTGCTTTGGTACGATGTCCAAGGCTCCTATTACTGTTGGTATTACCTTTGCTTTCTTTTACAACAGTCATTCCATTTCCATTTGCTGATGTTTATATTTTATGATTTTCTCCAGTTCTTCCTCTTCTAAACATTAGAAATCTATATCTGAATATTCACCATAGGTAACCAGTAAATTCTAAAAGTAAAATGATTGTACATGTAACAGATAATATGATAAAAATAAACCTCAACGATTCTCATTAACATCTACAGGTAACCCTCGACTTACGACCACAATTGACCCCAAAAATTTCTGAATCACTGCAGTTATTAAATTAGTAACATGACTGTTAAGTGAATCTGGCTTCCCAATTGACTGTACTTGTCGCAAAAAGTGATCACATGACTCTGGGATACTGCAACTATAAATATCAGCCAGTCGCCAAACATCTGAATTTTGATCATGTGACCATGGAGATGCTACAATGGTTTTGTGAAAAACAGTCATAAGTCACTTTTTCAGTGGCATCGTAATTTGAATAGTCACTAAACAAATTGTAAATTGAGGATTATCTGCATAATATTTTCTGAGTATTGGGCTGTATACTTATGCACAATTAGACTATATCTGCTGAACAAAACTCTGCATTGGTGACAGGAAGGGCATCCAGCCAGTAATCATTCAGCTCCATTCAGTTGCCCTGACTCCACCCTGCAAGGAATTATGAGGTTGTTAAAAGAAGATGATTAAGCTGTATACTTATTTGAGCATTAGGCTGAATGAGACCTTTTCCAATGAGCTTTCAAATATTTTGTCTAATTTTGACTTGTCTTTAAAACTATTGAGGCTTAATATTTATATACCAGTAGTGGGTTGCAGGCGGTACGCCCCGGTACGAGCGTACTGGAGCCTGCCCGGAGCACCGGATACCATTCAGGTATGGTGCTCTGGAGGGCCCACCAACCCGACCTCGTTCCTTACTGGTCTTTAATGTCTTCGGCACTTACGCTCATGCACATGGCGCATATGGCACCTGTGCAACGCTCCACTGACCAGCTGGAGCATTGCAGAGGCTCACGGAGGTGATAAGATGTACCGGTTGGAATGGGATCCAGAACCCACCACTGTTATATACTCTATCAATACATAAGATTCTGGGGAATATATGAAGATCCCAGGAGCATAATAATACATAACCAATTTTCTAAAGCCAGTCACCCATTAATGAGTTAATTACCAAAAGCCAATTTATTTTTAAATGTTACTACAAATGATTGTAATTTATACTTAACATCGTGTTTTTGGAATTGGATTTCTCAAGAAAATGTCCAGAACATTGTTCCTCTGATAAAGGTCCATGTTACACATTTGTTTCATATCTGGATAGTATAATATTTTGCAAAATGTTTATGTTTACAATATTTAAAATGGGGATGGTCCTGCTTTAATATGTTCTTCCCAAATCAATCAAGTAATTTAAAGCTTTAACAATCTTGTACATGTTTATTTAAAAATAGTTTCCATTTAATGAATCTTACTCTCATATAAATGCGCACAGGACTGTAGTTTAAATCTCTTCTCAATAATTATATTCTTCATTACCTCAAGCATCTGTAAATTGAAGGTGCCTTCTGAATAATCTGTCATGTCTACTTTTTCTTAGCTTAAACTGAAGGTCCATGTAACACTGAAATATGAGTGCATAGAGCAGCAGAAAAAGTTCAGAAAGACATGATAAGATGGTTAAGGATTTTTACAGACAACGAATGATGGGAATGCAAATAACAGAATTGGAAAGGACCTTGGAGGTCTTCTAGCCCACTCCCTGCTCAAGCAGGAGACCCTATGCCATTTTAGACAAATGGCTCTCCAATTTCTTCTTAAAAGCCTCAAATGTTGCAGCACTCACAACTTCTGAAGGCAAGCTGTTCCACTGATTGATTATTCTTACTGTCAGAAAATTACTCCTTAGTTCTAATTGCTTCTCTCCTTGATTACTTTCCATCCATTGCTTCTGGTCTTTCCTTCTGGCAATTTTGAAAAATAGGTTGACTCCCTCTTCTTTGTGGCAGCCCTTGAAATATTGGAACGCTGCTCTCATATCATACCTAGTGAGTGACGTGCAGTGAGGTTTATGGCTGGTGAGGCACTGACACAGGGGTTTCAAAAATTTTTAGACTTGTGGACTTCAACTCCCAGAATTCCACAGCCAGGCATGCTCAGTTCTGATTTAAAGCAACAGCATTTGTTTTTCTCCTTTGCAAAAAAGTTTTCCTTCATTCTTTTTCTTCTCCCTCCCCCTCCCTCCCATCTCTCTCAAACAGACACACGCACACAGAGAAGTTGGATCCCTCTCTCACTCACTCACTCTCAAACAAACACAAATACAGAAGTTGGATTGGATTTATTTCCAATGGCTTGAAAGCAGCTCCTCTGCCATACCCCCTCCCATTCCCCTGCTGCCTTCCGATCCCAGCCTTTGATTGCAGGTAGAGCCACGTCGCCTTTTCAAACTTGTAATCAGTGAAGCTGGGCTTATATACTTTTATCCAGGTGTGTGTGTTTGTGTGTGTGTGTGTGTGTGTGTGTGTGTGTTTGAAAAGGCAATGTGGCTCTGCATGCAATCAAACTTTTTGAATTTCTACCCCTCCCTCTGACCCACACATGTACCTTTTCCAGCTGTTTCAGAGAGAATTTCAACTCTGCTCTTGCCTGCCATCATAAAAAGAAGAAAAATGTAAAAGGAAAAAGGCATGAACTGAGGTCATGCTGTACTAGTTGCTGCCAGAGCCTCTAAAAAGCCTCTAAAAAAATGCCCTCTATAGGAGGCAGGAGAACGACATGCCTCATCTACATCAGGAAGTTTTCAGCTTTTAACACTTGTTTAGCTCTGCTCGAGTGATCATAAAGTCAGACTAGATGAGGCACCTCGTTCTCCTGCCACTCCTGTAGAGGACACTTTTTAGAGGCTTTTTTAAACAGTTAAGCATTAAGCAGAGTCATCCATGGTGATTCTGGCAGCAACTACCTCAGCCTTTTTCCTTTTACATTTTTTTTCTTTTCATGATGACAGTGGTGAGGCTCTGCCTCCCCTGCTTCCCCTGACTGTACGTTCCTGTATCTAGTTCTTTTTTTCACTAGACTGGCCATACCCAATTCCTGCAACAAAATAATGATGGGTAACCTATCATTATTAAATCAGATTCTCCCGTCTTGTCACTAGTGTTACAACACAAAACATATACCTATATCCTAAAAAGAAAATAATTATCTACTATTTTTTGTCACCAAGGGTCGTCTGATTTTTTTTTAAAGAATAGTTGTATTGGCTCCAGAAGAAAATATTTTCTGGCTTTGGCAGTCTTTCAGGAGAAGGGAGTTCCGAAGCTGACACATAGAATCTCTGAGTCATCAAGAGACTTATTTTGGCTCTCTTTGCTCAGATTGGAACATAAGGAAGGAAGTGGTATTAGAGGTATGCAGAGGACAGTTGCCAAAATGGTCAGAGAAGTGGTGGCAGGAGAGAGTGAGAATGAGAATAGTTTCATGGAAGACTGATATGCCCAATGAAAAAGAGGGGAGGATAAATAAATATGATTATTACAACTATTGCTGTTAACTTATGAGCCAGTTCTCAGTGTTCAATGGAATTTAAGCTAAATATGTTTCTGCTCCAAGAAGCATAAAATTGGACAATGAGCTATGGACCAAAATCATAGCTAGAAAAAAGAAAGCAAAATGAAAAAAAAAAAGGCAGGCTAAGAATGAAGTTGGTGGATGACTATTATCATATACAATAATGCATTACTTATATTGATGCCTATACTGAAAGATTTAAGGAAATTGTTTATGCCATTATTATGCCCTCCTGGAGTCTTTGTATATTCCCCAGAATCCCAAGTATAGAATCCGTTGTATTGAATGAGGTTGGAAAATTATCTGTATAGATGACTTTTTTCTGCCATTTTTTTTTTCTGCCTTGGAAATGTTTGCATTTTGCACCACTTGCTTTCTGCCCACAATTTAGTGTCTGGATGTAACATGAATGGGATATAGGCAAGCTAAGGTTAAGCTGATCCTTTTGTGTTGTTGTTGTCCTTGGTTGATTGTTGTTTTGATCTGATTTTAATCTTTAATACTCCCCACCCCCAACTTGTTTTTAAATCGTGATAAATAAATGGAGACAATTGTCATAGGGTTGGGGGCAAATGACAAAGCATAATGGTAAAGACATTGTGATGCATTGTGTGTCATGTGGAGATTCAAGTGAAAAAAGCCAGTGTTGTAGTATAATGTCATGGCACACATTTTATCATTTTTGTTTCATCATGATCAATACTTTTGGATACTTCATGATTAATTTTTAAAATCCTAATAGCAATGTATACACTAAATATCAGACTCAAGCAGACAACAAAAGTAAATATTTTCTTCTCTAGCTCATATTGCTTCTGAAACCAGTATATATGTTGGATGGATCTCTATCTATAAGGAAGATGGGATTTCCCCCCTCCCCCCCCACTCTCATGCAATTTGCAATTGCATAAGGGAAAAAAAGCAGGACTTGGAGAATTAAAATAGTTCTTCCTTATCTTCAAATCTTACAATATAAAGGGGAAGAGCTACCTAGCTTTGCAAAAGTTTGACTAATAGCTCTCTTCTTCAGGTTGATATTGTCTGCTGCCAGTGCCTAAATTAATTATTCTTCTGAAAGCATGGTGACTTGAGAGATTGAGATTGAGATTGAGATGCTTTATTTATATGCCGCCCTTTTCCCTGGGGGGACTCAGGGCGGCTCACAACTCAAGGGGAGGGAGGACAAACAAGTCACAAACATGAAAAACAATACATCATTAAAAACACAACAGTCATACAATTCGAGTGGGGTTAAAATCTTTAGTCCCAGGCCTGTCGGGACAGCCAGGACTTAAGGGCTACGCGGAAGGCCTGGAGGGTGGTGAGGGTACAAATCTCCACGGGGAGTTCGTTCCAGAGGGTCGGAGCAGCCACCGAGAAGGCTCTCCTCCGGGTAGTTGCCATCCGACATTGGCCGGCTGATGGAATTCGGAGGAGGCCTAATCTATGGGATTGTATCGGCCTAGTGGAGGTACTTATTGTCTTATGCAATAAGACTTATTTGACTAATGCAACAAACTCGATTTCAATCAAATCCTGCTCGGTGTAATGCTACTCACAGTTCATTGGGTTTGTAACAATTTAGATACTGCAAGAGATACCAGTATGTCTTAGGATGGAATATGCAAATTCTGGCATAGATCCAAACCTGGAGTTAGACTGAGAAAACCAGACATATATTACTTCTCCAAAGTCATCTGTGAACTCCAGAGTTATCTGTGAATATTATGCAGTCATAAATATTCTAAGTGTAGAAGGCAAACAGGACCAGCAATATCTTAGTTATGTCACTACAAAATAGATCCTTCCTCATTTCTTTCCCCAAAAATTAACTATTTCAAAATCCAACAGATTCTTCTATGTCTACCCACTTTATTCATAAATGAGATTATGATGCACAAGGAAGGGAGGCAATTTTGTTCATCTTTCCTTTTGCTTGAAGTCCTTCATACAAATCTGGAGATCCTGTCAGTTCTCTGCTTCTACAAGTTCCCCAGTAAAAAGATAATTAAGATAGGCTGCTACTGTACCCCTGACACCTTTTGGTCTATTCACCTGTGAGTTCTTATCCCTCCTAAGAACACTATCCAGTATTTATCAGTTGTAACTTTTTGTATAAATGTTTGTTTTGTTTCCCCACTCAGCATGGGATCAGTTTCAGAGGTGTGGTTCAAAAATTGCAGCAGCGGGTTAGCTACCCCATTGCTGGGTGGGTGTGGCCATGGTGGGTATGGCTAGTCAGTCCTGCACCATGGCGGTGGGGGAGTGTTTTTCATTCTCCCCAGGCTCCGGAGGATTTCCTTGAGCCACTGGGAGGGTGAAAACTGCTTCCCCCGGCCTCTAGAAGCCAGAAACAGGTCTGTTTCCAGACTTCTGGAACCTGCACTAGGCCTGTTTTTCCCTCTCCCCGAGCCTCCTTGCACGCCCTGCACTTATCTGGTGGCATGATGAACTGGCCATATGGAGACTTCTGGAGGGTGGGGTGGAAGGGACAGGATGGGGCCAGCCAGGAGTGGGATTTGGGGGTTTGGTGAACCCCACAGAATCTTCACTAGAGAATTTCCCGAACCCGTATGAACCCCCAGCAGCCCACCCCTGAATTCAATTTACTAGATATTTTAGGGGGCTCTGATATCATAGAAAAACCACATTACATCAATTCTACATTGTTGTAAATCGCTAGCTTTCTGGGGCAGCTGTCCAAGAAGGAAAAGTAAGAATCATGTACTCTCCTTCCATCAATGGAATTATACTGTAAGAATGTCACGTGACAAACTATCACAAGTTTGCCCATTAGAAACTACAAATGGATGGCATATCCAGATTTATCGTGTACTTAGTAATGGACTCAAATACGTACACTTATACTGTGACCCTGGTGCATCACATGAGCCATGGTAGCACAATGCAGTACTGCAGGCTACTTCTGCTGCCTGCCGGCTGCCTCCAGTTTAGCAGTTCAAATCTCACCAGGCTCAAGGTTGATTCAGTCTTCCATCCTTCCGAGGTGGTTAAAATGAGGACCCAAATTGTTGGGGGCAATATGCTGACTCTGTAAACTGCTTAGAGAGGGCTTTAAAGCACTGTGAAGCAGTATATAAGTGATATTGGTATTGTTATCACATAGACCAGGACCAGGGGAAGGAGCAAAGCTTTTTAGCGCCATCTTCCAAGACTGCTGCTTCAAGAAAGCCTGGATGCATTGCAAAACCTTGTTCTCATATGCTCAGTTCTGGTAAATACTCCAGAATGATGCTGTGATTGGAGGTGCTTACCCAGCAGTTGTTTTCTTTTCAAAACTTGGCCTGAAAGAACATTGGAATGGAACTAAATAATCAGCATTATCCATCAGTGCCTGGAGTTGAGAAAGTACTACCTGTTCTACTATCTTTAAAATCAAATTAAACACTGATGGAAACATTTTCTAAGCAGCCACAAGTATCTCAAATATATATCTGATTACACACATTCTCTCTTTATTTTAGGTTGGCTACAGCTCAGTGGTAGAGAAAGTACTTCACGTCAAGAAGGGCCTAAGTCAGGGGTGTCCAAACTTGGGAACTTTAAGACTTGTGGACTTCAACTCCCAGAATTCCCCAGCCAGCTGGCTGGGGAATTCTGGGAGTTGAAGTCCACAAGTCTTAAAGTTCCCAAGTTTGGACACTCCTGGCCTAAGTTCTAACCTCAGACACTTAGGAAGCCAATGGCAGCCAGTATTGATAATGCTGAACATCCAATGTTATGACTGAGTTTATATTTGCTTTCATTCTATCTCTGCTCTTATATGTTGAGTTGATCGCTTACCTTTTCAATTTCATTCCAATGTTCCAAATGAAGAATCTCTTCTTTATTATTTCCCTCATGGAAAGGCCCAAATCCTGATGATTCCAAATGCTGTGGGAACCCTGTGCAGCATTCCTTCTTGTTTGTCCTTTGTAACAGAGCTCATTTTTCAGTGGAGGTTCCCCATTATTTCTAAGAAAGTTGTGGTCAAACCCATGCACTTCTCAGCCTTTTGATCTCTTGCATCCTCTTCATATCCCAGAGGGGAAAAAAAGGCAGCGATTAAGACAGAGTTCCTTAAAGAACACATAGTCTGTCTTCTGTTTGACCAAAATGGTTTCCCAGTGAATCAATTTTCTCAGCTGAGGGGGGTGTCCCACAATAGGCTCTGAAAAGATGGATAGAGCAATTGTCCTGTTTAGTGATCCACGAAAGGAAAGGAGTCCTTAGTGAAGGGAGACCTTACACTAAATCTGACCTGACACTTTAGGAGTAAGACAATAAAAGGTCAAGGGGACTAACGAGAGGAAAAATTCCAACAATACATACCATAGCTAGCACACAGCTTCTGCCACCCAGACTATGGGGCAGCAGCATTAACCGCCTCAGACATGTGAAGAGGAAGTGAAGCGGAAAGAACTTGAAGTTTCCTTCTTAAGAATTGTGGCCCAAAATTTTCACAACTTAGCCAGGTCCCCCCAAAGAGGTCAAAGTAACACCCTTGGGATGGGGAGGGGGATTTTTGTTTTTAATACATTTAGCTGATATAGATGAAAGAGAAGAAGAATATAGATGCTGCACCAAGTTAATTAAAAAAGGAACAAGCCAAAACCAGAAACTGGCCAGTAAGATAATATAAGTCTCTCTCTCCCTCTCCCTCTCTCTCTCTCTCCCCTCTCCCTCCCTCCCTCCCTCCCCCCTCTCTCCCTCCCTCCCTCTGCCTCTCCATCCCTCTGTGTGGGTTTTAATTATAAAAAAAGCAAAGCTTGCTATTTGTATTTGTTGTAGTAGTTATTATATACTTTATGAAACTCAAATCAACTGACTATTCAAAAATGCATCATAAATGCCATTGACTGGTGCTAATGGTTGATATGGGTTGTTACCAGAGTCCTAGATATCAACTAAGTATCCTTCTTAAGATGTATGATGTTCCGAGTAGCACAGTTTTCTGCAGTTCCGCTGGTGTTATTGCAGAAAGCTACAATTTCATTAAGCAGAAAATGCTCCATGATCTTATCCTTCAATTCTTTTGTTTTTGAGTTAGTTCATCAGTTGGTTCAGTGATAACTGGTTCTAGTGGTGGTGGTGTTATTTCCTCCCCGAGAGCTTCTTCTGGGAGTTCTACTATAATGTCTTTAGTTGTGTCTTGAATATCAGTTATTTCCGTTTGTGATATTGTTTTTTTGGTTTTGCAATTTGCTTGAATTTCCTCAAGTTCAACTTCACTAAACACTTTATTCCGTTTAATAAATCGCCTTTAATCTGCTAGTCGTTGTTCATTAACATTTGAATCTGGATGTTGTTGTTTCCATAATTCATACATTTGCTTTAAATAACCTCTTTTTTCTGGCTCTGAGTTGTAGTAACAGGCTATTATGGCACGGTTTTCATCTGCACTATATTTTGTCATTTTGTTGGCTGGTCCACTTGTAGCCCACTTGTCGATGGATGTCCAGGGACCCCAACATCTGCCGCGGCCCTTGTTGACCCACGCGACGACCGATGCGGTATAAAATTTTTATTCATTTCTTTCACCATATTGTATGGGTTGGCGGGTTTTTTTGGGGGGGGGGCAGGTTGCCAACCTGTCCCCAACCCTCCTCCTTTCTCATCCGGGCTTGGGACCGGCGGAGTTGTTGTTGTTGTTGTTGTTGTTGTTGTTGTTGTTATTATTATTATTATTATTATTATTATTATTATTATTATTATTATACAATTGTATCACAGCGGCCAGTTGTTTCGCCAGATTTGGCATTGGTTACTAGTCGGGCCCCACTCAGGGGCCTAGGACGTTGTAACGTATTTTCGTAATATGCGTGCAGATCCAAGCAGTGCAGCTTTTTGCATTTGACTGATGGTGATTTTGTCAATTTTTAACTGTTTTAAATGTAATTCCAGTGCTTTTGGAATAGCACCCAGTCAAATGCAAAAAGCTGCACTGCTTGGATCTGCACGCATATTACGAAAATACGTTACGACGTCCTAGGCCCCTGGGTGGGGCCCAACTAGTAACCAATGCCAAATCCGGCGAAACAACTGGCCGCTGTGATACAATTGTACAACAACAACAATAATAATAATAATAATAATAATACTTTATTCATTAAACATGAAACTCAGCCAACTGAACATTCAAAAATGCATCACAAATACCAGTGATTGGTGCTAATGGTTGAATCAGTTTGCTGCCAGCTTCCTAGGTATCAACTAAGTACCTTCTTAAATTATAAGATGTTCAGAGTAGCGCAGTTTTTTACACTTCCGTTGGTGTTATAGCGGGAAGCTGTAATTTGTTGATGTATCTTGTAAAATTCTTGGACATGATGCCAAGTGCCCCAATGACCATGGGTATCACTGTTACATGCTTCATCCATAGCTGTGTAGTTTCGATGGCTAGGTCACAATATTTCATTATTTTTTCTAGTTCTTTTTCTTTGACTCTGGCATCTCCAGGAACAGCGATATCAATAAACTGTACACTTCGGCCCTCTACAACCATGATATCTGGCATGTTGTGCTCCAAATGACAATCAGTTTGTATTCTAAAGTCCCACAAGATCTTCACCTTCTCATTTTTGATAACTTTTTCCATTTTATGTTCCCATGACTTTCTGGATACAGGTAAATCATATTTTTTACATAATGACCAGTGGATTAATTTAGCAACTATTGTTGTTGTTGTTGTTGTTATTATTATTACATTATTATTATTATTTCTTTTATTCATTAAACATGAAACTCAGTCACGTGAACAAAGATGTGTCACAAATACCATTTGCAAATACCAATTGTTGTTGTTGTTGTTGTTGTTATTATTGTTGTTATTATTATTATTATTATTATTATTATTATTATTATTATTATTATTGTACAATTGTATCACAGCGGCCAGTTGTTTCACCGGATTTGGCATTGGTTACTAGTCGGGGCCCCACCCAGGGGCCTAGGACGTCGTAACGTATTTTCGTAATATGCGTGCAGATCCAAGCAGTGCGGCTTTTTGCATTTGACTGATGGTGATTTTGTCAATTTTTAACTGTTTTAAATGTAATTCCAGTGCTTTTGGAATAGCACCCAGTGTGCCAATTACCACTGGAATTACCACTGCTGGTTTGTGCCATAGTCGTTGAATTTCGATTTTTAAGTCCTGGTATCTTGCGATTTTTTCATGTTCCTTCTCGGCGACCCTGCTATCACCTGGTATTGCGATGTCTATGATTGTGACCTTATTTTCTCAACCAGTGTGATGTCTGGTGTATTATGCGCCAGTATTTTGTCGGTTTGTATACGGAAATCCCACAAGATCTTGACCATCTGATTTTCGGTGACTTTTTCAGGCTGATGTTCCCACCAGTTTGTTGCTGTTTTAATATTATAATTTTGCACAAATTCCAATGGATCATTTGTGCTACTGAATTGTGCTGCAATTTATAATCAGTCTGCGCGATTTTTTTACAGCAGCTGAGTATGTGATCAACAGTTTCGTCAGCTTCTTTGCAAAGTCTGCATTTGGCATCATCAGAGGATTTTTCGATTTTGGCCTTAATGGCATTTGTGCGGATAGCTTGTTCTTGCGCAGCCAGGATTAGTGACTCTGTTTCTTTCTTTAATGTACCTGTTTTAACCATAACCAAGTTTGTTCCCTGTCCACTTTATCTTTTATTTTTTCCAGAAATTGACCATGCAGTGCTTTGTTCTGCCAACTCTCCATTCTTGATTTTATCACATCTTTTCTATATTCTTGTTTTGTCTGTTGGGCCTTCAGTAGATTTTTGTTCTTTACTTCGATTAATAGATGTTCTTGACTTTCTTTTAAATAATCAGCCAGTGCATGTTTTTCTTCTTCAACTGTTTGCTTCACTTGTAATAATCCTCTGCCACCTGATTTTCGGGGCAGGTACAGTCTATCAGTATCACCACGTGGATGTAAACTGTAGTGCATTGTCATTAGTTTCCTGGTTTTTCGGTCCAAAAGGTCCAAATCAGCTTGTGTCCAGTTAACTATGCCTGCTGTGTATCTTATAACTGGTATTGCCCAGGTATTTATGGCCTTGATTGTATTTCCACCATTCAATTTAGATTTCAAAATTTTCCTAACTCTGTTGGTGTACTCTCGCCTGACAATAGTTTTTACTTCTCCATGCTTGATGTTATCCAACTGCAGAATGCCTAAGTATTTGTAGGCTTCATTTTCTTTGCATTTAATTAGTTGGCCATTGGGGCATTTCAATTCCCTCAGATGCAGTGATTTTGCCCCTTTTTATGGATACAGTGGCGCATTTTTTCCATGCCAAACTGCATTGAAATATCGGTGCTGAATACTCGGACTGTATTTGTCAATGATTGGATTTCTATTTCTGACTTTCCATAGAGTTTCAAATCATCCATATATAGTAAATGCGAAATTTTTTCAGCTTTTTTGGCTGTTTGGTAGCCTAATTTCATTTTTTTTAAGATTACTGATAGTGGGATCATTGCGATGATGAAGAGAAGAGGTGAAAGTGAATCACCCTGGAAAATTCCTCGCTTGATATTAACCATTCCGTAGCTCTCATTCCCTACTGCCAACTCAGTTCTCCATTGTTTCATTGCCTTTCAGTAAAGGATGTAATATTTTTGCTAATGCCAGTTGTTTCTAAGCATTTTATGATCCAACTATGTGGCAGTGAGTCAAATGCCTTTTTGTAATCAATCCAGACCATATTCAAGTTCGTTTTTCTGTTCTTACAATTTTCTAATATCATTTTATCAATTAGAAGCTGATCTTTTGTGCCCCTGCTCCTTCTTTTGTTGCCTTTTGCTCTACTGGCAAGATGTTGTTTGTTTCCAAATAATCCATCATGTTATCTGCAATAATGCCTGTGAGTAATTTGAAGGTTGTTGGCAAGCATGTTATTGGTCTATAGTTTTCAGGTGTTGTTCCTTTAGTTGGATCTTTCTGAATCAAGTATGTTTTTCCAGTTGTCAACCATTCATCAATTTGGCCCTTTTGTAAAATTTCATTCAGTTGCCTGGCCAATATTGCATGTAAACTGGTCAGATATTTGAGCCAGAAACCATGTAATTGGTCCTTTCCAGGTGATGTCCAATTCTTTACCTTTTTAACTCGATTTTTGACCATCTCAGTTGTTATTTCTAATACTTGCATTTGTTTGTTGCCAATGCTTTTCTCAAAGTCATGTATCCACTTTGCTTCCTTGTTGTAGTCCTTTGCATTTTCCCACAATTCTTTCCAGAATTCAACTGTGGCCTGTTTTTCTGTTTTTTCACTTTTGGTGTCACCATTTACATTAAGACTTTGATAAAAACGCCGTTGGTCTGATAGAAATTGCTGATTTTGTTTATATTGGATGATTCGTGCCTCATATCTTTCAAATTTTTCTAGCTGTTGCTGTTATCTGCTGTTTTACAATCTCTACAGCTTCATTGATGTTTCTTGTATCCAATCTATATCTCCTGATTAGCCGATCTATGATTTTGTTGTTTTTAAAGCCGTTGCTCATGCATGTTCTTTAAGTTACTAGCATCTGCCCTTAATTTTTTTATTTTTTGTTCTAAACGGATTTTCCACTTTGGCTTTGATGCTTTTTCTGTTGTATGACTAGGTACTTTAATTTTAATGCCTAGTTCATTAGTGACTATTACAGCTGCGCTGTACATTAACTGGTTTGTTTCCAAGATGGATCACGGTTCAATTGTTGAAAACACTGCATTAACCATTTTCATGATAGGGGCCAAAATTTTCTTAGGCACAGTTTTTAGTGATGGTAAATGTTGCCTTTCCTCATTAAGCAGAAAATGCTCCATGATCTTATCCTTCAATTCTTTTGTTTTTGAGTTAGTTCATCAGTTGGTTCAGTGATAACTGGTTCTAGTGGTGGTGATGTTATTTCCTCCCCGAGAGCTTCTTCTGGGAGTTCTACTATAATGTCTTTAGTTGTGTCTTGAATATCAGTTATTTCCGCTTGTGATATTGTTTTTTGGGTTTTGCAATTTGCCTGAATTTCCTCATGTTCAACTTCACTAAACACTATTCCGTATAATAAATCGCCTTTGATCTGCTAGTCATTGTTCACTAACATTTGAATCTGGATATTGTTGTTTCCATAATTCATACATTCGCTTTAAATAGCCTCTTTTTTCTGGCTCTGAGTTGTAGTAACAGGCCATTATGGCACGGTTTTCATCTGCACTATATTTTTGTCGTTTTGTTGGCTGGTCCACTTGTAGCCCACTTGTCGACGGATGTCCAGGGACCCCAACATCCGCCGCGGCCCTTGTTAACCCGCGCGACGACCGATGCGGTATGGAATTCTTATTTGTTTTTTTCACCATATTGTATGGGTTGGCGGGGTTTTTTTTACGGGACCAGATGCCAACCTGATCCCAACCTTCCTCCTTTCTCATCCGGGCTTGGGACCGGCAATGGCGGGGTTGTTGTTATTATTATTATTATTATTATTATTATTATTATTATTATTATGCAATTATGGTTTTCAACTGACAACTAGTCAATAGTTATGGGAACTTCCTTTAAGAAATGGTTAGTTGAGTGTCTTACCCCCACCCCCCCGACATTTTTTGGATGTTCCTGGAGACAAAAAAGGAATTTCTGTGGCACCTGTGTGCCTATCTCTGTTGTCAATCACATCTCCATTATCACTTCTTTGTAATAAGGATCTGGCCTTGTTGAAACACTCCTTTGGTCCAGCCAGGTAGATACTCCAATTACTTTTGGTGGTGTATGCATCAGTAGGCTACCTTTAGAGATGCTAACAGCCACCAACAACTCATCAGGAAGATGTTTCCTTTTCCCCATCCCACCCTGTTTTTCATATAAATGGAAGAGGTTTAGAGCCATTGATGGCACTCTTCAGCTTTTTCTCAAGGAAGATCTCAGGCCTTTCCTAGGAAGGGTCAGTGCTAGGCAAAGAATGATTGTACTTGAAAGATTTAACCATAGACTGCATCTTGAAGCAGGATGCAGTAAAAAAAAATCACTTTCCAGGGCATCTTAATTTAGAAATCCTGGCCAAGAAAAAGTTTTAGTTAAGCTCAGCTATTAAAATCACATTGGCTAGGACAGCAGTATTCCACCTATTCTGCGATCAATGCCGCAAATGGACCCAACAATTTCTGCTGTTTTAATCCTGTACCTCATTGTAATTGATGGAAGGGAACTGCTCTGGTTCCAGATTGTTAGATTATCTGTGAAGTGCCCTAAGAAGGAAGAGAAAGATGGGTCTTGGGATCAAGATTTCCAAAACCTTTTTCAGTCAGTTCTTGGTGTCCATGCAGAATGTCTTTGGTTCTACCAACACCTATAGAAGCAGTCCTGGGTGAGAAGATCAATCTGTTGAGTTTCCAAAGGCATCTATATGGATTTTCTGCATCATACATACCTACTCACTTTGCCATATGTCCGTTATTAGGTGTGTGATTTTACAAGATTTACAAAAATCTTCATTTTCTTTGGTTTTTTTGGGGGGGGGGAGGAGGGCAGGGAATTGTATATGTCAAAATACGTTTACCGCTGCTGCTTCTCCAATCTAATGTGGATATAGTGCTATTCTAACTAGGTGCTGTTTTCATATAAGATCCTGAACCTCCCCACTTCAAGAAATCAAGCCTTAACGAAAATAGAGGAAAAAAGATAGTGGAAGATTACTGTGCATAAAGCAAACAGAACATTTTATATTATTTATGTAGAGCACACCAACTTTTTGGGGGCTAGCTGACTAGCTCTGCAAGAAAACAGAGTATCTCTTTCTGAGGGGGGGTGGGTCTGGATTTTTGCAGCCAAATCAGGTACTCTTAATCAGGGATGGGCTTCAAAAATTTCAGCAACGGGTTGCTGGGTGGATGAGGCCTTGGTGAGCATGGCCTAGTCATCCTCCTGCACCACAGCAGGGATGTTTTCGCCTTTCCCAGACTCCGGAGGCTTTCCTCGAGCCTCTGGAAGGGTGAAAACTACCTTCCCTGGGCTCCGGAGGCTTTCCGGGTGGCCCATTCCCCCCCCTGAACCTCCGCACGGGCCCTGCACTTACCTTGCATCCAAAGTGGGCTGTGTGGAGAGTCCTGGAGGGGTGGGGTTGGGTGGCAGGGGTGGGCATTGTGGGTGGGGCCAGTCAGGGGTGGGATTTGGAGGTTCTCTGTACCACCCATAACATTATCTACAAGTTCTCCCAAACCCGGGTGAACCCCTAGTAGCCCACCCCTGCCCTTAATGTTTCCTAACTGCAGCTTGCTTATGAAACTTATGTATTTTCTGTAACTCATCAGTAGCTGAAAAGGAAATTAATTTCGCTTTTAAAATCTGGATGTAAATAATTTCACTTAGCAGTTTCAAAGTGAAAATTAGCTTCTGATTTGGACCTTATTCTATACATTAATTACGGTCCTCTCAAAATTCTTCAGCTCTGAGATAGCTGAATTGGATTTAGAAAGGCCAGGTCATATGAGAGTTCCTAATTTTAAAAAGAACTAGAGAAAGATTAGTATAAACGTCATTCACATGCCTGGAACCAAAAAGTAGCTCAGAGCCAAATGTTAAGGCAATATTATTGTAGAAGTCCAATATTGCTCCATTTAACAATTTAGAGATAAAGTATATTTGCATCATTTTTACAAGCCGAGTCTTTCTTAAGCACTGTACAGTAATTTTACTTTTGAACATTAGCTGTTTTTAGCCTCTGATTGTTTGTCTTTTTAGCTGTTACAGGTAGTTCTTGACTTATGACTTATGTCTATAATTGGGACCAACATCTCCATTGCTAAACAAGTGTGTTGTAAAGTGAGTCAGTATGACATTTTTGCCCAAGGTTGTTAAACCAATCATTTAAGTGTCTGTTAAGTGAATTCAGTATCCCCCCCCCTTTAATTGTGCTTAGAGGCCAACCAGCTAAGATGGTTGCAAAGGGTGATCACATGACTCTAGGATGCTGCAACTGCAGTAAACACATGCTGGTTACCAAATTGACCAAGTTTTGAATACATGACCATGGGGATGCTACAATGGTTGCGTGAACCACTTTTCACAAAAAAATCATAAGTAATAATAATAATAATAACAACAACAACAACAACAACAACAGCAACAAACTGGTGGGAACATCAGCCTGAAAAAGTCACCGAAAATCAGATGGTCAAGATCTTGTGGGATTTCCGTATACAAACCGACAAAATACTGGCACATAATACACCAGACATCACACTGGTTGAGAAAAATAAGGTCACAATCATAGACATCGCAATACCAGGTGATAGCAGGGTCACCGAGAAGGAACATGAAAAAAATCGCAAGATACCAGGACTTAAAAATCGAAATTCAACAACTATGGCACAAACCAGCAGTGGTAATTCCAGTGGTAATTGGCACACTGGGTGCTATTCCAAAAGCACTGGAATTACATTTAAAACAGGTAAAAATTGACAAAATCACCATCAGTCAAATGCAGAAAGCCGCACTGCTTGGATCTGCACGCATATTAAGAAAATACGTTACAACCTCCTAGGCCCCTGGGTGGGGCTGACTAATAACCAATGCCAAATCCGGCGAAACAACTGGCCGCTGTGATACAATTGTATAATAATAATAATAATATTTTTAGTACAGAAGGAAATAAACAAAAATAAATAAAAAGAAGAGCTCAGAAGTAAATCCAAAGCTTCTAATGTAAAAATGGTGGCATCTTCTGATGAAATAGGATGTGATAGGAAAGATCAGAGATGCAGAAAACCATTGTCAGAGTTAGGATTTCTAGACTGCATTGGCCAACTATTTATCCTCTATTTAGTTCTGCTAATTCTGAGAAAAAGTATGCATATTAAGAATTATCCCCAATATAAGACCAGTCAAAGATCCAGTTTTAGCAATGATGACATTAAAGTGATGATTATGGAACTAATAGAGAATTGGAATATTGTTATACTGAAAAAAAAGCAAATGCTTAAGTGGCATGTTGCCTTTGATCACTCTAATTTCCCTTCTCTCCCTCTCTGAGTATCTCTGGATTAAGAGCAATGAGTTTCAACACTTTGCATTCAGGAGCAACATTCCAGATGGAGTTGGGTGATAACACAGTAGTAATGCTCCTTGTCACTGCAAGTCCATGCCATAATGTCTTGGGGCTTTGTAAAATCTATATCTCTCTATCTCCTTTCTTCCGTAGCATAATACTGGATAGCCAGAACCCATGTAGATAGAAGGTTTGGAAAAGAAGGGCAAAGCTGCATAAGTCCAAATGTTCCCTTAATAATTCTTGCCTTTTACATTTTTACATTGTAAAAATGTAAAAAGAATTCCCCCTTCATGGGCCCCCTTTGAGTTCCATGGGCCCCAGAACAATGTACCGGCTGGACCCCCCTCTCCTCAGGCCTGGTTAAGCTACAAATGAAGAAATAATTTCACACCCCACCTTTCCTACCGGAAGGCAGCATACATAACACCATTTTTTCAAATCTTCTGTACTCAATGTACATGGTTCTGAATCTGTGGGATAGGTTGGTGACTACATATTTATTCATTTAGTCATTCAATTTATATAGTTGCCCAATTAACATATGACTAAAAAATAAATAGAATAACTAGAACACCCCCCCCCATCATAAAATATATTGTGCTTGAGGCATGAAGAACAGGCAAGAACAATCATTATAGTCATGACACCACCTCACCTAATGCCTGGGGTTAAAAAACAGGTCTTAAGAGTCTTCTAAAACACAGGTAGAGTCAGGATCATGTGAATTTCAGAGGGACTGCTTTTCCATTGGGCAAATATGACACATCTTTTGGATTCTATTATTTAACACTGGTTATGTGATGGACCAGAGGTGGGTTACTGTTGTTTTGGCCTGATCAGCCGAACCTGTAGTAGCGGCGGCAGGAGGCTCGGCCTACCTGCCAAATGCTTTTGTGCATGTGCATGGGAGTGCACCCGAAATGGTAGTAAAAGAATTAGCAACCCACCTCTGAATGGGACCCAGACATGCCCATCTTGGCAGAACTTATGGATGGGTAGTAGTAATTGGAGACATGCATGACACTGATAGACCATGACCAGCATTTTGAATTGTACTCAGAAGCACATCAGTAACCAATACAATTAACAAAGTAACGATGTACTATAGGTACAGTAAGGTGCTGCCACAAAAACTGCACTCTGAACTTATTGTAGCTTTCAAGTGGTCTTCAAAGGCAGCTCACATATTATGTGTTATAGTAGTCAAGATGAATGGAGACAGACATGTGTGTGATGGGCCTCCCAGGTCAGGAATAGCTAAAATATTTTTCTGTCCCTCCTCTCACCAAAATGATCAGCAAACAGTTTTCAATTAGAAGAAATTAAAGTCAAATGGGTCAATTGGGATGCATGTTGTTTTTTTTTAAATGTAGGACTGGTTCTGGTTTCAGGGGGAACAGCAACAACAAAGCCTTGTTGATCAGAAGTGAAGGATGGGTAGAGGTTTCCCAGTAAAGCAGGAAGGGGGAGCCCTGCTACCTCAGGAATCAGGTTCTAACAGATGGCTGAATCCAGAAGACTAGCCATCTATCAAAACTCACCAGTAAGCTGTAACCCCAACTATATGGTGAATACTTTCCTGCTAGCAGAAGAATCTATCAATCTCTCTAATTTCTCTTGAATTGAAAATATTAATGTATTATTGATCCAGTATTAGTCTATCCAGAACAAACTGAAAGTAGTCCCAGGAATCAGTTAGAAGGGCGTTTATTTAGCCATTGCTTCCCATTCAGCAGGTAGATCAAGCAATATATTTTAAAAAACAAATCAAAAAATATTTTGAGTTTAGAAATAGGAATCTGACATGTTTAGTTAGAAATAAGTAACCCTGATTATAAGGAAGCTTCCATTTGGTCTCTCTCTGTCTCTGTCTATCTGTCAGTCTCTCTCTGTCTCTCTCTGTCTCTGTCTCTCTCTGTCTCTCTCTGCTTGTAGTCTTGGCTGCTTTCAAAGACACTGAGCTAACTTTTGGATCCTAGACATTTTATTGATGGTTTTAGAAGAATTTGTGTTGGGACGATGATTTCACGAATGAGTAGCTTATAGTGGTATTGCAATTCAGCCATATGATTGATACAGTGATTACACTAAAATGGTTCTTTTCTATAAACTGATTCTTTTAAGAAATGTAGATATGTAGGCCAGCTGTACTCAACTCTTTACAGAATGTATTTGGAAAGCTCAAGAGGGGCTGCACTCTAAAGGGAAATGTGTATGAATGTGTCTTATGAATTCCAGGGAGTGTTACTTCTTCTTGCCAAAGTGGTGCAATGGAATGGGTGGGAGAAGATGGGAAAAGTCCAGAAGTAAAATCCATACATACTTTGCACAGGGTTTATAAGTGAATATCCATGTGTGTTAGTGATTTTCTGACCTAGATAAGATGTTTAGAAAACTAAACACTGTGAAGTTTATTTGGGATGAGAACGAACTGTATAAAATTCACTGGGGTTAAAAATGCAAGGAAGTGGGGGAACCCTATGTTTTCTGTCCCTCGGTCCCCAATAAAGGACTTTGCTCATGCCTTCTTCTGCCTCCCATGATGCTATATTACATCTGGGTTGCAAAAATCCAGAATGGCCATGAGATGGACAGCAAAACAGATACAGAAAACATTTGGGTCTTTTGCATCTGTTCATCCCATCCTTTTTCTCCACTGTTCAGTACTCTCAAACATCCAGAACAGATTTTCCAGAAACAGAAGGGGAAAAAATAAATAAATGAGAGTAACATCTTTGGGAGTTTGAGAACACACCACTGAATTTAGTAGTAAAGAAACTGAAAGAAGAACGAAGGATAGGTAGAGTTTATACAATAGTGCAGGAGACAGCATTTAAGGAGATATGGGGATGAGAAGCTGAAGAAACACCACAATGCTCAATAACAGGAAGGACAGAGCGTTCTGTGGAAGGGATCAGGAAGTGAGGTTACCTGCTAGCTACCAGTGCATTTCAGTCTTCAAAAAGCTGTAGAAAGAAACAAACTGCATACTAGGTGTCTATGTGAGAATCCCATCATATGAGCTATACTTGATACACCAATCAAGAGTTTTTTAACTTGCCCACGCTTAGTGTTCCTTCCCCATCTTTGCAGCCTATATAATTGGCCTGCACCATTCAGAAACCATACATGGGAAAAGACTTTCTAACTCAGAAATGATGATTCAGTTCATGAGCAACCTTTTGTGATTGGGAAATATGTAGTGGACTCTGTAAGCTTCATATTTGGCCTCTTTCGGCCCTGGACTATCTAGTTTGTTTGGCTACATTGTTTGAGAATGCCTGTGGTAACTGTGCTTGGAAAATCACAGAGGCCCTTTGCTTCTGGAATCAAAAAGCATACACAGCAACTATTAACTTGACCACAGACTCTATTAACCATGAACATTCTGCCAAGTCCAAAGTTATACCCATTTCATCCTCTACAGGAAAGGATACCTTCTTTTGTAAAACTACTTTCTCTCCTTTAGAGATGATGTTCTTCTTCTTCTTCTTCTTCTTCTTCTTCTTCTTCTTCTTCTTCTTCTTCTTCTTCTTCTTCTTCTTCTTCTTCTTCTCCTCCTCCTCCTCCTCCTCCTCCTCCTCCTCCTCCTCCTCCTCCTCCTCCTCCTCCTCCTCCTTCTCCTCCTTCTCCTTCTCCTTCTCCTTCTCCTTTGTGTTTACCCATAGGTGCAGAGTCCGCTTTTTTGTATCAACCAAAAATTGATCCATTGATTGTGACAGTAATTGGCCAATTACATTATCACCTGAGCCTGGCATTGTGAGCTAAGTAAGAGTCATCCAGTTGGTTTTCATTCTTACTGTGAGACTAGAACTCACAATCCCCTGGTTTCTAGCCTGCTTTTATGGCCCTATTTTGATGATTTGTAGAGCAGCTGCACGTAAGGGGTAGCTCGCAGTGTCAGAAATGAGAGAAAGCAGTAGACTTTGTATGTATGGAAGACTTCTACAAAATACTGAAAGGAATGCAGCTGCACAAGTAAGATGGAATGTTAACAAAATCTATGCATCACAGTTCCTCCAGTCTTTTGAAATTTCTTTCTCATACAATCGCTTTTATAGTACTTAGACCATTCGCATTAAAGTGAAAAGGTCTATTTCAATTTGGAGTTTGAATGAGAAAGGTAGGAGAAGAGCAAAACACTTCATTTACTACAGAAAAAAAATATTTACTAGGAAGCTGGATCTTCTTAAATTGGCAAGAAAGGAAAGTAGGGGGATGATGAAACTTAAAAATGCCCTTGGTCCCTTGTAGAATTAACAAAAGCAGAATAATGAATGTGAGCAGGGGGGTGAGAGCGGGGAGAGAGTTGAGATGAAGGAGAAAATGAGAAAGCTCATAGAGTGATAGAATTTTACCATTTCTTTGGAACTACAGTCAGTCACATTTGAAATTTCCTTCCATCTCTTTTGTTAATGTAGACAAATTTGTGAATGTGTGTGCTTTTAAACATAATGCCAAATTAACATTTAAAGTAAAGAAAAAGTCATTGAGATCTAACTACCATAATTTTTCAAAGGGTTTATAAAATTCCAGGCATGCTTTTGGTCTAACAGGAATAAATCTTTTGCAACTATTATCATTTGTGTCAGTCACAGAAGGAAATTGACAAATCAGTAAAGTTCAAGTCGAGCCACATGCAGCTAAGGACATAATTTAGACTTAAGTCTGGCATTTCTTCTCCTGTTTGGAATGTGAAATATGGATTGACCATGATCAGCCACTAATGGATGCCTTTGAAAGAGATCTCTTTTAAGGTCAAAGAGGAAAATAACAAGTACACAATTCTTATTCATGAAAAAAAAAATCACTCAGACTACTAGAAAAACAAGGAAAAACAACCACAAACATCGAACTCTGAATTTGTCTCATATAATAACATGAAATGGAGACTCGTGAAGTTGAAACTTTATATTTATTTAAGCTAATGTTTTGCCACACTATTTCTTTTAAAAAAGAGAAGCATGTCTTACTCTTAAAAATCTCAGCCTACATGGAACAAACAAGAACCAGCAGTACTTGGCCATCTGTACCATTGATTGTACCATTAAAATTGGGGGGGGGGGAAGAGGGCCCAATCTTTACAACCTATAGAACCTAATTCCAAACAAAAATCACAAGATAACCAATCACATAAGGAGGAAGGGAGTAAAGAGAAAAGAAAAATAAAAAAGAAAAACATAATGAAGTAGAAAGTGATAGAAAGGATGAAAATCTCAGTTACAAAGTAGGAGATATAAGAAACATATCCAAGACTCATAAAGGATTCAAATGCCTATTCACTAATGCTCAAATTTTAGGGAACAAACAGGGTGAACCTGAAGTATTAGTACATGAAGACAGATATGATATAGTTCAGTGGTGGGATTCAATTTTTTTACTACAGGTTCTGTGGGTGTGGCTTGGTGGGCATGGCACTCCAGGGGAAGGTTACTGCAAAATCCCTATTCTGTCCCCATCAACTCGAACTTAGGAGACAGAAAATAGATGGGGGTGGGTCAGTCAGAGTTGGTAATTACCGGTTCTACAAACTACTTAAAATTTATGGTACTGGTCTTCCAGAAATGGTCAGAACCTGCTGAATTCCACCTGTGATATGATTGCCATTACTGAAACGTAGTGGAATGAAACTCATGACTGGATTGTAGTGATGGAAAGATACAAACTATTCAAAGAAATGGACCTAACAAAAGAGGAGGTGGAGTTTGCATTATATATGAAAGATCACTACATCTCTACTGAAATACACAAAACCAAGGATGAAAACCTCCTAGAATCCATATGGGTCAATATAAAAGGGAGAAAATGACATTACTATAGGTGTATACTACAGGCTACTAAACCAAGCAGAAGAAATAGATGAACTCTTTGCTAACCAATTAACAAATGTATGTAGGAAACATACCACACTAGTAATGGGAGACTTTAACTATACTGATATCAACTCCGGGAGACAAATTCTGCAGCAAGTGGGAGATCAAATGGATTCCTAACTAACTTACCCGACAACTTTGTCATCCAAAAAGCAGAGGAGAGAACTAGAGAAAAAACTATACTGGGCCTAATTATTATTAATAGAGAAGAAATGATAGAGGGAGTTGAAGTTGCTGGAACCTTGGGTGAGAGTGACCATACTGGAATTCAATATAATGGTAACATAAACAATAGAACATAAAATAAAACATAAGTTCTGCAACCAAACAAGACAGACACAATTAATAATTAAAACTACAGAAAAAAAATTGCTACTAACCTGCCTTCCATTGAGGACCTAGTATGATTTTGATTGCTTATTTAGTATCCTATGACTATCACTAAGTGTTGCATCTTATGATTCATGATAAGATACATAATGACTATGATCATGATTTATCACTTATATCTTTTATGTACCCAAGAGCGAAGGCAAATTCCTTGTGTGTCCAATCACACTTGGCCAATAAAATATAATAATACAATACAATACAATACAATACAATACAATACAATATAATACAAATCCAACCTGTGTCTTAAAATTTAAAAAAGCTAATTTTAACAAATTCAGAGCCTAAGGAAAATTTCATGAATAAAAATTCTAAAGGGGGAAACAACTCAAAAAGCATGGGAAATATTGAAAAAATATGATCCTAAAAGCCCAGTTCAACACAATACCACTGAAAAAGAAAAACAAGAAATCGAAAAGAAACCAGCAGTTGCATAATGATCTCTCTGATAACCTGAAAGACAAGATAAGTACAAAAAATGGAAAGAGGGACACATAACTAAGGGAGAATATCAGCAGATAGCCTGAATCTGCAAAAATGAAGTTAAGAAAGCAAAGGCTCAGAATGAACAAACACTTCCAATAAAAGTCAAAGATAATAAAACAAGTTTCTTTCAACATATAAATAATAAGGAAAAAGTCAAGGAAACAATTGGTCCACTAAAAGAGAGAAGATGGCAAGGAAGTAACAGGCAGTAGAGAGAAAGCAGAGCTGCTTAACTCATTCTTTGCATCAGTCTTCGCACAAAAAGAAACTTTAGCTCAACCTACCCAAAACCTAACTATAACACACAGACAGAAATAAAAATTTAAATAAGCAAGCAAATGATAAGAGAATGTCCATCTGACCTTGATGAATATAAATCATGGGGACCTGATGGATTACATCCCAGAGTCCTGAAGGAGATGGCAGATGTTAGCTCAGAACCATTGCATCATATCTTTAAAATTTTTGGAGCACTGGGAAATGCCAGAGGATTGGAAAGGAACTGATGATGTTCCCATCTTTAAAAAAACAGGAAAAAAAAGACCCAGGAAACTACAGATCAATCAGCCTAACATCAATATCTGGGAAGATACTGGGAAAAATAATTAAAAAAACAGATCTGGGAACATATAGAAACAAATAAAGTTTGTTTAGTAGTAACCAGCATGGGTTTGTTAAAAACAGATCATGCCAAACCAATTTTATTTCATTATTTGACAAAGTAACTAAATTAGTATACCAATGAAAAGCTGTGGACATAGTGTAGACTTCAGCAAGCAGACCACAACCTACTTTTTGGCAAGCTAGAAAAATGTGTGATAGATAACATAATCACCAGATGAATTTGGAATTGACTGACAAACCATACTCAAGAAGAAGTCCTTAATAGTGCTATATCTACATCAGTGACGTGCGGTGAGGTTTATGGCTGGTGAGGAACTGATACAGGGGTTTCAATTTTTTTTAGACTTGTGGACTTCAACTCCCAGAATTCCACAGCCAGGCATGCTCAGTTCTGATTTAAAACGACAGCATTTGTTTTTCTCCTTTGCGAAAAAGTTTTACTTCATTCTTTTCTTTTCCTTCCCCTCCTTCCTCCTTCCCTCCCTCCCTCCCCTCTCTCTCAAACAGACACATGCACACAGAGAAGTTGGATCTATTTCCTCTGCTTGGTTGGGTGGCTTGTAGGATAGACCTATGGCAATGTCATTTCCCCCCCAACCTTTAATATTGACCCAAATGCATTCAAGATAGTTCTCATCATTGTTGTGGTCTATTTCTGAAGAGATGTAGTTATTTCTTATATATAGTGCAACTCCACCTCCTCTTTTATTGGTCTATTTCTTTTAAATAATTTAAATCCTTCTAGCTGTATGTTCCATTTGTTGGTTTCATCCCGCCAAGTTTCTGTAATGGCAATAATATTGTATCTGCCCTCTTTTACTTGAATTTCTAATTCGCCCTGTTTATTCCTCATACTCTGTGCATTGGTGTATAGACATTTGAGTCCATTTTGATTGACCTTGTGTTTACTGTCTACATAACCTGTGTTATGCCTGACAGCCCCTATTTTCTTGCCACTTGTATGATTCATGCACATGGTATGGCAATTACTATTAAATGCTTGGTTTTGCTTGACAGCAGGAGTGATAATCTTACCTGCACATACATCTATGTTACATGCACTTATAATCCTATGAATTTTAGTTTGCTGGGGACAGAAATGTTCTGTATCTATTAATTCTCTGTCCCCGCTGTTCAGTTTAAATGTTTATCCAGAAAATCTGTGAATTTAGTGCCTGAACTCAGTCCCTTTCTTGGATGGGTACAAACCATCTCTTTGTACAGTTTTTCATTGGACTAGCTACAGGCATCATGACTAATAAAACCAAAGCCTTTCCTTTTACACCACTCCTTTAGCCACATATTAAACTCTGCTACAACGGTGGCCCTTCCCTTTTTGTTCCTTATATACTGGTAAAACCTCTGAAAAGATAAGCCTATAACCTATACTATTAATGTTTTTAATGTTTTTAATGTTTATTATAATTTATAGGCCGCCCTTTTCCCTGAGGGGACTCAGGGCGGCTTACAAAACACGGGGAAGGGGGTACAAAGACAAAAAAACATAAGACAATACATAATATTAAAAATAGAGCACAACATTCATTCTTCATTCGGGAGGGGACGAACTAAGATTTTTTATCCCCAGGCCTGACGGACAGCCAGATCTTAAGGGCCGTGCGGAAGGCCTGGGCGGTGGTGAGGGTGCGGATCTCCACGGGGAGATTGTTCCATAGCGTCGGAGCTGCAACTGAGAAGGCTCTCCTCCGCGTAGTCGCCAGTCGGCACTGACTGGTGGATGGAATTCGGAGGAGGCCTACCCTGTGCGATCTGATGGGACGCAGGGAGGTAATTGGCAGAAGGCGGTCTCTCAAATAGCCAGATCCACTACCATGGAGCGCTTTGTGAGTGGTAAGTAGGACCTTGAAGTGCACCCGGAGATCAACAGGTAGCCAGCGCAGCTCACAGAGGATCGGTGTTATGTGGGCGAACCGTGGTGCGCCCACGATCACTCGCGCGGCCGCATTCTGGACTAGCTGAAGTCGCCGGATGCTCTTCAAGGGCAGCCCCATGTAGAGCACGTTGCAGTATTCCAGCCTGGAGATCACAAGGGCTCGAGTGACTGTTGTGAGTGCCTCCCGATTCAGGTAGGGCCGCAACTGGCGCATCAGGCGAACCTGAGCAAATGCCCCCCTGGTCACAGCTGACAAATGATGGTCGAAACTCAGCTGTGGGTCCAGGAGGACTCCCAAGTTGCGGACCCTGTCTGAGGGGTATAAATTTTGTCCCCCAACCTGATTGATGGAACATTAGCCAAATCCTTGGGAGGAAAACACAACAGCCACTCGGTCTTTTCCGGGTTGAGCACCAGTTTGTTAGCTCTCATCCAGTCTTTGACAGCCTCAAGGCCCCGGTTCATCACTTCCACCGCTTCATTGAGTTGGCACGGGGCGGACAGATACAACTGTGTATCGTCCGCGTACTGATGGTATTTTATCCCGTGCCTCCGAATGATCTCGCCCAGCGGTTTCATGTATATGTTAATAGTAGGGGGGATAAGACCGAGCCCTGCGGCACCCCACAAGTAAGGGGCCTCGGGGACGATCTCTGCCCCCCCACCAACACCGACTGCGACCTGTCCGAGAGGTAGGAGGAGAACCACTGCAAAACAGTGCCGCCCACCCCCACCTCCCGCAGTCGTCGCAGAAGGATACCATGGTCGATGGTATCGAAAGCCGCTGAGAGGTCAAGGAGAACCAGGATGGACGCATAGCCTCCATCTCTGGCTCTCCAGAGATCATCAGTCAATGCGACCAAAGCAGTTTCTGTGCTGTAACCGGGCCTGAAGCCAGACTGGAAGGGGTCAAGATAGTTAGCTTCCTCCAAGGTACGCTGAAGCTGGAAGGCCACCACCTTCTCAACAACCTTCCCCACAAAGGGGAGGTTGGAGACTGGATGGTAGTTGTTAAGAACTGCTGGATCCAAGGACGGTTTCTTCAGGAGGGGTCTCACCACCGCCGCCTTCAGTGCGGTGGGGAGATGCCCCTCCCAAAGAGAGGTGGTAACAACCGCCTGGATCCAGCCTCGTGTCACCTCACTGCTGTTGGCAACCAGCCAGGAGGGACACGGGTCCAGTATACAGGTGGAGGCACTCACAGCTCGCATAGCCTTGTCCACATCCCCGGAGGCAACATCCTGAAACCTCAACCCAGAGATGGTCTGCCAGATCATTCCCTTGTGTCTCGGCTGGATCTGCAGGAGTGGAGTCCAGGTCCAATCGAAACCGAGCAACTTTGTCCGCCAAGAACTGTACATACTCCTCAGCCTTACCCTGTAAGGGGTTCTCCGTCTCCCTCCTATTTAGGAGGGAGCGGGTTATCCTAAACAGGGCGGCTGGGCGGGACTCGGCGGACGCTACCAAGGAGGCAATGTGTGATCTTTTGGCTGTTCTTAGAGCCCGAATATACTCCTTGGTGCAAGCTGTCAACAGTGCCCGGCTCGACTCGGACCTATCGGACCTCCACAGGTGCTCTAGGCGTCTCCTCCGGCGCTTTATCTCACGGAGCTCCTCGGTGAACCAAGGAGGCCTCCGTGGGCCGCTGACCCGGAGGGGCCATAGTGGCGCAATCCGTCCAGAGACTCTGATGCTGCCGAGTGCCAGGCAGCAGCAAGAGTCTCCGCCGAACTGTGGGTGAGAGCATCTGGAATAACCCCAAGCTCCGTCTGGAACCTTACTGGGTCCATAAGTCGCCTGGGGCGGAACCACCTGGTCGGTTCCTCCTCCCTACGGTGGGGGTTTGGCCTCCGGAAGTCTAGCCTCAGTAGGCAGTGGTCTGACCACGACAGGGGAATGATCTCATTTCCCCTCAGACCAAGATCATAACTCCACTGCTCCGAGAGGAATACGAGGTCGAGCGTGTGACCCGCTGAGTGGGGTTGGGCCTCAAATTACCTGGGTCAAGCCCATGGCTGTCATGGAAGCCATGAACTCCTGCGCTCCATCAGAGTGTTCACCGAGCGAAGGCAAATTGAAGTCCCCCAGAACCATAAGCCTGGGGAACTCAACTGCCAGCTCGGCTACTGACTCGAGGAGCGAGGGGAGGGCTGCTGCAACGCAGTTGGGAGGCAGGTACGTAAGCAGCAAACCCACTTGACCCTTGAGGTCCAGCGTCACCAGTAGGGACTCACACCCGACAAGCTCCGGAGCAGGGATCCTACGAGGTACTAAAGACTCCCGGATTACAATAGCCACACCGCCACCCCTTCCCTGGGCTCTCGGCTGATGAAGCACCTGAAATCCATCTGGGCACATCTCTACGAGGGGGACTCCTCCCTCCGTGCCCAGCCATGTCTCAGTAATACATGCCAGGTCTGCGCCCTTGTCTGTTATCAAGTCCCGGACGAGGGAAGCCTTGTGAACTACAGACCTGGCATTTAGCGACAGCAGCCTGAGACCAGGGTCCTGACTACTCGCGCCATCTGACCTTGGAGTGGGACTCATAGGGCCGGAAGGAGGGATCTCTGTGATATAGCGAACCCTCCTTCCCCGGTAATGGCCAGCCCTAAAGTCCCCGCCGTATCTGCCTCTCCCTGTTATGACCGCAATGCTCCGACCCTCTCCTGTGGATGTAGTTCCCCCAACCACCCCGGTGGCCCCCGCAAATCCCACCAGGTCCTCCGAATCATCCATACTCATTCACTCACTCAAACAATCCCCACCTGGTAATTAAGTTCATACCCCAAGTTCTGGAAATCATTCTGCACAGAAAGTACATCTTTTGGGGACAGATCATTAGTGCCAAGATGTATAATAGCATCAATGTCACAGTCCTTACTTACATTCTTGACTATCTTAAGAATATGCCTCTTGTCTCTGCTGGCAGTAGCACCTGGCAGACTCCTGACCTCTTTTAAAACCTCCATATCCTTTCCTAAATTTACATCCCTTATGATTGAATCACCAACCAGAAAGTGACTTCTCTTTTTGTATACCGTGCTCTTCTTCTGAGACTGATGTGTGATACAGTACCATTTTGCCTTTCTGAAGAAAGTTCTTCATTTTGGACCAAGATCCCCTGCTTATTTGAGTCATCATTATCACAACTACCTTGACCTATCTCTTTAGTGTCTCCATTAAGGTCACACACCTAGAATATTGCATCCAGTTTGGTCACCACATTACAAAAAAGATTTTGAGACTGGAAAATGTGCAAATAAGAGCAACTAAGATGATTAAAGGCCTAGAGACTAAAACATATGAAGAACAGTTGCAGGATTTGGGTTTGGCTAGTCTAGAGAAAAGATGGGATGCGGGGGGATGATAGCAGTATTCCAGTAGTTGAGAGGCTGCCACAAAGAAGAGGGGTCAACTTATTTTCCAGAGGGCAGGATAAGAAACAATGTTTTGAATTGAACCAATGAGGCAACCTGGAATTAAGGAGAAACTTCCTAAAAGTGCTAATGATTAACCAGTGGAACAGCTTGTCTTCAGATGTGGGTGCTTCATTGCTGGAGGTTTTTAAGAAGAGACTAGACAGTCACTTGTCTGAAATGGTATAGGATCACCTGCTTGAGATGCATGGAACGCTGTTACCTTCCCTCGAAAGGTGGTTCCTGTTTTGCTACTTGCATTTTTATGTGCTTTTGAACTGCTAAGTTGGCAGAAGCTGGGACAAGTAACAGGAGTTCACTCCATTACATGGTGCTAGGGATTCTTAATGGTTAGGAAAGTTTAATATTGTTTTCTATATATTTGGAAGGAAACCAATACCAATAGTGTATCTGAGCTTGGGGCAGCATACATTAAGTTGAAAGGCTAAAAGGCAGGAAACGTTTTGGCACTGTTGCTAGATTAGGGTGTTTCGTGTTTGCTATCCAGTATACAACGAATATCCTATTGATAGACTCTGCTTGTCCATTTGTAAATATGGTAGATTTTGTAGCTATAGTGCCCATTTCTCCTACTTTTTCATTCAGAGGAATATATTTGTCATTCATTTCCTCTGAACTTCTTATAGACTCCAGACTTCATTCAGTGGATCAGATCTGTCCTCCTCTTTAACCCCTCACGTACATTTCAAATCTGTTATAGAGACTTGAGAACCATCTGGAGCAAATTTATAGCACATGTAGGATTTCAAGGGAGGAGCAGAGCAAGGGAAAGGCCTGTTGCACATGCTTATATAACATTGGATGCAGCAGCCCTCTATTAATGGACTAGTATCCGCCTGATACATATATGGAATTCTGTCTGGCTGACTCTCTTTAAGACAGAGAAAGATAAGCATGCTTGTAGAACATTTGATTATGCAATTTCTACATAAAGATGTTCGCCTCCTCCTTTGAACACACTGTAACATTTCCCCCATAAAATTACAAGTTCTTTTTGTCTCTCCGATGCCGAGGTTACGAACTTTTTATTTATATTACAAGTAGGAGATTAGATTTATTTATTTGGGAGAAGAGTTGTCTAAAACAGATTTCCCCATTTTCAGAGAATACAGCATTAGGTTTTTAATGTATATGGTAAAAACCTTTCATGCAGCTAAATGAAACCCGCAGTATCAATATATATGCTCGAAATATTTCCTTCCTGAAGTTATTGGTTTGAAGAAAATGCATTAAAAGAAGCTGGGAAGGGTGGCAGTGGAGAGCTCCATGGGGAAGAAGCATCACCAAGGGCTTCATTTCATGCAGCTGGACTATGCCTCCTCCTCCCCCCCCCCCGCTGCCCAATGTTTTAAAATCTGCAGTGATGGTACTTAAATAAACCATGAGTGCCAAGCCTCTCAAAATCTCTGACTGACATAAAAAATGCTCGCTGATTTGCATTAAGGTCTCAGAGTAACACTGTTTCTTCCTACTGATTCATAATAAATGTCACTTATTCAAATAGAAGATTAATTAGGAAGTGTGGCTCTCTATTGGTGGTGTTAAATGAGAATCCTATGGTGCACATGCATTTGCTATGGTGGCAATTAGGTACAACACTGCTTTCTTGATTAGTGGAAATGAAATGCAGATAACACACATTGAAAGTACTTAATCAGATCGCTTGCAGTTAATTAATATAAGTTCATCACTTCCACTTTTTAGATATTAGGCGATTATTGAAATAAAATGAAATAAACTAGAAGCAGTGGCAAACAGTTCAGTCCACTGATTCTTAATTAGAGTAACTATCTTCAATTCACTCAAAGAAGGTGAATGACGGAGATGAATTTAGATGGGGATAAATAGGTGAAAAAAGCCAAAAAGAAGTAAATCCACCAAAGACTATAGACTAAACATTCTAAATTTCATTCATACATAGATGGAAAACTCTGATCAACATTTTTTTAAATATATCAAGATAATCACTTATTTCATAATTCCAAAATCTATGTATAGAATTTCTCCCCGAAACATAAAAGCACATGGAAGTAAAATCAAGGGATTTTGAAGTAAAATTAGAAGTAAAATTAAGGGAACACAGAAAATACTGTAAATGACAGGAGATGCTGCACAATCATGCACCAGAATCCCATTGGGATTACAATAATAATTATAATAATAATATAATGACATTGCAATACCTGGAGATGCACATATCGAAGATAAACAGCAAGAAAAAAATCACAAAGTACCGGGACTTGCAAATTGAAGTTGAGCGACTGTGGAAAAAGAAATTGTCTGTTGTCCCAATTGTAATTGGAGCCTTGGAGCAATACCTAAAGGGCTACCTCGCTATTTGGAAATTTAAATTTATCAGACTTGTACATTCTGATTCTACAAAAACCACCCTACTTGGAACAGCTTATATCCTCCGACGTACCTTAAAAGTTCCTAGGTCCTTGGTTAGGACTCAGCTGTTGAGCTACCAACCAGCCCCAAAGGCTATGAATCTCACCAAAGATTAACCACAAAATATAATTATATTGTATTATTATAATCCCACTGTAATAGCAACACAGGCACACTGGTCTCCATTTCATTACTTGACCGCATCCAATTTTACCATTTTTGACGTACAGTACAACAGTTTGTTTAATGACCATTCAAAGTTACAACAGCACTGAAAAAGTGACATGACTGTTTTTCACACTTATGACCATTGCAGTCCCCATGGTCATGTGATTAAAATTCAGACACTTGGCAACTGACTCGTATTTATGATAGTTGCAGTGTCCCAGATCATGTGATCACCTTTGTGATCTCCTGATAGGCAAAGTCATGGGGAAGCCAAATTCACTAACAACCATGTTTGCAACGTACAATTGTGGCAAGAAAGGTTAAAATGGGGCAAAACTCATTTAACACTCTCTCACTTAGCAACAGAAATTTGGGCTGAATTGTGGTCGTATATCAAGGACTAAGCTGTATTTATTATTTATATACAAACATTAGTTAAACATTATTTAATTTGTAAGCTTGCAAGATGCAAATGACACAAATTGATGCATTGTTCGTGTATACCACAAAAAATAAGTCAATGCAAGCAATTATACTTCATAATGATGTTACACAGGTGATATAAATTCCTGAAAACCTGTCCCATTGCATGTAAAAAATAAAAGTCTGCTAATTGCAATGCAACAATATCATGCCCCAGTTGGATAATTTCATAGCCAATTATATAAGAGATTCAGCTGTTAGTCCATGTTCAGTAGCAATGAATAAAATGAAATATAAATGCAAAAAATAAAATAAAATAGAGTATATGTAGGTATGTTGGCAAGAAACAGTAAGAATGGCTAATTTTAAATAAGAGGCTTATTGAGGCTTGACATAGCCGGGAGTCTTCTATACGCTCATAAACATATATTATAAGAACATTCCTTCGATTTTCTTTCAAAAGCTGAGTACTATCAATTATTTAATGTACAGTGCAATGAAACAAAGTTTACACAATGGAAAAGGCTAGACCAAACAAAGAGAAAATACTTAATATTATTCATCATTAACATACAGCTGAGGAAGCATTGCTCTCTGAAAGAAGCATTCAAAAAAATTGAATGGTACCTTCGAATAAGCTTAAAGTAGAAGTGATTCTAAGAGAACAGTTTGCTGTAGTAAAGGGACCAGGCTAGAAACCTGTGAGTTCTAGTCCTACCTTAGGCATGAAGCCAACTGGGTGACCTTGGGTCAATCACTCTCTCTCATCCCTAGGAAGGATGCAATGGCAAAGTATTTCTGAAATCCTTGCCAAGAAAACTGCAGGGACTTATTCAGTCAATAATGACCTAGACACACACAGAGAAAGAGATGATTAATATAGATATATGTTAGGAATTTATCATCCCTAGAGTCCGTCAGTTATTAATTTTCATAAACCTTGGTTCTGAATATTTATTCTGACCAGATTTCCAGAAATCTTGGAACTGATGTTTAATTTTACCCCTTCTGTCCTGGAATCAAGAGATTTACACATTGATTTCTTTGCATAATTTAAAAACTTCTATGAACCTTCCTTGTAGCAAGCTGTTATCAGAATGAAAGGTAATAAACCACAACAGAAATTCAAGTCTGCTCATTTGTTTTTCATTCAACCACGGCAGAAAATTAAGCAGCTAGCAATCTCATTGCTGTGAAGACGACCGATTCTCAATCAGCTCTCAAAAACCATCAAAGGAAGATATAAGAATGAAGTTTTTTTCTTCAGAAAGAGAAAAAGCAAGATCAACACTTCTGTTCTGCCCAACTTCCATAATTTATTTTTTTCTTAGGATGAATGATATAACTGTTACCTTGAAATGTCAACTTTTTATTTGATGATACCCTCTATTTTTAACTGTGCTGTAAGGGGCAAGCAAGGTTCTGACATCTTAGAGATGAATAAAGTTTAAGAGTTAGATGTCTAAGATAAGTTTGATCTAAAAGATGACCCACCCTCTGCCAAAGACCTAGGAGAATTCTTTCGGAAGATCTAGCCCCAGAGCTCATTATGACATCAATACCAAAAAGGCATTCAGATTTGTGAACCTTATTTTATGTAGTTTTTCTCTGGTAACCTATGCTGCTAACTAGGGCATACACAACCTTTTCCATACCTATACTTGAATACTGCTCATCTGCTTGAACCCACACTGCATTTTGGACATTAAAACATTAGAGAGGGTTCAGAGGTATTTTACAAGAAGAGTACTCAACTCCTCTGCTCGTAATAAAATTCTGTATACCACCAGCTTGAAATTTTAGGCCTGGATAACCCTGAACTATGTCGTCTACGTTCCGACCTGAGCTTAGTGCACAAGATAATCTGCCATAACATCCTACCTGTTAATGACTACTTTGACTTCAACTGTAATAACACAAGAGCTATCAATAGATACAAACTAAATGTAATCCGTTCTAATCTTGATTGCAGGAAAAACGGTTTCAGCAATAGAGTAGTAAATGTGTGGAAAACCTTACCTGATCCTGTTGTTAGTTCCTCTAACCCCCCCCATACCTTGTTACCTAAGCTGTCTACCGTGGACCTTATGTATTTCGTAGAGGTCCCTAAGGGGCGTGCATAGCGCACCAGCGTACCATCCTTGTCCCACTGTCCCATTTATATGTACTCTTTTATGTGTTTATGGGTATGTTTTGGCTTATTTATATCCATTTATTTATGCCATTTCTTCATGTGTTTTCATACTTATTTCCTTGTACTTGACAAATATATAAAATTAAACAATAAATAATGCCACAATCATTTAGAAGTGCTAAGCATTTAAAAAATATATATAAACTGGGACTTGTTTTTGTTACATGAACCTCATCTTGAGATATTGCTATATATTGCTAAACCTATTGCCAAGTGCCATAATAAATTCTGTCAACAGGATTATTTGTGGGAATAGCCATCATTTGTAGCTATACCTTAGATTAATTCTATAATATCAAAGCACCACACATGCACACATGTAAGATACATTTGTAATGCATGAATTGGATCCCTTGCCCGAATTGACTAATTGCATTTGCCAAGTTTCCTTACTGGAATTACATTACTTAAATGATTTTTTTAAATCATTTCCTGATTCGATTCTCCTTCTTCACATCATCACCCCTTTTCTTTCCTTATTAATTATTGTTAATTTCTTTGTTACTCCTAATTCACATATAACACCTCCACTAGCCCCGTCACCACTAATCCACACACAGACTGAAGAAAGCAAAGGAAAAACTACCCTCAGCTTTAAGTAGTAGGACAAATCCTGCATGACGTTTTAATATGTTTATTAGAACAATAATTCAGGGTATAGATCATGTGAATAAATACAGGTAATTGTTAGAAAATGTTCTCAACATCAGCTTCAAAATTTTCAGCACTGAAGTGAAAAATCCTTCTAGGATTTATGTTTTTTCTTTCTTTTAGAGAATATTTGGGCTGCCCAGGGGGAACTAGAAGTAGTATCATTCTAATAAAGAGGAAGCACATTGCTACACAGGAAGTGGAGATGGGAACAGAAGGAACTAGATAATGTAGAAGAAAGATTTTTACCCATGAGAATGTGATGTTCAGGAACAAAGTATTGCACTATCTGTTAGTTATTATTCCACCTGCATAAATATTTTACTTTCATATTTGGGAATCTTGAAAGTTTTTGAATTTTATTGATTTTTATTTAGAGATTAGAAATTTCCTGATGACCATGACTGAACACAACTAGGACACTAAAATAGAGCTTATTTTGCAGGACTCACTCCAGCAGTGATGCTGACTTTACTTCTCTATTGGTTTTGCAGAATTTTATCTAATGAAAATTTTCAATGGATAAAAATATGGCAAAAAGATTTGGATAATCAGTTGCCTGTCAAAACCTTTGAAAAATTTATACAATCTGCCTATTTTGTGGATAAAATTGCTTGCGTGGATCTGATTTGGATGCTGTTCATTTTGACAGCTTTGTGGTATCAGCTGCTTGGTTACTGAAATTTTGAATAAAGGCCAGTTTATTCTAAGCCTAAGGATGTGAAATAACAGTTCCGGAGACCTAGCTGTAAGTCTTGCCCTTGCAGGCTTTTGGACTCTGACATACATGGCTTTGATGGACAGGTTTTAGAAGTACAGAATGCCTCCTGGAGGGAAGGAGAGGTTAGCATCTATTCCAGCGATGGTGAATCTTTTTTGGCTCGCGTGGCATAAGTGGGGGGAGTGCAGGGAGGTTGTGTGTGAGCATGCCACACCCATAATTGCAATGCACGATTCCCCCAGTGTGCATGCGTGCATGACAGGCATCCCCCCATTTTTTGCATGCTTTTTTTGCCCTCCCCAGACTCCAGCTTCCCTGAAACCTCCGGAGCACAAAAAGCCAGCCCTACGGGCAAACCAGAAATTCAGGAACGGACTTCCAGTTTGCTCGGAGGGCCGGTTTAAGCTCTCTGGAGCCTTCAGGGACCTTCAGAAGGCTTCCAGAAGGCTCTGGAGGACGAAAAATGCCCCTACGAGCAAACCGGAAGCTCCTGAAGACTGACTCCACAATTGGCAAGAGAGGTAAGACTATTTTGTTATTGGAAAGACACAGGTTGACAATGAAAGTTGATAATAAAAAAATAGTTTTTATTATTGGTGATTAAAAAGTAGGAACTTTGTAACTCTTAGATTGTTTTAGATTGTTATTAAATGTTTATTTGCTAACAATTAATTAACCATAAATAATAATAATGAAATGATAATGGATACAGCGCAATGATATATACATGTATTGGCAATTTAGTAAAAGAAATTTGGATATAAATTGTAAATTGTGACTTGGGGAAAAGACCTATAAATTTTATTAACAAATTTTCATTTAGATCTTGTTATAAAGGTGTAAGTTTTTTTCTGGGGAGGGGGCTCTGATGAGAGGAGATGGGGCATAAATAGTAAATGATTTTTAGCCAATTATAATAACAACAAGCAAATGTTAATGGATACTGTTTAACAAAATATACATGCTAATGGTATTGGTAAAAGCAACTTGGATATAAATTTTAATTAGTGAGTTGGAAAAAAAGGTGGGGGGAAGGCTTAGAAACTTTATTAATGACTTTTGCTTAAAATATGCTATAAAGGTGTATTGTTATTGGAGGATTTTTTGAAATAGCTAATGAATGCCATTATGTGGTTGTGTCTTTAAGTATGAATGATTTGAGGTAAAAGCATGTTCAAATAATTGTAGTCAAATGAGAATTGTGGTACATTGATAGTAAGATATACAAAGATTTTTTACTTAAAGTGTATAATCTAATATGAACTATAAGTAATGACTGGAAGAAAGGCACGAAAGTTATCTGTAACCAAGATGTAATGAAGGATGATTCTTTTTTTGTGTTTTTGTTTAATTAAAATAAAATAAAAATTTCCCCAAAAAAAGAAATCTAAGCTTATGCCTTTTAGATTTCTTCATCATGACCGTTGTCAGCGTCAGAAAGTTTAATCTTGCTGTAGATCCTCAGAATTTCCCGCAGAGGCATAGATGAGCAGGAGGAAAAGAAACCAGGTGGAGTGGGGAGGCAACCTAAAGGAAATTCTCAAGGCCATGTAAAAATTCAGGTGGTATTCCAAGGTGCCATCCAATGCCAATCAGTACAACTTTTTCAGCAGAGTGCGAAATGTTCAGCAGTATGTTGGTTAGTGTGGACTTATTTCTTTATAACAAGATTCTTGGCAGGCTTTGAGGAATTGTCCTTCTGCATGTTATCTCTGGCAATTATATTTCTGTCTGGGACATAATTTTCTTTGACTTTAATTAGGTACTATCAAATATGAATTATTTCCCCTGTGTTTAGCTTCTTGGCTTAATCAAACCGTATGTAGGGTTATAAGAGCCGAGGTGGTGCAGTGGTTAAATGCAGCACTGCAGGCTACTTCAGTTGATTGCAGTTCTGCAGTTCGGCTGTTCAAATCTCACCGGCTCAGGGTTGACTCAGCCTTCCATCCTTCCGAGGTGGGTAAAATGAGGACCCGGATTGTTGTTGGGGGCAATATGCTGACTCTGTAAACCGCTTAGAGAGGGCTGAAAGCCCTATGAAGCGGTATATAAGTCTAACTGCTATTGCTATTGCTAATGTCCATGGACAACCTTGCTGGGTTGTTTTGAAAACAAAATGTAATATGAGGCATGATGGCACAGTGGTTAGAGTGCAATACTGCAGGCTACTTCTGCTGACTGCTGAGATGGCAGTTCAAATCTCACCAGGCTCATGGTTGACTCAGCTATCCATCCTTCCAAGGTGAGCAAAATGAGGACCCAAATTATTGGGGGCAATATGCTGACTCTATAAAGTACTTAGAGAGGGCTGTAAAGCACTATTAAGTGGTATGTAAGTCTAAGTGCTATTGTTATTGCTACTAGGGATGGCCCTAACATGGATTTTTAAAACAATATTCCATTTTCCCCCTTTCTTTTTATTTGGATTATTTCCTTCTCATTATTTTTAATTTATTTTCTCCCTATATGTAGCAACAACAATGGAATACAAAATAACATGTGCTTTGGTAGAAGACTGGAATAGAACATCTGGTAAAATGAAATGGAAAATAATTAAGGAGAGAAGCAACCTAGAACTAAGGAGAAATTTCCTGACAGAACAATTAATCAGTGGAACAACTTACCTCCAGAAGTTGTGACTGTTCCAACATTAGAGGTTTTTAAGAAGAGGTTGGATAACCATTTGTCTGAAATGCTGTAGTGCTCTCTACCTGAGCAGAGGGTTAGACTAGAAGAACTCCAAGGTCCCTTCCAACCCTGTTATTCTGTTATTTTGGTGGGGCTATCAAACGTGCTAAAGACCTGACTTTGTGCAGCAAAACTGGGCCAGATTCATACTCCCCAACTCTTGCACATATTCCTGTGAATATGAAATGGAATATGAATATGAAATGGAAGTGGAAAAAGATTTAGGAATGGAAGCAATCACTCTGAAGGGAAGAGAAGGACCTTTCAGACCACCCAGTATTTTGAATACTGGCCTTAGTTAAACTCTTTGAGCTATTATTTTGGACAACTTGCATGTAACTGACCCTTGCCTTACCTCTGCTTCAAAGAGAGTCAGTTAGGATAAGGGGTACTTTGTGGGGGGGGAGAGCAACTTTTTTAGAGGTGAATAGTTTAGGGTCAGTTGTGGGATAACCTTTGGCAAAAGGTTATTCTAGGGTTAGTGTTTCTATGAACTAGACTCCAGCCATCCGGCTATAGAAAACCTCCCTACAGTATATTTGTCATAAATCAAGGGGCGGGGGGGATGGGATGACTACGACATTTGCTTAAGGTTCTGTTTTGCTTAAAACAAACTGTCAGGTTTTCCTCTGTCTTTAAGACAATGTCTCAGAGCCAGGTGGATTTCAAGCAGAGGTTTTACACAATTGCAATAATGGCTGAGCAAAGGAAGCATTTGGAAGCTGAAAGTGTATGCTGTGGAAACATTAAACGAGCAGAGCATGGCCATATGAGGAAATGTAAAGGCCTTAGTTACAAGCTCTGTGATGGAACGGATCTGAAGCTTGGATCCCAAGACAGGCCTATTTATTTATCTATTTTAACTCTGACATTCTTGTTAAAGAAAGCAAAAATGTAAAACTGATACAGTACAGCTTTTTTCTTTTTTTTACAAAGTGGGGGGCTGGCTGTGGTTGCATAATGGCAGTGTTCTATCATCTCCTTCCAAACCTGTGGGTGCCTCTTAGGTTTCCTCAAATACTTTATGGACTGTTTTCAAAGATTTCTATAAAATCAGGCTAGCAATGTCTGCATCCTCTACCACATCAGTGAAAAATTACACCATGTTTCAAAGTCATGTAAAATCCACTTTATGGGAAGCCTTTATATTTGACAAAGTATAAATTTAGCACATTGGTCCCCTGAGGTAAGCATACTACTGGTGAATCTCTGCAAATGTCAGAAGATTACACCAGGAATCCATTTGTCCTACCGTCAAGTGGGAGCTTTTGGCTGATGCTATCCTCACATGCATCAGACTGGAATTAGGTGGTTATTTATTTCCAGTGCATGAAACTCTCTACCTTTATATATGGTTGAAATGAGACAGCCTGGCTTTATTCATGTCTCGTCAAATCATCAAGTCACTAACGTTATAGAGATACAATTACTGGCTTGGTATCTTTATTCAAATCACAGATTGCTGCCTGGTCTCCCATGATAAGCTGTGGTTTGATCTTGAAATACATTACTTCTAACATATAGAGAAGAGGGGACTATAAGCATGATTTAGAGAAATGAAGATGGTGATATCCAAATGCATCTATCATATGGGAATGTGTCATAGTGGAAACAGTAGCAGGATAAAATGGAACCAAAAGCCAAGGGTTGGTACATAACAAAAGAAAAGGACAGCCATCAACATCTTTGTCACAGTAATCTGCTTCCGACAAGGGGGTGGGGGTAGGAAATATGTATCAGTTTTAAAATCCCAGGTTTCAGTCTTCAGCAGCTGCTTCCACACTGTACTACCACATGTCGAATGACAAACCACAACAGGCAGTCTAGTGGTTTCTCTACTTGCAAGGCTGCCTTCCTCTTGGTGTTGGCATTTCCTGCTCTAATGATTCAAGAAGAGCCCATACCTTCTTCAAGTGACTTTACAATCAATGCCTTACGGATTAACAGAGTTGGAAGGGACCTTGTAGGTCATGTAGTCCAACACACAAACCCCGTCCTAGCAGGAGACCCTGCACCATTTCTGATGCTCCAATCTCTTCTTAAAAGCCTCCAGTGATGAAGCTCCCACAACTTCAGAAGGCAAGCTGTTCCATTGGTTGATTGCTCTCACTGTCAATTTCTCCTTATTTCTAGGTTGAATCTCTCCTCTAGTAGTTTCCATCCATTATTCCTTCTCTGGCCTTCAGGTGCCTTGGAAAATAGCTTGATCCCTTCCTCTCAGTGGCAGCCCCTCAAATATTGAAACACTGCTATCATGTTTCCCCTGGTCCTTCTCTTCACTAGACTAGCCATGCCCAGTTCCTATAACCATTCTTTATCAGATGTCTACATTTAGCAAAATATCTTCTTCAAGTTACTCTGCAAGGTTCAAGCTATGATCTATGTACACCGTCCCCTGTTCTTATTTCTCTGTACCTGTTTTCCTATGCTGCTAAATTAAATCATAAAGCCAAATCATTCAGATGTATATTCCAGTACAAAATCCTTTTAGAGATTAGCGTTTGGTGGAGCAGTTGGGCAGTTCCATAACTCTGGAATGTGATTTCTTTTATATATTTGTAACCGGGCAGTTTTACCAGCTGGGTGTATGTTTCTATATGTGTAGCCTGGAATGTGTGATAAATGCATCTATGCACATTAACTCAATACTCAGAACCCTCTTTCTGAAAGAATTGCATTTGTATTTGCGTGATCCACTAGTGACTAGTCTAATGGGAATTTGAGACATACTCTAGTCATTATTGCCAGAAGGACATGAGGAGAAGACCTACAGTAGGTAAGACTTTCTTGGTTCCTGATCCATTTTAGTTAACTGTGGAGTCTTTAGCACTCTCTGAGCACTAAGTCAAACTCTCAATCGATCTATCAATAAAGGAAAGCACATTAAGCTGCTGTTGCAAAAGTGTTAAGAACCATTTGCAGTTTGCTATCTAATTTGCTTATCAAAGAAAATTCTCAGAACTTCTGCTTGATCTTATGTTGTTTCTGAGGTCCCGTCAGAGTTATCTTTTTTTCTGTCTATGAGATCATCCAGAACTGAAATAGGAACCAGTTTTATTTAGCCTACATAAAACAGCGACAAAAAGTAATAGCTCGTAGTGCCCTGAAGATCCAGCTATATTTGGTTGTTTTTGGTATTTGGAACAATTGGATGGGGTTTGCTCTTTAGTTGTTGGTGAATCTACATCATATGAACCGATCATACATATTATAAACATCCAGAAAGGGTGAATTGTTTCAGAGTTTGCATTGTCAATTGGAAAGTGAAAGCAAAAATGCTTTGAATTATATATGTCAAACCTGCCTTCCTTGGAACAATTGTTACATACCACAAGTTTCATACTTTTCTTAGCTTCATGAGATAATTTCTCATCCTTACAGAGCAGTTGCTTACAATGATGAAAACAAATCTAACCAAATTTGGATTCTTTAAGATAATTATGCATTGAAACAAAAAGTGACATTTTTATATCACATTGTTCCCTAAGACACATTTGATGCACTTGTTTTATTTGCATCTTGTTTTATTTTTAATCACATTTCTAAAAGGATATTTAGATATGATTAGTTGAGAGTGAGTTTCATTCCTGATTATTTTTAATTGGATTTTATTTGGTTTATAGTATTGTATGCATAGGAACTTTTGTTCTTTGTTTTTTTCTTTGTTAACTGCTTTGAATATCCTAGAAATGCAAACAGAGCTATGTATCAAAGTAATAAATAAAATAAAGCATTGCATCAAAATGGAAAGGTAGTACAGTGTAATGCAGCACAATATTACATGTAATCCACAATTATAGAATGCAAAGCTCCAAGTTTTAACTTAAAAGTAAATGCAAAGGGCTCATCTGAATTTGGAGCCCCCTATTGGCTTTTGTATTCTATCGTAATAAAAGATGTCCTGCCCCCAAATCTTTTTCTATTGGGGGGAGAGGAAATTATCAACTTAGATCACGGTTCCTTATTTTGAAATTCTTTCCTTAAAGACACAGGACACACAATGTATTCAACATAATATGTTCTTTAATCCTTGAAGCTGATGAACTATTACACCACAGCTAAGAAATCTCTCATATGTTTATTTATTTATTTATTATTTTATAATTAATAATGGTTCAATTATGCCAAACATTATTCGTGATTAAACATATCTGGGTAGTTACAGAGCATTCAAACACACAAAGGAATAAAAATCCTTTTAATCAAATAAAAAACCCCAGCAAAGATAAGATATAAAGCAGATAGAAAACAATCTTCTCAATATTACACAGATGCTTAAAATTAAATAATTTTTCTTATGAATGAATATAACTCATAAAATCTTCTCAATATTTAGAAGATAGGATGGTTCACATGAAATACATAAAATTCTTTTTAGTTTTTTGCAAGAATAGACAATATCAGTTAAAACATTTAGGTGGTTCAACATCAAGCAGGGCAAGAATAGTTTTAAACATAGCAGGAAAATGGAAAATAAAGGGAAGAAAGGGATTTTCTTCTTTTTTTCTCCTAAAATCCATCAAATTCCTTTTTTCCTATTGTCTCATTCTTTTCAGACATACTGTAAGCATCTGTAAACGAAATCTGTAAACTATACTCAATGGGGAAAGAGTTTTATGAACAGCTGATGTGAGGCTTAAAAAGAGGCAACATATTAAATGGTGCTTGAAGAAGGGGAAAATGCTTGCATTCCAGAAGAAGAACATCTGGTTTATTGCAACAAAAACTACTGTAATTATATCAGTGCTGTCTGCTGGAAGAACTGCCCTAGGTTAGGCTGCGTTTGCGGGTTTTCATAAGGCATACAGTTTTGAAGAAGCAGGAGGAGGGATTGGTTGCATATCTTGGTGTATTAGACCATAACTGAACACAATTATGACTTGGGGCAAAAGGAACTGAAAAAATGTTTAAAAACCCCAAAAGGGAAGTTTTCCTGGCAATTAATTTTTAAAGAGTTCAGGACAAACCTATTCCCATTAATATACGAACTTCAATGCAATATTTATTCGTTGCTAATTTCAGCTCTGGCAATATTTTCTTTATTATAACTAATCCTATATCTACTGAAGATACATTTTCACCCTTATAATAGATGCTACCTTCATAATAATTTTGTTTTTCTAATGCTACTATTTATGCTTTGCAGAAGACAGAAATTAAGAGCTATTAATTAAGATTTAGATAACTGCTTTACATTAAAATCAAGTAATAAGAATAGGATCTAGGTCTTATGGTTTCTGCTAAAAAGATGGAATATACTGTTGTAGAAGCTGTGCCACAAACAACAACGTTTTTAATATTCTTGCACTGGAAATATGCTCCCACCATGTTCTTGATAGTATATTTGCATTTTAATGTTAATTACACTTAAATTAATCTAAATAAAATGTAATATATGTCCTGGCCCTGCTTACATTTTGAAATGCAGTTTCTGATTCAGGATTCAAAATTCAACTATCATCATTAGATCAGAAAAGGTTGTCCTTTATTGCTGTAGATCAGGGGTGTCAAACTGGATTTCTTTGAGGGCTAAATCAGCATTGTAGTTCTCCTTGGGCTGGAGAGGGCGATGTGGGGGAGACAGGATGGACCAGTGGTGAGTTGCTACTGGTTTTATTACTGGTTTGCAACCCACGCGCAATGCGCACTGTGAGTGCATGCACTATTCAATGTAAATTGTTCTTTGTGCATGCAGAGAACAATTTACAGTGAACTGTGTATGTGCAGTCACTAAAAATCAAAATGGTGTCAGCCCAGTGTCAGCAAGGAAACTGGTTCGAGGACATGGCAGCCTTGGATCACTATTGGTTCTATGATCCAGTCCTGAATTCCACTACCAGTTTGGGCGAACCGGGCTGAATTAGGAGCAACCTATTCTTGGGATGCCTATTGCCTACTGCAGCACCCTGTTGGCCAAAAGGTTTTCAGGTTTTCGGCCAGCAGAGTGGTGCAGGAGGCCATGGAGGGTGAGCTGCATGTGGCCTATTTTAGCCGGCAGAGGCACCGCGGGGCTGGTCCTCTGATATTTTCTGGCGGGTCCCACAGGCTGGTTTTAAGCACCTCACAAGCTGGATTTGACTTGCGGGCCTTGAGTTTGACACCCCTGCTGTAGATTATCTCAGTATTATCCTTCTAAGAGCTGTAGTGGCGCAATGGTTAGACTGCAGCATTGTAGGCTAATTCTGCCCATTGCCAGAAGTTCGATCCTGACAGGACTCATGGTTGTCTCAGTCTTCCATCCTTGTGAGGTCAGTAAAAAGTGACTTTTGACCATTTTTCACACTTATGACCATTGCAGCTTATGACCATATTCATGTGTCAAAATTTGGTTGCTTGGCAATGGCAACTGACTCTTATTTATGACTTGCAGTGTGTCTCAAGATCATGCAATCCCATTTTGCAGCCTTCTGACAAGCAAAGTCAATGCGGAAGCCAGATTCACATGTTACTAACTTAACAACTGCAGAGATTCACTTAACACCTGTGGTAAGGAAGGGCATAAAATGGGGCAAAACTCACTTAAAAATACCAGAAATTTTGGTGTCAAAAATATGGTTGTAAGTTGATCAATATCTGTACTTTGGAATAATAATCACATACTATAATAACCCAATTTCAAAAATTATTTTTAAAACTAAAATACTATACTAATGCAACAACTTGTGTATTTGCATTACAGATTTTATTTTAATAGTTTTTCTTGAACTATATTCATGATGACGACGATCTGACAGAACTGGACAATCTAGTTCAAGAACTTTGAGGTTGACTGATAAAGAAACAATTTTCTCTTTTGTTCTAGAAATAAGCTTGGGCTTTTAATATGGAACTGAATTATGACAAACCTTTGAGAAAGCCTAAGACATTCTTTCAGTTTTCTGCCTTTTGTTTCTCTTTTTAGACTATTACATCTGTAACCTCTAGACAGCAAAAAAGAAAAAGGAAAAAGGCAGACTGACTTCCTCCCTTGGTACTCATAAGTCATTACTGATTGGTCTCACTGCCTTTCATCTATGCGAAGTTCAAATCAGACTCACTCTTAAGAGTATGTTCATTTCCAGTTTGGGAGGCCCAGTTTGCAATAGTAGATAAAACTGTTTACTAATGCTGGTTATACTATAACCAGGATCTCTAAGAAGATCTAGTTACCTATTTGTAAAATATTTTGGCTTTTTTTCTCTTGAGGTTTTGCACATTCACTTTTAGAGGAACACATTTGTAGAAAATTTGCAAAGAAAGATTGACTTCTTTACATACATATAGGGAACACAGACGGAAGCAATTGACTGGTGGAAAGCACATACTCCAAAATATAGTCTTACATTTTACATCTTGTTTCTCCTGGGATATAGACTTGGAGCAGTCACTGAATTGTTTCAATTCCTTACAGCAAGTAAGACAGCTTAAATCTCTGTCAGAAAAAAAAATCGCCATGCCACTATATATCTTAGGGAACCACAGGGATTTTGTATTGACCTTTGAAAATTTTGGAACACAGGAAGCTGTTTTCTATTGCATCTCTCCCGGTATTGTTAAGAAGCAGAGGTTTTTCCAGAATTACCTGGGGATTCCTGGAATTGAAGCAGAGACCTCCTGATGCAAAGCAGAAGTTCTAGCATAAAGCCCTGACACCATTAGATGTTCTATGTCTTCAATCCTTAATCAGAATTTGAGGTCTCTTTTCACCGTTCATTTTTTCCACTATTTTCTTCCTGAAGACTCTGTTCGTATTAAATTCTCAGCTGAACACTTGATGTAATGTTAGTTTGGAATGTCTTGGTGTTTCAGAGGATTTTCAAAATCAGAAAGAACATTCCATAAATATATATTCCATATACAGTACACAGAATTCAGACCAAAGTTGTGGAGACTTCTGTCAGTATATGAGAGTTCATGACCTGGCAGAGACAGGGTAACAAGGTCAGCGAATAAGAGCTGTTTGGAAATTGAAACAGTATGTTCTGGAGACAGCTAGGAGCCTGGGGGTGGCTTAGCTCTGCAACTCTGAGTCTGTGCTGAGGTATATGCTAGTCTGCTGCTCTGAACTGAAACTGAAACTGTTCTCTTCTCTGCCTGTGTTTGCTTGTATTTACTACCATGTTGGAAAACCTGCTTTTGATATTGTATATTTACTTCATGTATTATAATATACTGTATATAAAGAGAAGTTAATGAATCCTGCTAAATCTGTGTGTGCTTTCTAGATGTGATTGCTGCTGCAAACTCTGACACTTGCTATTGTTCCAGTTGAAATGCAGTAGTATTTGGAGAGATGTGGGACACTTCTCTTGACCCCTTTTTATTCCTCAAACACCAGAACTCTATCTCAAGCAACTGCATGTGTTCACCAATAAAAATCTCCTTCCTGACAGACCTATTGCATGGACAAGAGGGGGAGGGGGAAATCATTTGGTCTTGTCAATTTCAAGGGGAGGTGTGAAAAAAAGCATAGAATTTCTATTATTGCACCTGAAGTTCAGGACCTGGGAATAAAAAATTCTTCCGTGTGAGAGAATAATGTTTGTAAAAGTGATGTCTAGATTTGCATGTGTATCAACTATACTATATCTGAGTTGGAAATAAGTCAGCTCAATTTTTCATCATGGCAAACAAGGATATGATTGTGTCTAAAATTATTCCACATGGAATATGTAATTGTAAACTACACTGAGATTTATTTTAATAGGAATATAATCTAACAGTTGGGTTGGCAATATATAAATCATGTAACAATGCTATACCTCTTTCTTTACATCATACTGTAAAATGTGATTGGTTGCTGTTTCCTCAATTGGCCATAAGAGGGAGCCAGAATGACTGTTAGCTCTCTGTTTGTTAGATGATGGGCTGATCTGATCTGAGTGTTTTGGAAGCTGGCTGTTAGAAAGTGCCGTGAGCTATTGTAATTTTTGCAACTGCTAGCAAACTTTGAGTACCAGACTGTTTGTATGATTATGGACTATGTTATTTGGATTATCTCTTAACTGAAAGACGATGATGACTGACTGTCTTAACCGTGTATGACTTGCACTGTTTGATGGACTCTGATACCTCTATTTCCATGAAAGTAAACTGCAGTGTCTCTGTATGCTGGTTTGTGTGTTCCCCAATGACACTCTCACAATGCTTCTCTGAACGTACTCGCTCTCCCAACAGGGAGCTTACGTAACAGGTAGTATAGGTAACTATTTTAAAATAAATAATAAGGGGTGGATTTAACAGACTAACACTAGTGCTCTAGATGTTTTACTAACATACAGTTGACTACTGGGTGGTGTCTTTGATGTACACAAAGCAGTTTGCATGTAGTAAACTAGTTTTTACCCATAGTAAAAGAGAGCTGTCAACTGGATGAAGGTGAAACACCTTGGGATGCTGTCTCTTTCTGCCAAAGTGCTAATTTACCTGCACATTTGTTCTGCATGTATCTATTCATAAAGCAAATATCAATGCCAAAAAATGTTTTCAGTGCTCTGATATTCAAAGGAAACTCAGCCTAAACTCTTGTTCTGGAACAAAGTGAGTCCATGCATTGCTACATCCCACACCATTGTGAGAATTCCTTTCTCGTGAATATTAGCATTAAAGTCCTACTTTCAAGAAATGATTATGCCCACAATGAACTTGTGAAGGAGCTTTTATCATCCTTAGTAAATTCTTCACTTCAAAGAACTTTTAACGAAGTAGCTTCCAGGTCATTGAGGTAAACTAGGTTAAAAAAAAACAGAGACCATATGGCCTATTTGAACTCTACTTTATTATAGAGTAGATAACAGAATCTTGAAAGCCTGATATAAAAAAAATATTTCTACTTATATTAAAGAAAATAAAGGAGGGCAATCTTGAAATTTTCCCCTGCCTCTCACTTGTTTGGATGATCTCGGGGATGAGGAAAAGAGATGCTGCCTAAGAAACAATCAGGCAAGAAAGGCTGGAGCTGCCAGTGGTCCCATCAGAGAAAAAAATGTAAGATGGATTTGCCCTAATTGATCAGTTAGTTAAAAATGGCAATGGGAAGTTTGTACCTTCAGACTTGAAAGATTCTGTTACTATAGCTTTGCAATAAAGTAGAACTAGCTCATCTAGTTGTGTTTCTGTTTGGTTTACCTGGGAACTGGTAATTGTTAATTGGCCTTTTGTGTTAAATGTGTCAAAGTCTATTTTAATAGATAAGAAATGTCTTCTTCCTTTGATTTCTGAGAAAAACATGTACTGGATATTATGAGAAAGTTTAGGACAGTTTCTCCCAGTGACATGTGATACATATAAAACAGGCCCCCAAGTTGTTGGAAATGACACAACTATCTCTCATTTGTCATAATTGTGATGATTATGGCTTACAGCTCATGAAAACCCCAAATCCACAATCTCAGAAAATAAAAGGTGCAATATTCTAGGCTCAAAGTGTCCCCACTCTAATCAGCTAATTAAGCCATAATACCTGCAAAGGGTTCCTGAGCCTTTAAATAGTCTCTCAGTCTGGTTCAGTAGGAATCACAATCATGGGAAAGACTGCTGATCTGACAGCTGTGCAGAAATTGACTCCCTCCATGAGGAGAAGAAAGCCTCAAAAAGGTAATTGCAAAAGAAGTTGGATGTTCCCAAAGTGCTGTATCAAAGCACATTAATAGAAAGTTATGTGGAAGGGAAAAGTGTGGAAGAAAAAGGTGACAAGCAGCAGGATGACCGCAGCCTGGAGAGGATTGTCAGGAAAGGCCATTCAAAAGTGTTGGGGACTTTCACACGGATGGACTGAGGCTGGAGTCAGTGCATCAAGAGCCACACACACAGACAGATCCTGGACAATGGGCTTCAAATGTCATATTCCTCTTGTCAAGCCGCTCTGAACAAAAACAACACCAGAAGCGACTTACCTGGGCTAAAGAAAAACAGACCGATCTGTTGCTCAGTGGTCCAAAGTCCTCTTTTCTGGTGAGAGCAACTTTGCATCTCATTTGGAAACCAAGGACCAGAGTTGGAGGAGAATGGAGAAGCACACACTGCAAGATGCTTGAAGTTCAGTGTGAAGTTTCCATAGTCTGTGTGATTTGGGAGGCCATGTCATCTGCTGGTGTTGGTCCACTGTGCTTCATTAAGTCCAAGGTCAACGCAGCCATCTATCAGAGATTTTGGAGCACTTCATGCTTCCTTCTGCAGACACCTTTTTGGGAATGCTAACTTCATTTTCCAGCAGGACTTGGTACCTGCCCACACTGCCAAAAGCACCAAAACCTGATTCAGTGACCATGGGAATTACTATGCTTGATTAGCCAGCAAATTCACTTGACCTGACACCATAGAGAATCTATGGGGCATTGCCAAGAGAAAGATGAGAGACATGAGACCGAACAATGCAGAAGAGCTGAAGGCCACTATTGAAGCATCCTGGTCTTCCATACACCTCAGCAGTGCCACAGGCTGGATAGCTTCCATGCCACAACGCATTGAGGCAGTAATTGCTGCAAAAGGGGCCCAAACCTTTTGAGTACATATGCATGCTTATACTTTTCAGAGGTCCGATATTGTTCTATTTACAATCCTTGTTTTATTGATTGCATGTAATATTCTAATTTTCTGAGATTGTGGATTTAGGGTTTCATGAGCTGTAAGCCATAATCATAACAATTATGACAAATCATGGCTTGAACTATCTTGCTTCGCATGTAAAGAGTCTATCTCATATATTAGTTCACTTTTTAGTTGCATTACTGAAATAAATGAACTTTTGCATGATATTCTAATTTTCGAGTTTCACCTGTATATGTTGATTTTATATAATCACTGTTACAGAATTTCTATTTTCTTTTAATTTTGCCTGATGGACTTCTATAGAGACTTCAGTTGGAAAGATAATGGAGTGGCATTGCAGGTTGTTAATTGTGTTTGCATAAGCATTAGAGTTAGGAAAAGAAATACAAACCAGCTCCAGACTTTAGAAGAGGTCTAAAAACTAGCTGAACAATATAACCGAAACAGTTAACTTTGTTGGATAGGGACCATTATATAGAATGTGCAAAAATTCCTTACATATGTGCAAGATATGTGGCTCAAATCATAAGTGGAGCGTAACATTTCTAATTCATAAGTCAAATCATGTATTAAGACATACAATTTAGGAATCATCCCTGAAATATTTGCTGAAAAGCCATAGAATGCAGCAGACCATTCTGCCCGCTCTGTCATTCTGCCATTCTGCCCATTTCTGACGTATCGTATAACAGAAGAACCTGAAACATCTTCTAGTTCAACTCCTGTTCAAGCAGGAGAACCTCTACCATTCCAAACAAGTGACCGTTCAACCTCTTAAAAACCTCCAGTGATGGAGTACCCACAACTTCTGAAGCAAGTCATACTATTGATTAATGGTACTCACTATCAGGAAATTTCTCCTTGGGATGGAACACTCCTTGATAAATTTCCATCGGTTACTTCTTGTCCTGCATTCATGTGTTTTGGATAATATGTTGACCCCCCCTCTTCTTTGTGACAACCCCCTAAATATTGGAGGACTGCTGTCATGTCACCTGTAGTCCTTCTCTTCATTAACCTAGACATTCCTAGTTCCTGCAAATGATCTTCATATACACTTAGCCTCTAGTCTCTTAATCATTTTGTTGCTCTTCTCTGCACTTTTTCTAGAGTCTCAACATCTCTTTTTCTATCATGATGACCAAACTGATGCAGAATTCCAAGGGTGTTCTCACTAGTGCAGTATAAATTGTCTCTAACACGCCATGTGAACTTGATACTATCCCTCTGTTGATGCAGGTCCAGAAGTTGGCTTTTTTTTGAAGCTGCAGGCATACTGCTAGGTAAGTGGTTTGTACGGTAGGGCTCCTCTACAATTACTGCTATTGAGTAAGCACCATCTATTTTATACCCTGTGTATTTGTTTTTTCTTACCTTAATATAAAATCTGACATTTTCATCACTGAATTACATTTTTTTGGATAGGGACCAGTATTCAAGTCCTTCAAGATCTGTCTAGATAAATAATAATAATAATAATAATAATAATAATAATAATAATAATAATAATAATAATAACTCCGCCGTTGCCGGTCCCAAGCCCGGATGAGAAAGGAGGAGGGTTGGGGTCAGGTTGGCATCTGGTCCGTAAAAAAACCCCGGCCAACCCATACAATATGGTGAAAAAAACAAATAAGAATTCCATACCGCATCGGTCGTCGCGCGGGTTAACAAGGGCCGCGGCGGATGTTGGGGTCCCTGGACATCCGTCGACAAGTGGGCTACAAGTGGACAGCCAACAAAACGACAAAAATATAGTGCAGATGAAAACCGTGCCATAATGGCCTGTTACTACAACTCAGAGCCAGAAAAAAGAGGCTATTTAAAGCGAATGTATGAATTATGGAAACAACATATCCAGATTCAAATGTTAGTGAACAACGACTAGCAGATCAAAGGCGATTTATTATACGGATAAAGTGTTTAGTGAAGTTGAACATGAGGAAATTCAGGCAAATTGCAAAACCCAAAAAACAATATCACAAGCGGAAATAACTGATACTCAAGACACAACTAAAGACATTATAGTAGAACTCCCAGAAGAAGCTCTCGGGGAGGGAAATAACATCACTACCACTAGAACCAGTTATCACTGACCAACTGATGAACTAACTCAAAACAAAAAGAATTGAAGGATAAGATCAGGGAGCATTTTCTGCTTAATGAGGAAAGGCAACGTTTACCATCACTAAAAACTGTGCCTAAGAAAATTTTGGCCCCTATCATGAAAATGGTTAATGCAGTGTTTTCAACAATTGAACTGGGATCCATCTTGGAAACAAACAGTTAATGTACAGCGCAGCTGTAATAGTCACTAATGAACTAGGCATTAAAATTAAAGTACCTAGTCACACAACAGAAAAAGCATCAAAGCCAAAGTGGGAAAATCCGTTTAGAACAAAAAATCAAAAAATTAAGGGCAGATGCTAGTAACTTAAAGAACATCGCATGAGCAACGGCTTAAAAACAACAAAATCATAGATCGGCTAATCAGACGATATAGATTGGATACAAGAAACATCAATGAAGCTGTAGAGATTGTAAAACAGCAGATAACAGCAACAGTTAGAAAAATTGAAAGATATGAGGCACGAATCATCCAATATAAACAAAATCAGCAATTTCGATCAGACCAACGGCGTTTTTATCAAAGTCTTAATGTAAATGGTGACACCAAAAGTGAAAAACCAGAAAAACAGGCCACAGTTGAATTCTGGAAAGAATTGTGGGAAAATGCAAAGGACTACAACAAGGAAGCAAAGTGGATACATGACTTTGAGAAAAACATTGGCAACAAGCAAATGCAAGTATTAGAAATAACAACTGAGATGGTCAAAAATCGAGTTAAAAAGGTAAAGAATTGGACATCACCTGGAAAGGACCAATTACATGGTTTCTGACTCAAATATCTGACCAGTTTACATGCAATATTGGCCAGGCAACTGAATGAAATTTTACAAAAGGGCCAAATTGATGAATGGTTGACAACTGGAAAAACATACTTGATTCAGAAAGATGCAACTAAAGGAACAACACCTGAAAACTACAGACCAATAACATGCTTGCCAACAACCTTCAAATTACTCACAGGCATTATTGCAGATAACATGATGGATTATTTGGAAACAAACAACATCTTGCCAGTAGAGCAAAAAGGCAACAAAAGAAGGAGCAGGGGCACCAAAGATCAGCTTCTAATGATAAAATGATATTAGAAAATTGTAAGAACAGAAAAACGAACTTGAATAGGGTCTGGATTGATTACAAAAGGCATTTGACTCACTGCCACATAGTTGGATCATAAACTGCTTAGAAACAACTGGCATTAGCAAAATATTACATCCTTTACTGAAAAGGCGATGAAACAATGGAGAACGGAGTTGGCAGTAGGGAATGAGATCTACGGAATAGTTAATATCAAGCGAGGAATTTCCAGGGTGATTCACTTTCACCTCTTCTCTTCATCATCGCAATGATCCCACTATCAATAATCTTAAAAAAAATGAAATTAGGCTACCCAAACAGCCAAAGAAGCTGAAAAATTTCACATTTACTATATATGGATGATTTGAAACTCTATGGAAAGTCAGAAATAGAAATCCAATCATTGACAAACACAGTCCGAGTATTCAGCACCGATATTTCAATGCAGTTTGGCATGGAAAAATGCGCCAACTGTATCCATAAAAAGGGCAAAATCACTGCATGTGAGGGAATTGAAATGCCCAATGGCCAATTAATTAAATGCAAAGAAAATGAAGCCTACAAATACTTAGGCATTCTGCAGTTGGATAACATCAAGCATGGAGAAGTAAAAACTATTGTCAGGCGAGAGTACACCACCAGAGTTAGGAAAATTTTGAAATCTAAATTGAATGGTGGAAATACAATCAAGGCCATAAATACCTGGGCAATACCAGTTATAAGATACACAGCTGGTATAGTTAACTGGACACAAGCTGATTTGGACCTTTTGGACCGAAAAACCAGGAAACTAATGACAATGCACTACAGTTTACATCCACGTGGTGATACTGATAGACTGTACCTGCCCCGAAAATCAGGTGGCAGAGGATTATTACAAGTGAAGCAAACAGTTGAAGAAGAAAAACATGCACTGGCTGATTATTTAAAAGAAAGTCAAGAACATCTATTAATCGAAGTAAAGAACAAAATCTACTGAAGGCCCAACAGACGAAACAAGAATACAGAAAAGATGTGATAAAATCAAGAATGGAGAGTTGGCAGAACAAAGCACTGCATGGCCAATTTCTGGAAAAAATAAAAGATAAAGTGGACAGTGAACAAACTTGGTTATGGTTAACAACAGGTACATTAAAGAAAGAAACAGAGTCACTAATCCTGGCTGCGCAAGAACAAGCTATCCGCACAAATGCCATTAAGGCCAAAATCGAAAAATCCTCTGATGATGCCAAATGCAGACTTTGCAAAGAAGCTGATGAAACTGTTGATCACATACTCAGCTGCTGTAAAAAAATCGCGCAGACTGACTATAAATTGCGGCACAATTCAGTAGCACAAATGATCCATTTGAATTTGTGCAAAAATTATAATATTAAAACAGCAACAAACTGGTGGGAACATCAGCCTGAAAAAGTCACCGAAAATCAGATGGTCAAGATCTTGTGGGATTTCCGTATACAAACCGACAAAATACTGGCGCATAATACACCAGACATCACACTGGTTGAGAAAAATAAGGTCACAATCATAGACATCGCAATACCAGGTGATAGCAGGGTCGCTGAGAAGGAACATGAAAAAATCGCAAGATACCAGGACTTAAAATCGAAATTCAACGACTATGGCACAACCAGCAGTGGTAATTCCAGTGGTAATTGGCACACTGGGTGCTATTCCAAAAGCACTGGAATTACATTTAAAACAGTTAAAAATTGACAAAATCACCATCAGTCAAATGCAAAAAGCCGCACTGCTTGGATCTGCACGCATATTAAGAAAATACGTTACGACGTCCTAGGCCCCTGGGTGGGGCCCGACTAGTAACCAATGCCAAATCCGGTGAAACAACTGGCCGCTGTGATACAATTGTATAATAATAATAATAATAATAATAATAATAATAATAATAATAATAATAATAATAATATTGTGAAAAATCTCGACTAGGGAAGAAAACTTCTCTATTATGAAAGCTTACTATCAGCCTGAGCCAGCAAAATGTGGATTTCAAAAACGAACGTATCAGATTTGGAAGGTGAACCACATGGACTGTGAAATCAGTGAACAAAGGCTAATGGACCAACGATGTGTAATTCTAAGCAACAAATTTTCACTACAGCAGAATTAATAGGAATCGAAGAGAAAGCAACTAATGGTCTGTGTATACCAACAAAGAAGAGCAACATCAAGAATGATTTGCAGACTCAAAAGCAAACTGAGGAAGAAAGGGAGGAAGAAGATGCTGAAATGGATGAAGATAAAGAACAAGGAAGCACTGAAGAACAAACACCAATAGATATCGCTCAATTAGCTGAGAAAATAAAGCATCAAATGGAAGATGCTGAAAGAACATGTTTGCCAAAGCTGAACCAAGTGAACCGGAAAGAATTGAGAAAGGTACTGTATTAAAAAAGGTTAATGACACTGTGCAAACCATTCAAAGCACTACATTAGCTGAAACAAACCAGCTGATATATGCAGTAGCTTTCATAACCACCAAAGAATTGGGTTTAAAAATACAAAAAAACCAAAGAGGCAAGAAGAGGAAGCCTAAACTCAATTCAAGGAAAACTCACAGTTCAGCACCAGTTTTATAAGAGCTTAGAAAGTGGAGATGGAATGGAAACAAATGAAAAGCCTGATAAAGAGAAAGCTCTGAAATTCTGGAAGAATTTGTGGGAAAACAACAAGAAGCACAACAGAAATGCAAAATGGATCAAACAGATTGAGGATTCTATTAAAGTGCATAAAATGGAAGATGTGAAAATAACAAAAGAAATGGTGCAAAGACAATCAAGAAAAGTGAAAAACTGGAGTGCACTTGGACCAGATGAGTTACATGGCTTCTGGTTAAAGGCACTTACAAGTGTGCACAAAAGATTGGCAGCCCAAATGAACCAGATCTTAAAAACACCTGAAAATGATGAATGGATGACAACTGGAAGGACTCGAGCTGTGAATCTCACCAAAGATTAACCACTTATAATTATAATAATAATGACCTCTTTCCTCCCTCCCACATTCCTGATCCCCCTTTCTACCACCAACAGGAAGGTAGACCTCTTTCCTTTCCTCCTATTCCTGATCCTTCTTCCTACCACCAACAGGAAGGTAGGCCTCTTTCCTCTCCCCATTCCTGATCCTTCCTTCCTACCATCAAGCAGGAAGGTAGGCCACTTCCTCCACCCCCTCCATTCCAGACTTTCCTTCCTACCATCAAACAAGAAGGTAGGCCTCTTTCCTGCCATGGCTGGGCCTGGACAGCTATCTGGTCTGGTTCCTACAGTTATGATATTATCATCTTTGAATCAGTAGTGGCTTAGCACTGAAAACCAACCCAGGCACCTACCATCACTAATGATGAGGAGAAACCAACAAAATTCCACTTTGGATCGGTCATCGCCCGGGTCAACAAGGGCCATGTCAGATGCTATGACTCCTGGACATCTGTCGAAAAAGGGCACACAGGGCTCAGTTGTTACTGCCAGGGAACCAGGGCATGCAACTGCAAAGCGACTGGAACGAAAACGCAAAACTTGGACAACCGAAGAAAGTCAACAAATCCTCAAATATTACTACCAGGCCAGAACCAACAGCCAGAGGATTTCAAAAAAGAATGATGCAACTGTGGAAAAAACAACACCCAGAAAGTGACATAAGTGAACAAAGATTAATGGATCAAAGGCACTTTATCATCTGTAATAAAGTTTTCACACAAGCGGAAATGCAACATCTAGAAATATTGGCTAAAAAGAAAAGAACAAGTGATGATGAACAAGCTGAAGAAATTGGTCCAACACCTGAACAAACTGACTAGCCAGTGGAAGAAACGAACATACAGGATGATGACCCTTCTGTGCAACAACTTGAAAGTGTAGAGCTAAGTGATCTAGCAAAAATACTGAAAGAAAAAATTGAAAACCACATCAAAGAAAATGTAGAAAGAAAAAGACTACCTTAACTGCCGTGAACAACATTTTAACTTCCATCCCATCCAGCACACTATATGAAACCAACCAATTAATGTATAGCACAGCCGCCATTATAACTGCAGAACTAGGTTATAAAATGCCAAAAAAGAAACCCACTGGAACACCAAAGTGGAAAATTCGACTTGAAAATAAAATTAAAAAACAATGAGGGTACATGACCAATCTGAAGTTTTTAAAAGAAGGAAAACTAAAGAACAAAAAGCTGAAAAATAGTTCACAAAAAAAATACAACCTGGAGGAAAAAACAATAACAGAAATTATGGAAGACTAAAACAACGTGCAATAGCAACAGCAAGGAAAATTGAAGGTACGAAGGACGAATAAAACAATATTGTGAAAATGTCCAGTTCAGAAGAAACCAAACTAATATTCACCAATGTAAAAAAAATTTTGAACTTTTGGAAAGAACTGTGGGAAAACCCAGTGGAACACAACAACACTGCCTCCTGGATCCAAAGATATTCAACAACAAAAAACACAAAACAAAATGGAAATTATGTAAAAAAAACTGACTGGTGGCAAAACAAGCAAAGAAGGTTCAGAACTGGAGTGCATCTGGTCTGGATGAACTGCATGGATACTGGCTAAAACACCTGACAAGCCTCCATCATCGCATGGCCACTCAATTTGATCAATGCTTCAAAATGCAACAAGCAAAGAATGGTTAACAGCTGGCCGAACATATTTGATAATGAAAGATCCAGAAAAAGACACAGAACCAAGCAACTATCACCCAATTACTTGTCTGACAGCAACACTCAACTTTTACAAAGATACTGGCATGGACATGGCTTAAGATGGGAACTATCAAGAAAGAAACGGAAAGTTTAATACTGGCTGCTCAAGAACAAGCACTACAAACTAATGCTATGAAAGTGAAGATAAAAAAATCCACTGACAACCCAAACTGCTGGCTTTGCAATAACAAAGTCGAAACTGTTTCACAATTAATATGTGAATGCAGCAAAATCACAAAAACTGATTACAAAGCTAGACATGACCGAGTTGCTAAATTAATCCACTGGTCATTATGTAAAAAAGATGATTTACCTGTGTCCAGAAAGTCATGGGAACATAAAGTGGAAAAAGTTATTGAAAATGAGAACGTGAAAATATTGTGAGACTTTTGAATACAAATGGATCGTCATTTGGAGCACAACACGCCAGATATCATGGTTGTAGAGGGCCGAAGTGTACAGTTTATTGATATCGCTTTTCCGGGAGATGCCAGAGTCGAAGAAAAAGAACTAGAAAAAATAATGAAATATCACGACCTGGCCATCGAAGCTACACAGCTATGGATGAAGCATGTAACAGTGATACTCATTGTCATCGGGGCACTTGGTACCATGTCCAAGAATTTTACAAGATACATCAATAAATTACAGCTTCTTGCAATAACACCAGTGGAGCTGCAAAAAACTGTGCTACATCTTATATTTTAAGAAGGTACTTAGTTGATACCTAGGACGCTGGCAGCAAACCGTATCAACCATTAGCACCAGTCACTTGTATTTGTGATGCATTTTTGAATGTTCAGTTGGCTGAGTTTCATGTTTAATGAATAAAGTATATAATAATAAATGCTTACCTGCAAATATATTCACTTCTGATGACATCAGTAATCCAAAGAATGTTCAGAGGCCTACAAAACCAATCAGCATTTCCTCCAGCTGTCAAATAGGAGAGTGTAAAAGAGTCACTTAAGCCATGTCTTACTCTAAGTCTTCTTTAACATTTTTTTAAAAGCCTTTTTAAAGGAAAATAAAATTAATTTTATAACACCACCATATATACCTATTCTTTCTTTTACTGATCTGGAAGAGAGTTTTCTTTTGTATGAGCATCCATAATGGTCTGTGAGAATGTTCTTGAGAAGCAGAAGAGGAAGAAGAAGGACCACAGGCTAGGCAATGGTCAGATAAGAGGCCTCTTGCAAGATTGATGTTGTTGATCAGAGTTGTACTTTCAGACTTGCAAGATTGATGTTGGTGACAACATGTACTTTCACTTGCAAGATTCTATTGATGAAACCTTATAATAAAATTAAAACCAGTACTCCTTTGGATTACTGATGTCATCAGAAGTGAATATATTTGCAGGAAAGCTTCAGATAGTGTTGCAAGAGATTGGAGGGTGGAAATAATGATTTGTAGAGGTATCATAAAAAATGCTAGAAGGCAGAATGGGAAGGATATAAGGCTCCAGGTTTATTTCAAGAGTACTAAACTTGGGACTGCAGAATGGAAGGAAAATGTTGATAGTGACGGTAGTGTAGGTCTGTTGATACCCATCTACGTATACTCCCTCCATATACATACCTGTCTGAACTGGATGTCCCAGCTGTTGATCCAATAGTGTGGCTCAAAGATTAACATACAGTATTGTGGATACTGATTGCTGCTCTTCTTTGTAATTAGACAGCCAACCAACCTGGGAATCAGAATGAGCTAATTCTAACTCCCAATTTATATGCATTTTTATACATAGCCTGTGACAGCCTATTCTTTCCAGCCAATTGTTGAAGGAATCTCTCAATTAGCTTTAAAGTAGATTGAAAAGCACTAGGGAGCAAGGTTGAAGAGCATACCAGTCAATAGATGGAGAGTATGCCCATTCCTCCTGAATTACAGGCGAAGAGTTCTCTGGCAAGGCAAAAAAAAACCCCAAAACTCAAAAACCAAAATGGGAAAACCACCTGGAGGCATTTTGGTAAGCAAGCTTCTAAAACTCACGCTACAAGTATAGTGGTTTGCTCCTTATCCTAATCCTTTCTGTAGGCTCTCCCAACTGCCAGAGAAGGTTTTTTCAGAGGGTTTCATGGGGGAAGGACAGTGAGGTATTAAACTAGGTAAAGGGCACCTTTTCTTTGTTGTTTTAAACCTAACATGAAGAGCCGAATGACTGATAAAACAAATGCTTTAACAAATAGCTTTGAAGTATGGTTTCAACATTCTCCTACAGTGCCTGGAATGCAAATATTGCACAAGGCTATGGCACTTAGAAAATGAAACTGCTTAGAATCAAAAGTGAAACTCCATAGCATTCAGAAGTGTAAGTACAGGGTGGGAAAAGCAAATTAAATATTTCATTTAATGGAAATGTGTTTTCCTTATAAAAGAAATATTTACATACCTGTTAAGGATGGGACATAAATGGTAAATGGTAAATATTTATGTGTGTGTGTGAGAGAGAAAGGGAGGGAGGGGGAGAGAGAGAGAGGATTTTCAATGACCAGTGACCAAGATATGACCAAGGTATTTATATATGTACATATACATATACATATGTATATGTGAGAGAAAGGAGGGGGGTGGAGAGAGAAAGATGTGTGCATATATCCTTTTAAAAGAGACAAATCTTTATTGAATGAATGCATACCTAACTAGTTCATTTGAAGCTGAAAATATGTCTTGTTACATTATGTGTGTGTGTGTGTGAGTGTATACATACATCTATATACATACATACATACATACATACATACATACATACATATATACATATTTGTTTTCTGAGGTTTTCGCGGGTGTTAGTATGTAGGTCTCTAGTTGTTCGGGTTTTCTCCCGCGTAGAATTGGAGATGTCTTGGCGACGTTTCGACGAAGTCTCATTCGTCATCTTCCAGGAAACACCAAACCTGAAGTAGTCTGAAGCCGCCTGAAGATGACGAATGAGACTTCGTCGAAACGTCGCCAAGACATCTCCAATTCTACGCGGGAGAAAACCCGAACAACTAGAGACCCACATATATATATATATATATATATATATATATATATATATATATATATATATATATATATATATATATATATATATATACACACACACACATATACATATATATATATATATATATATATATATATATATATATATATATATATATATATATATATATATACACACACACATATACATATATATATATATATATATATATATATATATATATATATACACATACATACATACATACATACACACACACACACATATGTATATACATACACACACACAAACACACACACACACACACACACACATATATAATGTATATATAAAATATTACAGTCCATTTTAATATATGTACAGTATGTCACATAGTCTGTATTTATGTGTGTATGTGTGTTTGTATATATACAGTATATGTATGTGTGTGTGTGTGTGTGTGTATTCTTTTGAGAGTGGGCATCAGAATTTCATTTTAATGTGTGCCATTGTCGGCCCAGAAAAGTGTGTAACAGAGGTTACCTTAGGGTTATGTTAAATAAAGTACAGTACAAATAACATTTTTATTGAGTTATAAAGTATTGTAAAATACAAAAGTAAATGGGGGGAGTAGGAAGAGAAGTGAGGAAAGATAGTGGGGGGGGGAGAGAAAAAGAAGCATTGATTTCTGACTCTCTCTATGTTACCGTAAAATATGGCATTAACATCAAATCACAACTTTTTGCTTTTTCATAATAGTATGAAAAGTACAGTACAAATCTCTATTGAGCTTAAAGATAGCTTTATTAGCTTCACAAGATCTCTTCACAGCTCAGATTTTAGGTGACCTATGAGAATAAGACCAGATAAATGCTTGCATGCTGCTGATTTCACCATAAACAATAGATAGGATTTGATCTCCAAACTGCTTTTGTTCTTTGTAGATCTTGTGGCTCATTGTGTGTGAAGAGTAGTCTAGACAAATGAAACAGGAATATAATTGTTAGAGTTTGTTTGTTTTCCCCTTTTCCTTAATAAATGACAATCTGGATTTGTTTCTTAGCAATAAGTAGACAGATATACAAATGGAAGACATATAAACAAACAAGAAAACAAACAAATAAATAAACACCATAGCAATAGGAAATCAAGATATCTCCTCTGCAACCTACACATAACTCAAAGCCTTACTCCCAAATCATCCCTTTTGTCTTAAATGCTCTTTCCTTCTGGCAGCTCTGTGCATGCAAGCACTGGGAAAAGGCTCCCCCTGTTCCTCTGCTTTGCTGATGTCTGACTCTGGAGGCTCCAGAGGCAACACATAACTCCCAGATGGCCCTGTCCCCCCCTCTGCCCCCGATGCAGAACCCTCATCTGAGCCTTCCGCAAATTCCAGGACGGGCCCATGCTCCTCCCCAATCTCCTCACTGTCCGACTCTGCTGGTACACTTAGCTGTACCAGTTTCAAAGTAATATTTTTTTCCTAATTCCACTGGACCTAAGGTGTATAAAAACTGTTAGCTTTGTTACCCATGAAGGGATATTAGGTTACTTGCCATGATGTGGATTAAAGGCAAGTTAATAGTGGAGAATGGCCCTCTTTAATAAAAAGGCAACAGTTGCTAAACATTTTCAGAAACTGAATTTCGTTAGTACATTAACCTGGTGGCTATTCAAACACAACTCTTTCTGTCTTACTAGGACCAACTTCCTGCTTGTTCCTCTCACAAGCCAATTCCTCACAGACCTCAGACATCATCGAATAACTCACCTTATGGGCATGGAATTACCCAGACCTATTAGTGGTCTTGAAAAAGCAACTTCTGTTTAGACATTACAAGGTATGCTTTCCCCTTGCTACGGAAATTAAACTCTGTGCCAAAAGAGCATATTCAAAATAGTTCAAACTTGTTCTTTTGCACTATCTCTTCAGGCCAATCTGGATTAATGCATGCGCAATTATATGAAATTTCATATGCAAAAAGGAACAGAGTCCAGGATAATCCAAAGAGGCTGAATAGGATTGTCTTCCAACAGAGCAACTCATCAGCAATCGCTTGCACAATGTGTACTAAATAGGAAATTGTATGGATTGGAGGAATAGGCAGACTGCATTTGAACACGGGGTTGACACCTTTTCTGATCTCGTTTTCCAAACTGTTTCTTGCAAACTGACAGAGCAGATAAGGAAGATGAATATGAATGGAATGTTGAAGGAGCTTGAAGGAGAATTCCTCATTATGCTGAAATGGTTGTTTGCTAAGCTGTTTCTCTGTAAACATTTATTACAGCACATAGCTCTTGAGTCATCCCTGCGCATGGGTCAAGGCACTGCCAGAACAAAAGACAATAATACCATAGGGGCATTGAAACTGCTGAGTTTTCTTTATGGCATTATAGATAATATCCATTATAGATATCATGCCTTTGGATGGAAATGGTTCTACCCAATTGATTGCATGTTGAGTGAATGCAACCTGGATATATGCCTTTAAAACTGCAAATGGGCCCATGGCCAAATTCTAGTTCTTGTACAACATGCTGGACTACTATACTGGTGGTCTGGCAAAAGATAAATATTTGGTTTGAATATGAAGGGAGGGCCTACCAAAATATTGTGCTTTCAGATCTGTGCTTAGCGCTTTTATACTTGTGCTGGGTCCCCATGATGTACCAAATGCTTTGAAGGGACTGGAACTGCCAAGTGTTTTGAAATAGACCATACAGGAAGGATAGGCATTGGGAATGGACTTGATGTCCATATTGTTTTCTGCTGATTCAAGGATGGTGAGCTAATGGTTAAGGCACCAGGCCAGAAAGCAAGAAACAATGACTTCTAGTTTCACCTTAGCCAAGGAAAACCAGCTAAATGACCTTGGGCCAGGCACTCTCTTTCGGCCTAATTCACCTCACAAGATTGTTGTGGGGAAAATAGTAAGAGGAAAGTCTGTTTGATGTGTTCTCTGCCTTGTGTTATTTATGAACAATTAATTAAATAATCAATCAGCCTGGAGTTTATTTTAAGATGGGCAGCCATGTAAATGTTTAAACCAACAAACAAATATTTTAACACAGCAGTGGGGAAAGTCTTACAGCCACCAAGTCTGTTTTTAAAGGCTTCTGGATTATTCTCTGGAGACAGTGGTGGAGCTCTTGGCAACGGATCCACCACTACTGACTCTAGAGCCAGGAATTCTGCAGACAGAAAAGTAATAGTTTGGAAGATGACAACTTATAGTCTGAACTATGCAGAAGTATCAAATTTAATTTGGATCATTTTTTTTTCTTCAGTGCATTTTGTTCATGTCATCCACCCACTTGACAAAGCCAGCTATCATTATATCTCATATTACTAGTTAGTTCTTGCAACTTAGAGGCATTCTTTATCTCAAGACAATGAATACAGTCCAGGAAGCCTCAAAGGATAGCATTGGATCACCTTGTAGCTTCTTGTAACTATCTATGTGCACATTCCTACAATATTCTCTTGAAGAATCATACCTGCAGGGATTTATTTTCTTTTTTTTCCAGTACCCACTTGAAGTTAAAGCACTGTGGCACGCTCGTTGGATGTACTTAAAGTGACGCAGCATATAGCATTATCTAATTAAATAATGGCTAACAACTTTTCCAGCGTGGGTGATATTCAGCACTCAAACCCTCCTTCTATCACTGCAGGCAAAACAATATATTGTATCTCAAAGGGCGATCTTCTTAGACAGCACCTCATAAAACCAACACGTAGGATGCCGTTCTGGAATAGAAGCCAACTCTGATTCCTGTCTTAGAGGTATGGTATCCTATCTTGGCAAGGCAGCCTTCAAGACCTTGCTTGTTGGAAGAACAAAAGCATTTATTAGCTAAATATTTCTCTCCAGGCTTGTTGCTTGCCTTAAGCTCAGGATTTCAAGAATTTCCCAGCAAAGCTTGGTGGGTTGCATCATGCCTCATCATACTAAGTAATCCAGTGGGATGTACATCACTCAAACCCAATCCTATTGATTTTTCCCCTCCACTGCACCCCAAATCCCAGCACCTGAGTTTATCAGCTTCTATATACGCATTGAAGAAAAAGTAAATGAAGATTTGCCTGGAAGGGAAGATCATCGTCCACTGAAGGTGATAGTGAAAGGAGCCAATTCTGATGTGATATATTTTTCCACAGAAGGCTGTGATTATTTTGCAATTAATCTTGTGGTGGAATGCACAGGGAAGAAGAACATTTGCCTGAAACTGTAAATCCATATGAATTTTACCAGAGCGCTTAATAAGCTGAAGCCAACATGAACCAATTGCTTTCCTCCCAGTTCCTTCCTGCAAAATCCACATGGATTTTCAATTCTGACGTCATGTTTTCCACGTGTCGTTCCCTGTAGGAATCGGTCCAAAAGCACCACAATCAGTCCTCCATGTCGGTGGAGTCAGTGATCTCACTTAAAAGAGGCCCCAAATCTTTCTTTCTGTCTCTGTTTTTATGGTAGAAGGTTTGACTGAATGCGGCGGGCAGTCTGGGGGTGGGGGTGGGGAGGTTGAAAGCAATATGCTCCAGGAAACCTATAATATCCATGCTCATTGATATATGGTTTGAAAATTATGACAGCCATGCTTCGAATAAAAAATGAGGTAAGGGTTATTTATATGATTGACATTCTGCTTCAGTGTTTTCACACAAAGGCCCCTCTTTCTCCGTGATATGCAGACTTCACATTCCCCACACATTCTTGCAGCCTACACCACATCCCCGAACAATAGAGACCCTTCTTTCATTTTCCTGCCTAGTTTCTGTGAACAGGACTCTGTTGACAACAGAGTCTGTTCTCACTCCCGAAGAATTCCAAAAATTGAACAATCTAAGGACGGACTGTGACTTTCAGGAGGCATCTTTAGAAGCGCTTTAAGAGTATCGCTAACTGAGTGTGTCCCTTTCTCGCTTGTGCTGGCTGCGCTAAGGAAAGCCTACAAAAATGCAGTCACTCTACAAATCAGGCTGTGCCCCCTGAGAAGGCTGTTCTTGACATGGCACCACTAGTGACAGCAATAAAATGTAAACACGCAAGATGCTTCCATTCTCTTACTGCCACAAATGCATTCCTTTCCCTTTTCACCCTGGTTATGTGTGTGGGATGAATTTTATTTCTCATGGTAACTACTATACTTGCCTCAGCCTGGTGGCAGCACCTGACTGATTGTGTCTGACCCTGGAGGCTAAGTAGCGTCAGACCTGGTTTCCTTTGGATGGGAAACCACCTGGAAATTCCTAGACTATAAGCAAGTTCAAAAGTTGGGAAGTATCCTGGAAGGAGAAAATGGCTATTTTGTTGCTAAGAAAACTGCATAGATAAACCTAGGAGCAAAAGTTAAAGTATATTTTCCTTCCTTCCTTCCTTCCTTCCTTCCTTCCTTCCTTCCTTCCTTCCTTCCTTCCTTCTTCCCTCCCTCCCCCCTCCTTCTTCCTTCTCCCCTTCCTTCCTTCCTTCCTTCCTTCCTTCCTTCCTTCATTTTCCAGATTTAGTTCCACAATTTAAATTTTAAAAGAAATTGGGGAAAACTCAGTCAGGACTATGAACGTGAATTTGGCCAAACTCTGGGAGACAGTGGAGAACAGGGAAGCCTGGCATGCTATGATCCATGTGATTGTGAAGAGTTAGACACGACTTAGCTACTGAACAACAACAGACAAGACTGTCATATAAAATAAAGACATATGGGAAGAAGAAGACAACACCCTCGAATAATGGTATTAAACACCAGTTTTTTGGCCTATAGTGCAATTTCCATGCAGACCGATTTCCTTTAATGTTGGATAAGTGCATAAAGGTTAAGATATTAAACTGGCTTCAATAAAATACAGGTTCTGGTCCATTGTTAACCATGGAAGCACACTGAGTGCCTTTGGACCAGCCTTTCTCAGTTGAATCTATAGAACTTTGCAGAATTATTATTGGAAAAATTTCAGGAGAGAATCCTTTAACTCCTAAACAAAAGAAATTAACAAACACATAAATTGGAAATAAATGAAAAACAGACATTTCTAGATGATAGTGAAGGAACCACTGTATACTGTTTTGGTATAAATACAATTTTGGTTGCATATCAAGAATAAAACAGCTTACCTCAACCTGATCATCAGCAAATATTTTGAGATACGTATGGAAATTCAAAGTGTATAATACAATATCTAGTTGGATAAATTTGCCTTGACTCATGCAATAGATTTGGGCTGTCAGTTTGCTATTGCAATAAAATCTCAGTTCTCTGGCCTTCATTCAATGAATATTGGATGTTCTGGAGAAACTTCTCCCTTCTACTGAATCCACAAGCCAAGCACAAAATTTGTTTCATTTAAAGCAGGCCACAGAATTGGCATATTTTATGGTATTGCTATATCTATATAACTGACATTTTACTTCATTTATTTGCATAAATAGCATACATTGATGCCTATGATGTAAAATGTCAAGTATGTATTTACACAATTTTGGTTGCCTTAAGGCAGTCCAACCACCAAGGAACAAAAATGTAGCTATCAGAATATTTTGGGAAATCTAAGATTTGCAAACCCTTAGGAGGGAGCCTTTTTCCCCCAAGACAGAATGTGATGCACTTAATGCTGACTATGTCTTGGGACAAAAGGGTAACATTGAGAAGTAGAATTGGAATTAAACAGGATGTCTATTCCTATGGTGACTGGAGTTGTGATAGTAGCTATACTCATTACTTTTAAAATTAATATGGGATTTTTATTATGGGCATTTTAATGTTGGATGATATACTTGATACATATTATTTCTTGAGACACTAATATGATAATTTTAAAATTATTTGGGGGATATTCGGGTAACCCCCAACAGAGTGAAAAGCAGATCATGCAGAGAAGTTTCCCGAGTTTTTTTTTTTAAGTAGTCACAAAAAGAGCTTGCCCAGATTTGAAAAGTTCACCTCTCTCAAACTTTCTCCTTGTTTATTTAAGTATGCCTTCAGGACATTTTTTTTCAAAGCAGAACTAGGAAAGAGTATAGTTTGCTGTTGAAAGCAGAAATGTGGCACCTCTTCCCTAGCAACCTAGAGTAAAACAATAGGCAAACATTGATATGATGTCAGTGACTATAGAGCCACTTCATCATAGGGGTACTATATTTGGGCTGAAAAGCTCTGGATTGCCACTAGGTGGCAGCAAAGGCTTAGCAAGTTGCCATTTCTTTGCTGTCCTCTAGGTGTTGGATTTGACAGCTCCAGTGAGAAATTTGCCTTGGAGCACACAAAGCTCTGCTCACACCCATTACTCATCTTACTACACCTGATCCAAGCTTAAAGGCCCAACCTTGCCAGTTTTCTAAGAGCTTTGTAAAAGTGCAGTCGTTTTTCCGCCTCATTAAGTGTTGTAAAATATTTGTTTTGCTTTGTTGTGCTTATTTTATGGCCAAGCGTATTTTTTCTATTACAGGTAGTCCTCGATGGTTCCACCACAAAACCGCGAAGCCCTTATCTGCGCTGACATAAGTGCAGAGGGCAAATCCGCGCCGTTCGAAGCGCTAAGGAAAAACGCGACCCTACCGCGATGACATAATCGCGGAGGGCAAATCCTTGCCTTCCGAAGCACTCAGCACCCTAACCCTAACCCTAACCCTAACCTAACCTTAAACCTAATTCTAAACCTAACCCTAAACCTAACCCTAAACATAACCCTAACCCTAAACCTAACCCTAAAGCAAACCCCTAAACCTAATCCTAACCCTTACCTTAATTTAAATCGGCTTTCTGCCGCTGCGCTGTTTTAAAGCGCCCTTCTGTCGCCGCGCTGTTGTCGTGGCGGTGATGACGCGCGGTGATGATGTCACAGCTTTAGCGATGTGGTTTTATCACCGCTATTTTGACGAGCGCGGTTTTGTCGTGCCACGGTCCTCGATTTACGACCCCAATTGAACCCAACATTTCTGTTCTTGAGTGAGCCATTTGTTAAGTGAATTTGGCCCCATTTTACAACCTTTCTTTTCCTCAGTTGTTAAGTGAATCACTGCAGTTGATAAGTTAGTAACCATGTTGTTGAGTGAATGTGGCTTCACCATTGACTTTGCTTGTCAGAAGGTTGCAAAAGGTGATCACATGACCTTATGACTGTTGCAACAGTGATAAGTAGGAACCAGTTGCCATCTGAATTTTGATCACATGATCATGAGAATGTTGCAATGGTTGCAGCTGTGAAAAATGGTCAAAGGTTGCTTTTTTCAGTGCCCTTATAACTGTGAATTGTCACTAAAGGGACTGTTGTAAGTCAAGGACTACCTGTACATCTTTCCCCATCATTCTTCAACATTTCTTTGGTTGCTTTGACTTTAAAAAAAGTGTTAAAGGTGGAGTTTCATCATGACAACTTCAGAAGCCACGGGATCTGGTGATCAATGGGCAGATTATTGTACAAGAAAAGATACAGCTTTCAGATACAATGGCCAGGCTATCTCTAAAGTACATGAAAGATGCATAGCACTAGACAACACTTCCCCTTTCCTTCCTCAAAATGCAGAAAAACTTCTACAAGAAAGTGTGTAGGGAGAGAGAATAAATATTTTGCATAGAACAAATATTTGGTAAAGTCCCAATATTTGGTACAGGAAACATGGGTGAAGGGTCTTTCCACTCAACTGGGGGATTTGCGTACTCTATTGAGAAAATCAGAGAACCTGTTAAGGGTAGGAGTGGCAGCAAGAGGTCCCTACTATGTATACCATGGACAAGTCAAATAATTTTCCCCTTAACAACCCTCACACACCCTCACAAGGAAGTGAAAATGGGGACTGAGATAGCCAACATGGTTCCATGTATCCCTGTTAAAAAAAACCTCAGATAACAGTCTAACGGATGGAAAGTGCACACCAAATTTTCAAGGGATGTCTTTTTTAAAAAAACAAAACAAAACCCAACTTTGTCTTGGCATTTCCCTTTTCTGGGTGTTTCCAAATTTAGGCTGAAATTCAACATCAGTCAACTGCTAACGTAGTTTTTTTTTAATGAAACAATTGGAAAATGACAATCAAAGGAAGGTGAAAGATCTAGTCCCAGGGCTTCCTTTTTCAGACAAATGGTTCATTAAAAAAAAGCACCAAAGACAGTATCTATGGTAAAGACAAAACACTTGTATGTTTATCCCCATAACCAAACACTTCTATATCCTTGCCTTATGTTTGGAAGAATTCGTGACTCCTGTTCCACGACAGAAATAGCTGAACTAAAGATCTCACTAAAAAGAGGAGAACTACCATAGTCAAGCTGCAAGATTCCAGATATTCACTAAATGGTTGCAAGCATTTGCTCCTTTTTGTATCTCTTTGGTGCCATATACTAGTTTCTAGATTTTTGCAGCTCAAATAAGATAGCCTGGAAAGCAGAATGGTTGCACGGATGTTAGAAGGTGAGCTAAGAAATGGAAAGCTGCACATCAGAGAGCAACTAATGTTAAGCGCTGACAATAAGGGAACCCATAGACATATAAAACCCCCAACAGTATCACTAGTTGATGCTTCTAAATATTTTTAAGTAGCCATAATCTCATTTGATAGCTAGATCTCATAATACCTTTGTGTCCTGAAATCTCATGAAAACTTGGCAATATATAGGTTTTTTTTTTAAAAGACCACTTTTAAAATAATAAACATTGTGTCCACCTCCTCTTCCATCTCTAACCACTGTCCTCTAGCATTCCACTTGAATATGATAAAGATGATACCAATATTTTTAAAAGGATAGTTTTAGTAATTGCATATGTAGAGAAAGGATAATTTGAACATATAGGTGGTTGAGAAAGAATTATTAGTTAGATACTCCTTATTATCATTTTTTTTCTGTGGGTACACTGGCACACATTAAAAATGAATTTCTGTTGCCTGCTCTCCAAAGTGTACACATATATAACACAGAGATAGATATGCTATATAGATACATATTATACACCTACACCCTATTATATAAATGCATATAAATATTAATCACTGTCCAGCTTGAATACATAGCAGAAAGAGGAAGCTTGAAAGTTCACAAGGCTGATACTGTGTGGAACAAAGCTATAGCTGAATCTGGATGTTCTTCTTCAGAAGCCACAAAGCCTCTTCCCAGAAGGTAACAAGGAAAACAAATCATGAAGAGTATGTGCAGTGTCTCAGAGAATCCTGCGGACCCTGCACAAGCAATGCTTTTATGCTGTGACCTCGTTTAGAAGGCAGTGAGCTGCCAATAGTCTTTTCTGCTATCCTCACCACTTTCTCCACTGCCTGCCTGCCTGAGGCAGTAATGCTTCCAAACCAGATTGCGATGCAATATAACAGGCAGAGTGATATTCAGCCGCTTCAGATTGGTTCACTCAAACTGTTAGCGGAACAGTTCCATCCTGACTGTATGTTATCCTATTTAGGGACTTTTTGAGCCAAGCTCATGCGCGGAAGTCCGGGTGTATGCGTAGACGGGGCCATCCACACACATTAGGGAAGGTAAGCACGCGCACATTTGCAGTAGGGAAGGTAAGTGAAAACCACCCCTGATGACAGGATGCTCACAATCATCCCTCTATGGAAAGTGGTAAGGATGGGGAGGAAAATGTACTTTTCTCATGCAACACAAAAATGCAAGCGCTGTTGTGCCTGCTTCACCAATGTCTTGCTGTTGAGCGACCAAGCCAGCCTATTTGTTATCTGCACACCCAGAAACTTGATGTTGCTAACCATCTCCTCAGGTGAAGTGTGTCTGTGTCTACCTTTTCTGAATTATTCCTCTTTTGTTTTGCTGTATACTCCTCCAAATTGACCTCACATCTGCAGTCTTATCAATAAGACTTTTTTCTAAAAAAGTATCAGTTTGCAATATAGAGTGACTCCCTAGATTCAATATAGCTAACATGTAATTGACTTTTAATTAGGAATGTCTTCACATTCTATCAGCTATCTTCCAAGGCTGGTTTTGGGCATCTATTGCCTAATTTACTTCAGGTTGAATTTATATAGTTTACATGATGTCATGAGATCTCTCTTGAAGATGGCTTAAAATGCAGTGGATCTTTATCTTCCTTAGTTTGTTTCCAGGCTCAGTTCATCTCAGGAAACTGAACTGATGGCATATGAAGAACTTTTAGAATTTTTAAATCTCCTGTTGGAAACTTAGGATATTTTCACCAAAAACCACATGGACATGACTATGAAATCACCAGGTAATGTGCTTCTTCCAAAAGAGTCTTTATCATTTTTAACAATGGCCCCATTTCAGCTCACTGTCTGTCTGGCAACAAAGATCCTTTAATCTTAGTAAGATCTTTTCTAACTCTTGTTTTAATGATGTATTATGATGCCATTGTGATACTTCGAGGATAATTGTTGTGTATATTTTGCTGGATTATATTTAATTCTCTTGGAGTTTTGTTTACCCTTTCATTTTCTGAAACTTTCATTAGACATAGGTGAGGTATAAATAACAGTAAACAAACAAATACATAATTTCTACATACAGTGGCTGGGATTAAGGCTCATTGATACAAAACTTAATGTGCAAGTGATTTACCAAATATAGTCCAGTTTGGTCTTGCAACAGCACTATGAGTTTGATTATTAATACAGGCAGTCCTTGACTTACAACAATTCACTTAATGACTGTTTGAAGTTATAATGGCACTGAAAAAAGTGACCTATGACCATTTTTAGTGCTTTTGACTGTTGCAGCATCCCCATAGTCATGTGATTTAGATTTGGATGCTTGAAAGACTCACATGTAGGAAAGTTACAGCGTCCAGAGGCCATGCGGTCACCTTTTTCAATCTTCTGACAAACAAAGTCAATGAATAGAATAGAATAAAATGCTAACTTTATTGTCACTTTGAATGTACACTAATCACCATACATTAAAATGAAATTTCTTACATACAGCTCTCAAAGGGCAAACCGGTTTCACTTTACAACCATGTGACTAATTTAACAACTGCACTGATTCACTTAACAAATGTGGCAAGAAAAGTCATAAAATGGGGAGGGGGGATCATTTAACAAATTTCTCACTTAGCAAGATAAATTTTGGGCTCAATTGTAGTTGTAAGTTGAGGACTACAAAGATAGTAAATACTGTCATTGGTAGCTATGAGAATAAGAATACAATTTTCTTTTCTTTTCCCAGTTCTAAATTGTTGTGCTTGCTACTTTTAGTATCTGATACTGCCCTGCATTTTCACAAATCCACCAGTATGCATTCCCTTCTCACTGTTGTTACTTCAATGGAAATAAGTAACAGGCACCTCATTGCTCCTCTTCAAACACAAGTCAGTGAATATCAGTGTTTGGGAAATGGGTAAGCAACATGCTTTGTTATAATTTTAAATGATGACCTGATTCCAGAAAAAGAATCCTCTCTTAGTTTCATCTGCATGGGAAAAGATTGCTTTCCCACTACATTTTTAGGGTGGTACACAAAACTAAATGAAAACGACCATCTGTGAATTGCAGTGACTCCCTTTCTTGTGTCTGAGTTGGCCTGCTTTTCTAAATATTGCACATTCTGAACAGATGCACAGATGGTATCTGTCTAACTTTCTTCCATATTTTTTTTAAAAAAATACCTATGTTGTTCTTGTAGAAAGCCCTTTTGCTGGAAAGGCCATATAAACTGAGTGGGTTCAGAATTTGCAGCTTATCAAGACGAACACTATTCCCATTACAGAAAGAAGGCAACAATATGCTATTGTCTTTTCACAATTCCACCATAAACAATTTATAAAATGTATTCTTATGTATGCTGCACTATTGCATATTTTGTATGAATTCATCACCAGCCAGCTGTTGTACTAGCTGTCCCCTTAATAGAAACTGTGTAGTTTCCCACTGTAGCAATTGCTATTCTTAACTTACACTGGCTCTCCACTGGCTAAAAATACTAGTGTCCAATTGCTTGTGGGAAAATTGTACTGTAGCTATTTCTATTAAAAAGTGGAACCCTGGGCCCTTACACAATTTCTCATATTGTAGATGCCATTCACATTTAGCTTCTTTATTCTCTTGTTGAAACTACAAGAATTTAAGTGAAACAAATGATGCCTACTTAAGAAAGGAAGGTGCATATTGTAAAATTTTAATGCAGGGGTGTCAAACTCAAGGGCTGGGGGCTGCATTCAGCCGCCAGGATGCTTAGATATGGCCCTTGGGGCTGCCCTGGAAAAGCGAACGACCAGCCCGGGTGGCCCTTCCAAGGTCTGTTTTCACTGGAGTGTTGCAGGAGGCTATCACAGGCCCTTGGGAGCCTGTTTTTGCTGGCAGAGTGCTTGGGCCACCACAGCAGAGGTGGGTTCCTACCGGTTTGGACCGGTTTGGCCAAATAGGTAGTAACTTGGCCTGCCACGCCCCTGAACCAGTTCTCTCTGCGCCCTTGTTTTTTGCTTCTGTGCATGCGCAGAAACATTTTTATAGTACAGTGCATCCCTGAGAGAACTGGCAGTAGCAGCAGCCAGAACCCATCCTTGCACCACAGATGCCCATAACACAAGTGACATTGAGCTGGCCACAGCTCTCCTGGCCACGGCCCCCTGTCCCTGCCCCCCTAGCCCCGAGGTCAAACACAACCTTGATATGGCCCTCAATGAAATCAAGTTTGACACTCCTGTTTTAATGCTTAATATGATTGATGAGATCAACAGAATACTATTTTAAAATATCAGAGTAAGACAGAAAATGATTTTATTATGAATTAAAGGGTACGGAGTTATGATAAATTATGCTTTAAATTAGGATTTTATATACCTTAGTGTCCTTTATAAAAGACAAAAATCTATTACACTAGATGTAATGTTTCATTCAAAAACGGAGCTTCCGGGGAGTGGCCTGTCGCCGTCGGCAGCTTAACAGAGCTGCCCCCAGAATTCAGGTTCGTTATCTACTCAATATCAAGAAGATAACTCTTTTTTCAGACAAGAAAAAAGCAGTGAGGAATTTCAGCTGGTAAGAATCTTCTTTGAAGTTCACAGTTTGTTTTTTTGTGAGCTGTGGACGGAGGGGGAGGATCAACCCAAAGCTGAGTCATTCAACTCCGACCTGAACTTCGCAGCTGTTATTCACAGCACTAGACAGGACCCCTCCCCCTCAGGACAATCTTTAGAAAAGAGACTATTAAAAATCAATACGAGCAAAGACCAAACTTGTGAACTTTGAAAACCTTTCTCTATCTGAAATACCAGCTTCAATGTTATAAAAACCTCTTTTGTTTAATTGTCTTCAAAATGGCGTTTACAGCTTCTGCATTTGTTATCTCCGGCTTCCTGCTACAGAATTAAAGAAACAATCTCGTATAATTTAATTAGCGCTACTCCCTTAAAGCTTTCAAGACTCTTTGTTGTTGATACAGGGACATTCCAAACATTCCAAACGGACTTTCTCTTTTGAAATCCTCCGTAAAACCCCTTGAAAAAAAAAAAAAGGAAAAAAAGGGGGGGGAGGAATTTCTTTTTCTCCACATAGCACAGTGGATTAGTAATTTAGAATAAATAATTAAAACTAAAATATAATGGCATCTAAATCAACCTCTGTCAAATTACCTCCGAAAACGTCTCCCATACCTGGTACAAAGTTGCAGCCCCCCACCATCTATGCCCCCTAGTGGAGATGTACTAACAAAAGAATTTTTTCTGGAAATGTTCAAAGAATCCACAGAACAGAACTTAGAAATGTTTAAAGAATTCAGAGAACAGAATCTAGAAATGCTTAAAGAATTCAAAGATGAAATAAGGAATGAGATGGAAGTTCTATATGACAAATTCGATACCAGGGTCACCAAAATGAACGATAATATGATGGGAATTGTAAATGTGATAACAGAATATATTTCTGGAATGGAAGATAATTTAGAAACTCTCAATGAAGCTAAAACTAACCTGATATCCAAAACTGAAGTGGTGGAACAAAAAATTGACAATGCTGAAAAACAAATTATTATGATACAGTATAAGCAGATGGAGCTTGCATTAAGAGTGAGGGGGCTGCGTGAAGAAAAGCAGGAGAACTTAAAGCAAATGTTTTCTGAAGCTTTTGACCGTCTGGTGGGAAAACCGGGATCCAATTTTGATTGGCAGATTGACAGGATTTTTCGTGTTAACTCATGGGCGGCAAAACAAAGGCAACTTCCCTGAGACGTGGTAATATATTTTGTTACAAGAGAATCTAGAAATATGATACTACAAGAGTCTTACAATACTAAGCTTCAAATTGGTGGACAGGACCTGATTGTTTTGAAAGAAATACCACCTCAGGTGCTAAGAGCCAGAAGAGATTATGCTTTTCTGGTGGAAGAGCTCAGAAGCATCAGATACAGTACAGATGGGATGCCCCATTCGGTATTATAGTTACAATGGACAAACAAAGATATCGTCTCAGCTCTGTATGGAAAGCTCGTGATTTCTATCATAAGATTCTGAAGATGGGATACACTGAACCTTCGGGATATGGTGAAAAACCACGAGACGAACAAGATAAACAGCAAACCACACAACCATCAGATAAAATGTATCATCTCCCTCTTCCGGAAGGGCAAGGAGTCAAGGAAAAAAGATTCAACCGTAAGACCACCAGACAAACGGATAAACAAGCTACTATGCAACAATCTCAACAATCGTTGGCCACTGATCAAGGAGCTACTGCAACAAGCTCAGAAGCTGTGGGAGGAGCTAAACCAAAGGTGAGACAGGCCTTGCGGGAGGCTCTAAAAAAGCTTCAGGCAACCAAAAATGACAACTAAGATTTTGACATGGAATGTTAACGGACTGAACTCTCCACAGAAAAGAAAGAAAATACTTCATTATCTCAAACAGTTTAAGAATGACATAATTTGCTTGCAAGAAACTCATATCAAATCAACCGATCAAAATATTTGTTTAACCCCAAACTGGGCCAACATTTTGCGACCTCAGCCATGGAAAAGAAAAATGGCATAGTAGTATATTTAAGAAAAGATATTAAAGCTGAGCTAATTGAAGCAGATCCCTTTGGAAGATATATTGCATTAGATTTAATCTTAGAAGGGAAAAAGACGTTACTTTTGGGAATTTATGCTCCTAATCAACAACAAGATGGATTTTATAGAAATCTTCACGCTAAATTAGTACAGTGGGACTTTGAGTCTTGTATATTATTGGGTGACTGGAATGGCGTGATCGACACCAAAAGAGATAAGAAGACAGCTCGCCCGAACACCAAATTTCGAGCTAAGTTACCCAAAGCCTTTTTTGACATGCTGGACGACTTTGAATTGCGAGACGCTTGGCGCGAGAGGCATGCAGAAGAATATGACTTTACCTTTTTTTCCAATAGACATCAATCTCTTTCAAGGATTGATTTTATACTAATTACAAATGATTTACTTTGTAGAGTGAAGAAGACAAAGATTATGGCGAGAGTTCTTTCAGACCATAATCCAGTCTGGATGGAATTGGGAAGGGTAGCCCAGCCAAGAAGGTCCTGGAGGTTGAATGAAAACTTATTTAGATATGAAAAGTATGTTAATGATTGTAAAAAATTGTTATCGGAATATTTTGTTCTCAATATGAACAAGGGTACATCTTTGGAATATGTATGGGATGCAAGCAAAGCGTATATGAGAGGAGTATTAATGAATATAAACAAAATACATAGACACAAGCAAGGGCAAAAACGAAAAGAATTGGAAGAGGAAATTAAAGGGAAAGAGTCAGAATTAACATTGAATCCAGGAGATACAAAGATTAGGGAAAAAATTGCTATATTAAAATCTCAGTTTGATATGCTGATCTCTGACCAGGTAGCTACTAGTTTATTATATGCTAAACATAATACTTTCTGCAATGCAAATAACCCGGTAGGTGGTTGGCTTATCAGATTAGAAAAAAAGGAAAGCTCGAAATGTATCCAAATTGTGTTACAGAGGGAAGGAAGTGTTTCAACAGGAAGAGATTCAAAAGGTATTTCGGGAATTTTTTACAGAGTTGTATAAAGGGGATAAAATTAAGGACGGAGATATAGACAAATACCTAGATAAAGAGAAAATCCCCCTAGTTAGAGAAGAACATAGGCATAAGCTGAATCAACCTATAACCTCTGGGGAAATTTTGCAGGCAATTAAACAATTAAAGTTAGGGAAAGCACCAGGCACAGATGGTTTAACAGCTGTTTATTATAAAAATCTACAGTTAGAAATGGTAGAACCCCTCAGAGAACTATTCAATAAAATTCAATCGGGAGGGAAAGTGCCTCCTTCGTGGAAGACTGCGTTCATATCGTTGATACCCAAAGAAGACCAAGACCTTACCCAACCAAAAAATTACAGACCTATTTCATTACTCAATGTAGATTATAAAATTTTTACTAAAATATTAGCAAATAGGCTAATGGGGGTAATTCAGCAACTGATACATACCGATCAAACTGGTTTTATACAGGGCAGACAGATGAAGGACAACGTTAGATTAATTATCAACGCTTTAGAATACCTGGGAAAGAACAATCAAATCCCGGCCGCATTCATATTTTTGGATGCGGAGAAAGCCTTTGATCGAGTTAATTGGCAATTCCTGCTGAAGACATTGCAAAAAATGCAGATAGGAGATGGCTTTTTACGGTCAATTGGTGCAATATATCAGCAGCAAACAGCCCAGATCATTGTCAATGGAAGTCTGACAGACTCCTTTCAAATTGAAAAAGGTACAAGACAGGGCTGTCCTCTGTCCCCATTATTGTTATTATAACTTTGGAAATACTGTTGAATAAGATATGGGGCCTGGGCGGTCTAAAGGGATTAAAATTAGACAGCAAGAATATAGAGTCCGTGCATTTGCGGATGATCTGGTTATAATATTGGAACAACCGCAGGAAACTAGTAGGGTATTATTGAATATGATCAATCAATATGGTCAAGTCTCAGGATTTAAAATAAATCTAGGGAAAACCAAAATAATAGCTATAATATGACTATCAAACAGAAGGAAGAACTGGGGGCGATGCTAAGATGTGAGGTAGTTAAAAAAGTTAAATATCTTGGAGTTAATATTTAATCTCAAATGGGAAATTATACAAGTATAATTATGAATCACTTTGGCATAGTACACAGTTGGAGTTGAAAAGGTGGGAAAAAACTGCATTTGTCCTTGCTGGGTAGAATAGCGGCAGTAAAAATGAACATTTTACCAAAATTTTTATTTCTTTTTCAAATGTTACCAATACTTAAAAGAGATGCGAATCTTTTAGAATGGCAGAAGGGTATCAACAAATTTGTGTGGGCAGGAAAGAAGCCGAGGGTAAAGATGAAAATAATGCAAGATGCACGTGAAAGAGGAGGATTGAAATTACCTAACTTAAAATTATACTATGACGCAGTGGCATTATCTGCAATTAGCGATTGGATTCATCTAATTAATGACAGAATTTTGAATATCGAGGGATATGACTTGTTATATGGTTGGCATGCTTACCTGTTATTTAACAAAAAAACGGATAAGAAATTTAAAAATCACATCTTAAGAAATGCTTTATTGCGGGTTTGGAAAAAATATCAACATAAATTAAATGATAAAGTGCCCATGTGGGCAATTCCTAGACATGCAATTGAAAATATGAATGTAGAACAAAAACACGATAGAACCACCTATAGACAACTTCTTATCTCAGAAAGAGGGGTGATGGAACTAAAATCTTTAGAGGTACTTAAAGAAGAGAAGGTAGTTCAAACGTGGTTTCAGTATGGTCAACTACAGGCTAGGTGGAAAACAGATAAAAAATTGGCTTTGTAAAAGTTGAGGATAATTTGTTTAAACAAATAAGAGATCAAAGCTCAATGCATATAAAGAGGATATATAATGTATTAGTACAGATGGATTCTGAAACGGAACTGATTAAGGATTGTATGATAAATGGGCTCAGAATATCGAGGAACCAATAATGCTTGAAACATGGGAAAGAATCTGGGTAAGAAATGTGAAATTTACACAAGCACAAAACTTGAGAGAAAATTTTTATAAGATGTTTTATAGATGGCACCTAGATCCTAAAAGCTTGCCTCTATGTATCCAAATGTTCAACCTAAATGTTGGAGATGTGGTTCTTGTGATGCTACATATTTTCATATATGGTGGACATGTCGTAATGTCAAGGCATTTTGGATAAAAATATGGTGGATCCTGCAAAACATCTTTAAAAGAAGGATAAAATTTACCCCCCAGTTGTTTTTACTGGGTATATGTATTGATTTACAGCAGCAGAGACTAATTTGATTCTGTATTTAATAACGGCAGCAAGACTCTTGGTGGCGCAGTATTGGAAGAAGAAAGATTTACCTACAATTCAAGAATGGACTTTGAAAGTTATGAACTTAGCCGAAATGGCCAAAATCTCAGCATATCCCAAAGAACATTCAAACGAGAGATATAAACGAGACTGGAAAAAGTGGATTGATTACATAAAAAGTAAATATGGGACTAAGAAACTCCAGATAGCTTATGCTTAGTATCAGTAATAATTTAAATTGTTTAAAATTTGGGTAACAGTAAGAAGCTGAGTTCAATGTAGAGATATTTTAGACTGTGATTGTTCAAAAATTATACCACGTATGGTCTTTGGGAAGTCGGGGGGAGGGAAGGGAGGTGGGGATTCAGGGGGAGGGGGGGAGGGGGGAAATACAATATGTGTTAAATTCCATGATTGTATTTGTATACTGTGGCTTTTCAATGTTAGTGCGAAAATAGAACAAACCGAATATACTGGAAGGTAATAGATACCGAAGGAAAGAGTCGAGTGAAAGAAGAAGGATGGTGGAGAGGGTGAGAGAGAGGAGGAGGAGAAGGGAGGGAGGGAATGGAGAGGGAGTGATAGGGTTAAGGTTAGAAAGAAGGGAGGGGAAGTAGGCGTAGAGGGGTGTGTGAGAAGGAAGAATGAAAGTTGGAGGGGGTTGAAAGAGGGTGTATGGTAGGCCAAGGTGGTATACTGGGTTTGTATTGTAGAGGGCATTTTCTATATAAGTGAGGGCCGTGTTTATTATTCAATGTTATATGCCCTGATTAAGCACAGTGAATATGTGATTGTATAGAATGAAAACATAATAAATATATATTAAATTGTAAAAAAATAAAAAAAAAATAAAAGACAAAAATCTATTACACTAGATGTAATGTTTCATTCAAAACTGGGTAAAATTGAAACTCAGCAGAAAAATCATGCCAACGGTGCCTTATCTTTTCATTCAACTTTTGACTAATTGTAATAGTCAAGTCTAGATTCAAGGAGAAATGTTTCAAGTCTAGATTCAAGGAAAGAGAAGATGAGGACTAATATGGTCAGTAGCACATATATCTTACAGATAAAAATGAAGATGAAATATAACTCACTATAGTTAATGCTAATGATAAGCCACCTGGAAAGCCAAGGGAAATAATCAAAACCATAAAAAGCAAAAATTAGAATATTTTGGTCATGTGATGAAACACCCAGAAAAAATACGGCATGCTTCACTTAATCCTCCAAGGAAAGATTGAAGGCAAATGAGGTCTAAGCAGAAGAAGAATATCATGGCTTCAAAATCTAAAGGATTGGTTTGGATAAAACTCAACAGCACTTTTTCGTGCAGCTGTTGATAAAATAGGATCGCCAACGTCTGATGACAGATATGGCACAAGAAGGAGAAGATAGTTAATGCTAACCACATTTCTTACACCTCTTCATACTTCTCTTTCCTTGCAAACCATGTCTTTGTAATGTACCATTTCATACTTTGATTTTTGGTCTTTGAACTTTTTATTGGTTTTTGAAGAACTAATCAACTCCATGCAGCCATGACTTTCTCAGTCTTCTCTTTCCTCTTGTTCCATTCACTTTGCTTTATTTGATTTCCTATTCCATTCTCATCATTCACATTCTTTTGGTATGACTGAACCACAAGATCCTTATTTTTTGATGGTCACTCACTTTTTTTTTTATTCAATCCACTTTCACTCATTGCCCATTTATACTTGACAATATCTCCTCTTGTACACACACATTTCTTAATGCATCCAATTTTATGTTATTCCTCACATACCCACCTCCCACTTCTGTATAGCAAATTACACTACAGGGGTGGTAATCACTTACCTTCCCTACTGGTTGCAAATGTGAGCATCCTCAAAGCACCCTTGTTTTTCTTCCTACTTAATATTGTACCACAAATGGAACAAGTATTACATTATCTGCACATTTTAAATTAATATGATAGCCCTATACATGTAATTCTCAAGTTATGACTGAAATTGGGTCCAGAATTTTGGTCATATTTGAATGAAACCAGACTCAATTTTAGGACTGTTTTTATAACAGTCATTAAGTGAATCACTGTGCTAGTCAAGTTAATCATATGGTTTATAGGTAAATCACCTGGTCATAAGTTTGAACCCAACTTATCCAATTGACAATTTTGTTTTGGCAAAAAAGTTACAAAACATAGTCACATGACCATGGGGTGCTGCTAAAAGTTGTAATGCGAGCTGGTTGCCAAGCAGCTGAAATACAATCATGTGATTGCAGGGGTGGTGCAACAATCATAACTTTAAAGGTGGGCTGTAAGTAAGGTTTTATCAGGCTGTTGTAACTTTGAATGATTATTGAGCAACCAGTGCTAAATTGGAGACTATCTATATTTATATTCAGCAACCAACCATCCACTTCATAACTGCCCAAAACATTCCACAATTTAAGCACATTATCATATATTTCTTCTATATAAACCAGAAACTTACTTTCTTACATTCACATATTTTTTAGTAGTCTGAAGAACAAAATATGCACAACGCATCATAAAAATGCATTATACTTTCTAATTTTTTTTCACTGTGACTTCTTGTACCCTTTCAGTCAGAATTCTGCCAAATAGCTTTCCAGACACACCTATCGAACTAATCTCCTGCAGTTTTTGCATTCCATTGTATTACCTTTTTCTCTATAGGGGAAAAGAATATTATTTTTCTAGTTGTCAGCCATAGATACAATCTTCATACATACAGTACATTAAATAAATCTCAAAGCCACTTAATGATCAAATCACATCTGTAAATGAACATTTCTTGTTATATCGTCTGCATCTGCAGTCTTACAATTTTGAATTGTCTTATCATTATGCAACATTCTTTGCTACTATTGATTTCTCTGTATTCACACTATACATTTTCCAGATTTCCTTAATGTAGGAGCATTATGTTATTTTTCCTTTCAACCCTCAAACACCTTATATATTTATCTTATTTATCTTATTTATTTCATTTTATTATTATTATTTTACCAAGGGATTTTTTTCATACATTCCATTAAAATATCTACAGAAACATCTGGGACATTCAACAATACAATTATTTAATTCTCTTTCAGATAGCTTCTGCATCCACTTTCCTTGCTTTCTATTTCTTTTGTTAGGAAAGTATGGCCAATAATAATTAAGAGTAATGTCTACTAATATATTTTTTTCATTTACCACTCATCCTTCCCTCTACTGCAGTAGTTCTATTTTGACCTTAGTTGCTTTTCACTTAATTTTTTTAACATCAATCCCACCCCCCAAATCCACTCCTGATAATTTCCATATTCAGAACTTCACATCTCACTTGCATCTTACTATGTTCTCAGTTTTTCATCATAAGTAATCAAAACTAAGCATGCTTTTTATATTTATATTCATTTCTTTTTTACATTTTCACATGAATAGATTCATGGTTAACCACATATTCTGAACAAACAAACCTTTTTCTAAGCAGATACCAGGAAAAGTACTGTGCGTAATTGTGAATGCAGAGAATTCTGGGAAAGTGTAAGCTTATTCTCCTTTTTTATTTTTGTTGTTTTACTTACTTAATTAAAATAGAACTAAAATAATGAAGCTTACATCTCTACTCATCAACTTCACTTTGCAAGATCAAAACAACTTCGTTGAGCCAGGTAATATTAAAACTAGTGCAATTCTATGTCCTCCTGGTACATATTGGAATTCCTGTATCATTATTTTATTTCTTTTTTTCTAATATTGTTTTTATTTTGGTTTTAATTTTATCTGGTTGTTAGCTGGGGACATTAAGACATTCTTCTTCTTTGGAAAAAAAGTCAAAATCACTCTTTTTCAGGAAGCTGATTTATAATGATTGATATAACTTTGAAATGAAGTTGATAAAACTAGTTTCCACCTTAAATATTAAACTAAGACTAACTACTTACCACTCAACTCTTTCCTTTCATCTCACAGTATGACAGGAAGAATGGCATAGTAAAGAGTATTTAGTAACATGTCAAGAGTATAAAACCCATCTTTTAAAAATCAGCTAGTATCTAACAAAGTTGCTGGTTACCTAGCTGTTGTGACTCAGCAGATGTCTGCTGTGAGTCTTTTCGGGATACAAGATTCATTATGCAGCTGGGACTTGTTAGGGGCAGGTTTGGAGATAAAAGGACGGATGCTGCCACGCCCTAGTCGCAGGAGTCAACGTTCCTTCGTGCGTATAACATTGCTTGATACACTTGGATAAGTGCTTTGTGTTTCCTGTAACCCTGATTCAAGGCTACACTTGGAGAAGTGCATTGCTTGTAAGAGTTGTTTTGTTTTTCATTCCTTTATCTAGTCAGAGACTATATTTATGTTATTTTGGGGCTTGAAGCCAGTCTGAGCTGAGAACTGATAAAAAGATTTCCTTTTAAGTTTGTCTGCTTGCCGTTTGTTAACAAGCCGTGAAGGGGGGACAGAACACCTAGCTATGTACACCAATAGTATTTTGTGGTATTAATTCATAACACAACTTTTCTCTCTCAAATATCTGATAAATAAATTATATTATTTAGATAGATTTAATCATATACAAAAGGATATTTTTATTCTAGGGGACAAAAAATGAACATCCACCAATAGAAGACAATGCTATATGGAGGATGACTATATAATAAAAATAGGACTATTACTTGGCATTAAAATAAAACATTCTGAGAAAAGGTAAAGGTTGAAAAATGTCCAGTTGTATGAATTTCTAACATGCTTCACTGAAACATGATTTATGGAAAATTCAAGGTAAAGGGATGTCTATATTTTTTCTCTTTCAAGAGAAAAAAAAAGATTGAATTCCTTTCCATACCAAGCAGAATAACAATTAAAAATGCAATAGCACTGGCACTTCCATACAGTTTCTAGAATTAACAAGTACTAGGAATTAAGCTCAACATTTTTAAAAATCTTTACCATTGATTTACTTAAAATCTTATTCATGTAGATAAAAATTGTGCTTTCTTACTCCATGCAGCTACATATGGGTGCACCACAGTACACCCATGTAATGCCACTGCTTTGTTTTGTTTTCCTGTTTTTTCCCTTTGTTTTTGTACCTAAAAAATAAAACAAAAACACAACAATTACCATTCAGAATCATTGGGAGTCAGGTGGCTCTACATTTTATACATGGAATATAAATTTGATAATTATGAATGCAGTCCTAGACACATTCACTTGCAAGAATGCAGGACAACTTACTCTCTCTCTTTCTCTCTCTCTCTCTCTCATTCATTCATTCATTCATTTTATCTATTTGTATGCTGCTGAACCTAGAAGGGACTCCTGCTGCTTCCAATAATTAAACTGAGAATTAAAACTTCCACAGTAAGTAGTAAAATAAAAATATTTATAAAATAAAATAAATAATACAATACAATACAATACATTAAAAATAGCAGGCAAAGCAGACAACAAGACCTGACAGTGGCTAAGAACAAGACAACTGAAGAAAGAGATAGAGTGGCTATTTCTGACTGCACAAGACCAAGTCTTAAGAAGAAATACATATAAAGTCAGAACTCAGCTGCAGACAACAAATGCTGTCTTTGCAAAGAAGCTAAAGAAACAAAGCACCACCACCTAGCTAGCTGCTATAAGAAGATCTAGAGACTGACTACAAAGAATGACACGACTAAAGACAAAGGTGCACTGGAAGACCTGCAAGAAATATTATTTGTCTACAAGCAGGAATTGATGGACCCACAAATAGACAAAGTAATAGAAAATGAAGAAGCTAAAATGCTCTGGGACTTTAGAATTCAAATAGACAAGTGCCCACCACATAATACCTCAGACTTAACAATGGTCAATGAGAGAGAAAAAAGGGTCTGGAAAGTGGAAGTGGATTCAACAGAATAGAAGAGAAAGAACTGAAAAAAAAACAATTAAAACACAAAGACCTATATTACAACACCTGCAAATGCAAATGGAAAGAATAGAAAGAAAAAAAGGAAGCAAAGATATTACCAATAGTAACAGGTACCTTGAGTGCAATCTCTAAACAACTAGAGTACCACTTGAACACTATTATCAATGTCAAACAAGGCAACATCACTAGTAAACTGCTTACATCTTACAACAATGTTTTTAACACCACAGAACAATATTTGCCTATCCCAGGTCCTTAAAAAGGAGTCGATAAATGGATAAAATGACAAATCCAATTTAAACCTCTGGCTGACTTTGTCACAAACCATAATAAAATAATTTTATTCATATATCTGTATCCATATATCTATATCTCTACATATTATCTATGGGATGTGGTGGCTCAGTGGCTAAGACGCTGGGCTTGTTGATTAGAGAGTTCGGAAGATTGGCTGTTCAAATCCCTAGTGCTGCGTAACGGAGTGAGCTCCCCTTACTTGTCCCAGCTTCTTCCAACCTAGCAGTTCGAAAGCATGTAAAAATGCAAGTAGAAAACTAGGAACCACCTTTGGGAGGAAGGTAACAGCTTTCTGTGCAACTTCGGCATTTAGTCATGCCGGCCACATGATAACAGAGATGTCTTCAGTCAATGCTGGCTCTTCGGCTTTGAAATGGGGATGAGCATCGCCCCCTATAGTTGGGAATGATTAACACATATGTGTGAGGGGAATCTTTACCTTTACCTTTATATATTATCTACATATCTATGTCTGAATTATCTATATATCTATAGCTATCACAAGGTAGCAAACATTAATACTGTATTAATATAAATTAGTATTTCTGCATGTTTTCCCCACAGGGACAACTCTATGAGGTGGATTAGACTGAGAGAGAATGACTGATCCAGTGTTACCTATCCAGCTTTCATAGTCTCCCAGAACTCATAATCTAGACCAGTACCTTTACAACTATACCAAAATAGCCCTGAGATTAGTCCAGCAGCTCAGGCAGGAAACCTACTAGGCAGCACAGTGGCTGATATACCATTGGAATCTCCACATTGAGTGGAATCTTCTTTTAGCAAAGAGATATTCATTGAACAGTGATCCTGGAAGGCAGAGGAAGGATATGAAACCTAGAAGAATTATGTCAAGGCGATATAACATCCATCTCCCACCCAGTTTTTGGTAATATGCTGCAGATCCCTGTAGGCCAAGGTAGTTACTGATTCCACCATCAAGATCCAAGATCAGGTCCAGTGGGCTAAAATTAATGACCAGTTCTGGTCGTTGAATGAGCAGCAACTGTGGTGTCACCTAATGCAAACTTGATGTCCAACTGATTGAAAATACCTGAGGTAGATTATTGTTATTGGTATGAATCTGCTGAAGGTAGATTTTTTTTTTCACCTGTCCACTTTGCTGCAATTTCCTGCACCTTGACCATTTGATTAATCATTCCTCAAAGTCAAGAAGACTCCTGGAGCACTGCCAGACATGCTGTAGAGAGGTGTCATAAAAGGAAGGAATTGGCAGGAATCTGAAAAAAGCATCCTTGTTATGGTGGCTTTCCAGCTGAATAGGGATCAAAGGAGGGAATTAGTTTGAACAGATTTGGCAACCTCTAATCCCTGTGGACTGCGCTTCCTTTCATCTCAGCCACCACAGCCAACAGCCATGCTGGATCAGTGATAAGACAGTACAACTAGAGAAAGACAGATGGGGTAAGGTTGGTATAGGCAGAGTATTAATTACCTCCCAAAAAGTTTAAATGAATTGACTTTTATTTATGGACAAAAGAGAAAGCCCTGAGATAAAAGTAAACAAAGGAGGAATGTGCTTCACTTCTGATCATCACTTTACATGTGAGTGTCACAACATTGGAGATAGACAGTTAGAACTGGCAGGATTCCATTGTGGAAGCCGAGTACTCAGAACCTGTGCATAATCTTTGGTTGCAAAAAATCTACCTTGCTGACTCATAGGTCAGAGACATCACCCCCAGTTGTTGATGGACTAGCGTCCACAGGTCTGACAAACAATTTTCCTGCCATTTGGGACAATGGTCAATCACATGTTTGAACTCTCTGGTAAAAAAAAAAGTTTAAGTTTGCAAATTTCAAGCAATACCCCATGGAACTATCTTATTCACCAAATGTCATCCAACTATGGAATACAGAATAATAGAGATAGAAGGAATGTTGATGTCTTCTAGTCCAACCTGTAGCTTAAGCAGGAGACTCTATACCATTTTAGACAAGTGGCTGTCCAGTCTCTTCTTAAAAGCCTCCAGTGATGAAGCACCCACAGTTTCTAGAGACAAGCCATTCCACTGGTTGATTGTTCTCACTGTTAGGAAGATTCTCCTTAGTTCTAGATAGCTTTTCTCCTAGGTTAGTTTCCATCCATTGCTTCTTGTCTTGCCTTCTGGTGCTTGGAAAAATAGGTTGACCCCTCTTCTTTGTGGCAGTCTCTCAAATACTGGAATACTGCTATCATGTCACATACTTAGTTTTTCTTTTCTCTAGAGTGCCCATACCCAATTCCTGCAACCGTTCTTCATATGTTTTTAGTCTATAGGCTCTTCTAATCATCTTTGTTGCTCTTCTCTGCACTCTTTCCAATATTTCTCAATATCTTTTTATAATGTGGTGACCAAAACTGGATGCAGTATTCCATTTACTAAGATTTTATAAAGCAGTACTAATACTTGTGATTTTGACTCTATCCCTCTGTTTACGCAACCAAGGATTGCATTAGCTATTTTGCTTGCTGTAGCATACTGCTAGCTCATATTTAAGTGTCTGTCAACTAGGACTCTGAGATCCCTCTCTCACAGTACTGCTTTTGAGCCAGGTTTCATCTAATCCGTACTTGATTAACCATGACTAACTACGTATTTAGACTGCGGAGATTCGTGATGGCGCAGTGGTTAGTTATTGCAGGCTACTTCTGCTGATCACCAGCTGTCAGCAGTTTGGCAGATCGAATCTCACCAGGCTCAAGGTTGACTCAGCCTTGCATCCATCCGAGGTGGGTAAAATGAGGACCCAGATTGTTGGGGGCAAGATGCTGATTCTGTAAACAGCTTAGAGAGGGCAGTGAAGCACTATGAAGCAGTATACAAGTCTAAGTGCTATTGCTATTTAGCCATTTTACCATGGATTTAGTGCACAGATCTTGTTGTACTATAGAATCATTATTATGTCCTGTTAAATAGTAAGATCAGAAAATTCATTCCAAGTCTTTGCTTAGCTTGAAACAGTGCACTAGTATCATAAAAATATTATTGCCTTTTGTACCAGTTGTCCCAGATGTCCCCTTCTTTATCAGGTCAGAAGCTCCTTAAAGCTTAAATAAGTGTATTTTTTCCTCCCTGAAAGCTGTTCCCTGTGATGCAAAACATTTCTCTTATCTGAAATGCCTTGTTATTCAAACTAAGGACAGGTCTCATGTCATTGTAATCTTGTGTAATAAATAGCATTGCTGGATGATCTCAATTGCCCTCAGGTCATTGCAGACAGCAAATTTGCAATGCACTTAAAGGGATAATGAGAAAACATTTCAAATTATAAGATGGAGAGCAATAAATTGGATACTTGAGAAAGTATGAAGCCTAAGTGACTAGATGCCCATAAATTCATTGTGAAAAATACTGTATCATTTAACAGTCAGCAAAAACAGGCAGCCACACTTAAAACTACATAAAAAAAGGAAACCATAAACTTGTATATTTTCAAAAACATCTAATTGGCCAAATCTCATTTTGTTCTCTGCTTTCCCATAATCCAGTTAGGAAATGTTCTGGAGTCAGCTCTATTCAATTCTTGATTGTGTTTTTTGTCTTTCCAAATGATGGAAAGATATATTCAGTGCTTATTCCTGTTACCTAAGTAATTGTAACACCTTGCTTAGAATTCTGAATGTTATTTGAATATTCTCATTCCACTTATTATTTATTTATTTATTAATCTATCAAATTTCCACACTCCCCCTTCTCACCTAAGCAATTCTGGGTAGCTTACAATGAAACATACAATAGTATAAAAATATAATTTAAAAATTGATATGTTACCCTAACACTTATACATATAGAAACTCACACAATACTCTACCCAAATAGAGACATGGATTCCTGCCCAATTTCTTGAAACATTTGAAAAGTGCAGACTGATAAAAACTTCAGAATACAGTGATCTGTGCCTAATATAATTTGGTTAAATGAATTACCATGTTACTTTAGTTTTTAAATGATTGTTATCTTCCTTAAGCATCATTTTTGTTATGAAGAGGTAAAACAAGCAAGCAGTAAATAAGATCACATTTTAAAACATGATCAGGATATGATATTCCAGGACTTTTGCGGGAGCCTGGATAATCTGACATAGTGCCAAAGTTCCTTGAAATGCCAAGTCTGGGATTTTTATTAAAATATGTTAATTCAGTAGATAAAGCCATTTATAGAATAACTTCTCAAGAGAAGTTTACCAAGCACTTTCTTTGACAAATTAAAATTGTGATACACTATATATAAGCATTCCATGTGCCTTCGGCATTTAGTCATGCCGGCCACATGGCCACATGATCTTCCGTCAGTGCTGGCTCTTCAGCTTTGAAATGGAGATGAGCACCACCCACTAGAGTCGGGAACGACTAGCACATATGTGCAAGGGGAACCTTTACCTTTTACCTTTATAAGTAAGCATCAAAGATGTTTTGATTGATTTTTCCCCCCTTCCTGATGTAAATATTTCTTGTTATGATTCCGTGTCTTGCTGTATTGGTGATTATGTTTTTGATTTCTAAATTAGTTTTATTATTTTAAGTCCTCAAAGCCTAAATAGTAAACAAATTTACCCCTCCTCCTCCAGCCCACATATTCCAAAGCAATGCACAGAAGCTTCCTCACTATTCCATAGTTGAGACTGAGGAACTGAGGATTAGCTATTAGCCCATGATGAGCCAAGCTGAATTTATATAAGAATCTGAACACACATTTAAGTTTAATTCTTTTACTCCATGCAAATGCTCATTTAGCAGAAGACAGGGAAAAGGAATAGGAAAATAGACCAAGCACAAAGTTAGCAATAAATTCAAATTTCAATTAAAGAACTGAAAAATTCTTTCTCAATTCATTAGGAACTTTCTCCTTAGTTCTAAGTGAAAGTTCCTAATGATGAAAACAATCAACCAATGCCTTCAGAAGTTGTGGATGCTCCATCTCTGAAAGCTTTCAAGAAGAGACAACCATTTATGTGAAATGGTACAAACCCTCCCACTTGAGCAAGGGATTGGACTAGAGCAGGAGTCAGCAAACTGCGGCTCTGGAGCCGCATGTGGCTCTTTCATCCCTCTGCTGTGGCTCCCTGTTGCTAGTCTGCACCACAATTTTGAGAGGAGCTTCTGGTTTGGGGAGGGGAAGCATGGTACACCAAAAAGAGACTCTATGGCAAGGGACAGATTTACTGGTCAGCTCCGCAATTGATAGGGCTTTCGGTTAGGACATGTAGAGGAAAAAAGACACTACACTAGGAGGAGGACTCTATGGTGGGGAAACCAGATTTCTGGTTGGCTCTAGAATTGAACAGGGGGCTTCCGGTTAGGACCTTTGTGGCTCTTTGAGTATTTAACTTTGCTGACCCCTGGATTAGAGGATCTCCAAGGTCCCTTCCAACACAGTTATTCTAAGTTCTAACTTGTTCTAAATCCCTTGGAGAATATTTCTTGGATTCTATTTACTGGGCTCATTGCACATTTTTCAATATTTATTGTAGCCTTGTAGTTTAGGAAATCAGAAAGCCCATGATCTTCTGAAAGAGACAGAGGACAGGGGTGGGGCGGGGGGGAGTGAAAGAATATACTAGGAAATATTAGTCTTGGCTACTACTTTGCTGTAGCTCAGCAGCTGTGGCAGCTGTCGTCATTTTCTGCAATAGACAGCAAGGTTTCTATGAATCCGTTTCAACAGCCTCAAGATGCATGCCAACAATTGGTTTGACCGACTGCTGTTTGACCATTTTTTTAAAAAAGAAACCTCATAAACTTCTCCAATGAAGTATTAAGGTTTTAATTTGCAAATTGTCTGAGTGTGCCCATGTATTGCGTATAGATGTACATATGTACTGTATATGTATATGAATGTCTCTATCTGCTGATCTGTATAAATGTATTCCCATCATTTTCGACATAGGAAATCTATCTAGTCCTTCATAGATGTTAGATTGTGACCATGTTCAGATGATTGAAGTCCCTTTTTTACATGTGACTGCAATCCTGAAATTTTGACAAGCGTACACACATACCCAACACTGGTGCCTCTGGTTAACCCTTTAACCTGAAATCTTTCTGCCTTGTGCAGTACCTTGCCTCCTGTTGAAAAGTTTCTTTCATTCCTTTTAGAGTTATAGAATTATGCAGAGATCTAGATCTTCACATAATATCTCCAAAATCAGATAATTTGAGCTTGGTCATTTAGGCTTTCAATGAGAATTCTGGATTGGTGTATTCTATGATCTATTTGTTTATTTGGCATAGGTCCAGGCTACTTGAAGGACCGTCTCATATTTTGCTGTGTTCCATCTGGACTATTGCTGGGTTTTCTGTCCTGTATATGGCTTTCTCCTGAGTACAGGAAATCCTTGATTTTTAACCACAATGGAGCCCAAAATTTCTGTTGCTAAGCAAGACAGTTACTAAGTAAGTTGTGTCCATTTCATGACCTGTTTTGCCATAGTTGCTAAGTGGTGGGTTAAGACCGGCATGCCTGGTACAGGCATACCGGTGCCTGCCGGGAGCATCGGTTACCATTCCAGTACGGTGCCTCTGGAGGGCCCACCCGCCCGCCTGCGCTCCTTACTGTATTTGAAGTTTTTGGGGCTTCCACAGACATGCATGGAGCATACGGCACCTGTGTGACACTCTGCCAGGCAGCTGGAGCATTGTGGGTGGTAAGTACGCATGTGTGCACTGCACATATGTGCTCGTGCGCTGCGCGTGTTCATGTGGTGGACGCCCAGCCCCATTGCACTGTACCGGTTGCAATGGGATCCCGAATCCACCACTGTTCCTAAGTGAATTACTGCAAAGTGTATCGTGTGGTTGATAACTCTAATCTGGCTTTCCCCCAATTGATTTTGCTTGTCAGAAGCCATCCGGGAAGGTTATAAAGGATGATCTCATGACCCCTGGACAGTGCAACTGTCATAAATACATGCAAGATACTCTAAGCAACTGAATTTTGATCAAGTGTGAATGTCATAACTTTGAATGGTCACTAAATGAATAGTGTTAAATTGAACATTATGTGTACAGTGAGATGTTTGAGGTTCCCATTTTTCTAAGCGCATTTTTCCCAGTTTGACAAGATTGACACAATCACAGACCTTTCTATAATCAACGAAGCACCCGATGACTTATTTTCAGTGTTCTTTGGTTTTCTCAATTACACAGTGTGCATCAGCCATATAACGTGTCATCTTCCTAAAGTAACTTGAACATCTGGCTTCTCTCTTTTCATGGCTCCAATCTGCGTTGGATGATCCCAAAAAATATTTTACTAGCATGTGAATTAAGGACATTGTATGATAGCTTACACGCCCTGTTAAGTCTCCTTGGTATGTTGCCAGTCTTATGAGGTAGACCAGATCAAGAAACAGATTCCATATGAAGACTAGAATGATAGTTCATTGAGGTACGCTATAGTAACAAAATCTTGCAATTCTGGTTGGTTTCCCCCCTTTCCTTCTTGATTATGAAAGCAGTACCATTCCTGCTTTTTTTTAATCCACTGAGTAGTAAACAACATGATCTTCTGACCGAAAGTGTCCAATTCCAATCTATTTCAGTTCACTTATGCCTAAGATGTCAGTGTATACCATATTTCTTGAAGTATAAGACGCACCTTCCCCCCCAAAAGAGGGTGAAAATGTGGGTGTGTCTTATACACCGAATGTAGCTCCACCCATCCCCACCAGAGGCTGCAATGATCTGTGGCAATCCCTATAGCCTGGAACAGCAAAAAAAGTGCACCGAACTGGTAGTAATGCCGGCAGGAACCTACCTGGTTTCAAAGTCCAAAAGCCTTCATTGGCTGACTTAGTTGCTATGCCTATTCATTGGCTGACTTTGTTACCATGTGGTCCAAGTCAGGAAGCTCGCCAGCTGAATACCATGGCTGCTGGTAGGCAGAGGCAGAATTTTTCTTATTATTATTTTCCTCCCCAAAAACCAAGGTGTGTCTTATAGTCCAGAGCACCCTATACACTGAAAAATACAGTAGTTCATTCATTTCATCTTTTCCTGTCTTTTACATTTCCTGTACTTTTCCACATTCATATTTTTTATTTCCCCACTATAATTCTGTATTTGCAGCTTTGAATATTCTTTTCCCGCATGGCAATATCAGCAACCAGATGTCCCAATGTCATTAGAAGTCACTCCTAGCCATGTCACAAACACCATTATATGCCATAAGATTCTCATTCTTTCTCAATAACCTGTTAAGAGCCAACCAACTCAAGGGGCCCATCACCCAGTCTCTGATGCGCATGCACTCATATCCGGGGCATGCATGTGCACATATCCATGCATGTGCTCGCACGAATGCACGCATGCCAGTGCATGTGCACGTTCAGGTATGCACACATCTTTCGGTTTGGGCTGTGTGTGTGTGTGCACAGTTGGGCCCTCAGTGTCTAAAAGATTCTCCATCACTGCACTGTAAGCATTGAAAAGGATTATAAAAATATGCTGATCAAGAAAGATCTGTACAGCAATCATTTTAATCTGTGAAAATTTTTCCATTGATTTAGTTTGTACATAATTGTGTGCATGTTGCCAATCATCCAAGTGCATCAGAACCATAATAATAGCATCAACAATAACCATAGAGAGCTGTGTTAATTTTTCCTCCCAATATTATTTTAGTTATCTTGGCAGACTATGAATATTGCATTCTTGACCAATTTATAACAATTTCAGATCATGGCTTATAGCATTCTCACGCACAGCATCTGAAGGTTTTAAAAATGTTTGCTAATTGAGGTAGTCCTAAACTGAGGTCAATGTGCAGGCCATAGCCATTCATAAGATGTCATATGAAGTAATTTTCCGTCTCCTTTCTCTAAGTATACAATAAGGGGTGTGTCTCAGATTGACTGAATCCAGACCCAAAGCCGATTGATTCAGATGGATCTGGGAGATATCCCTATTAAAAGTAAAGTTCCTTCAGAGCAATTGAAATCCAAATCTGATTCCTTCAGAAGCTTAATTAGTGAAGCGGTGGTTAGAATACAATGCTGCCAACTAACTCACTGCTCACTCCAGGAGTTTGTTTCTTAATGGCTCAAGGCTGACTCAGCCTTCCATCCTTCCGAGGTAAGATAAGGACCCAGATTGTTGGGGGCATGAGGCTGACTCTGTAAACCACTTAGAGACGGCTTTAAAGCACTATGAAGCAGTGTATAAGAACTCTTGGTATTGCTATTTCAAATTCAGAAGGTCGTATAAATATAAAAAATGTAATCATGAATGTTGATACCTTTTAGACTTCACAAGGCTTTGTCATCCATATCTCAACTATAGTTTGGATATCTGTAGTTGATAAATTTCATTGCTATGGTAAATTATTTTGTATGTATCTGGTTTTCATCATTTCATGATTCTGAACTTACTATTTTGCACATACATAGAAGAATGCATTCAACCTCCACCCATCCCATTTCCCAAAGGTCCCAGCAATCTTCAGTGTTCTGACCTTATAGAGTCATCCTCTTGTTTAACAATACTTTCTCCATATGGAAAATATGGCAGCATACAGCAGAAAGCTCTGTTGTGGGAGGTGGCCAAGTTTGTATAACGCCTTGTTCTTGAGCTAGAAAGTAAGGCTGTTGGACTCATAACAGCACAGTATCCATTGCACAGTATTATAGCATGAGTCAATCCACTTCCCATTCCATCAAGAGGACAGCTATTATCAGTGTGCATAGCTAGACATTTCAGAATCTCAAAGTAGTATTGAAAGGCCTGAACAGTTGGAAAAGGTTCTCAGCCTGTGGACAGAGGACACTGTATGCCATAGTAATATATCATTGAGTGGAATAGTAATCTATGAAAAAATGATGCAATTTGTAGCAGTAGGCACTGACTATAGTTTACAAGCCATCAATGGCTAATTGTACACATTCAAGCATCAATTCTACTCCCAGGATGATTGAGTTTAGGGGTTGCAGTCTTCAGTGCTGATGAGACAAGCCTGGATGTACTTCCATTTTTCCATCAACAAACAAGAAAAAAAATTGCTCCAGGTTTTAAGGACTATCTTATTCTTCTGGTATGTGACAATGTTGCAGGGAACTCTGTGGTCAGGACCTGGTCCTGTACAGGAAGGACATAAAACCATGTTCCATATTCTGGAGAACACAGATCAGTGTAATGTTGTGCTTTGTGTGGCTAGGACAACAGCTGCTTTCACATGAGGTGAAGAATAGTTCACATTGAAGCAGAGGTGGTATTCAGCAGGTTCTGACCAGTTCTGGAGAACTGGAAGCAGAAATTTTGAGTAGTTTGGAGAACTGGTAAATACCACTTCTGACTGGCCCTCCCCCATCTATTCTCTGCTTCCCGAGTCCAGCTGATTGGGAAGAGATTTTGCAGTAACCTTCTTCTGGAGAGGGGTGGGAATGGAGATTTTACACTATCTTTCCCCTGCCATGCTCATCAAGCCAAGCCCACCAAGGCATGCCACATCTACCAAGCCACACCCACAGAACGAGTAGTAATTTTTTTGAATTCCCCCCTGCCTTGAAGAGGCCTAGCCTTCAGAATCCTGTTGAACATTCTGAAGTCTTGAAGTTCATATCCCCAACCATACTTCTTGGTGCAACCAATGAAACAAAGATATGCCAGAAGCATTCAAGCCCTATCATATTGCTTATCTTCAGAATAATTCTGAGTCTTAGAGAAAACATTTTTTTCTCTGTCAGCCAGCAATAGCTGGAAGAAGAATAGTGTTACGATCAGGTCTGGAGCACATCATAACACAAAGGACCCAGGAGCAGGACAGAAATGTTATTTCATGTGTTTAATCTGTATGGGCTATATATTAAAAGTACTAACAGGCTGCAGATGTACACTTATAAAAAGGCACTTTTGTGGTACATATCATTGGGATGACAACGATGACAAAGAAAGTTGTGTGTAGTCCTTTTCTACATGGCATGAAAAACATAATGTTTCTCTAACTCACGATATCTTTAAGTACAGCTGGCAACAAATGAACAGTTACTAGTGTTAAATGTTAATCTAATCAGACTCCTGATTTTTTTTTTAAACAAAAACCTTTTTGGTTTTTTTTTTTTAATGGGAAAATTAATTTCAAAGCGGAAAAAAATCCCAGATAGAACAAGCCACCCAAGAGGTCCAGAGATAGTTTTTTAAACTGTTCCCAAAATGGTTATTATACTGTATATGTGATTCTCTATGGTTATTTTCCCATAAATATTGTGTAAGCTTTTAGGAGAGCTGAATTCTTTTCTACTTAAAGAGGTTGAGAAATATAAATTTAAACTTTGTCCCCAACTGTTCCAGCAAATTGAACAATGTATTTATGGATCTTGACTGAAAGAACCCGCTTTTAAAATTATGAATCCATCTCTCATATTTATATATACCATTTGTAAAATAAAAATTAAGTATGCCCATTGTTACCCTAGTTCTCTTAAACAATAGGCCCAAATCATATTAATGATTTCAAAAAGTCACCAAGCTTCAGCACCTTTTGTCCTCTATACATTAACTATCCAGTAATAAACAGTAACTGCTTGTATTCTACTGTTTTATCCTAATCCAGTGGGACAGATATTTATCATCACCTCTGAGCTGGGAGATCCATTCTGACAGATCGACATCCTTATTTATTAACAATTTCATAGACAGTAGCCTCTAATGAGTGGAGTGGCACAGAAGTCTGTTAGATGGAAAGGCAAAACTAAACTAAAAAGGGCACAAGGGGTTAATGGGCCTTTTTCCATTCTAGCACTAGATGTGTAATTATTTCTAATAAGGAATGAGTGTATTGATTAGATCATAAACAATTGTGTTGGTACATGCAACCTGGCATATACGCAAACAGTAATTGTGCATGCTTTACATTTCTTCACTTAATATTCCTAAGATAAACACCTTTCTTTCTTTAGCCAGTAGTGAAGCTCTGTTCGTTATCAAGGGCTCTACCTTTTATGTCTGAGTGAGTTGTGATTTCATTAGTGTTACAGTAAATTGGTTAGCTTCATAAAAGCACACATACTGTAGATGAATGAAAAGATTGTGTTAAAATATGGAGCCAGCATTTCAGTCCTTTAATATTCTTTTTATAATTTGGAAGATATTAATACAAGGTGAGGAAATTCCTGCTAATCTGAAAGGTGCATTCCAGGTACATGGGAAGTGGGATCAACAGAAATCCTAGCTGGCAAAGTCAGCCAGTTTGTTGTTTGTTTGCTACTTATAGTTCTAGTATGATCGGTAGGCATCTCACTTGTGATCTTTCCCTCCTCAAAACTGACATCAATAGCAATAGCAAATAGCACTGAGACTTATATACCGCTTCATAGTGCATTACAGCCCTCTCTAAGTGGTTTACAGAGTCAGCCTATTGCCCCCAAGAATCTGGCATCCTCAGTTTACCCATTTCGGAAGGTGGAAGGCTGAGTCAACTTTGAGCTTGGTGAGATTTGAACTGCCAAATTGTAGGCAGCCAGCAGTCAGTAGAAGTAGCCTGCAGTACTGCACTCTAACCACTGTGCCACAAGGGCTCATAGAGGGCATTCTGCTCATAGGACCAGCTCTATCAGGGTAGAATAAACCATTGTCTTAAGCCTGGAGACAGTAGTGGCATTTTCATCTCTCTGACAGAGCTTAAATGCAGGCTTTCTTTCATTTCTTAAGATAGTGGCTGGCTATCAAGATAGTGAAAGGCCTCCTAGTTCAGGCAAGAGAAATGGAAGAGGAACTCTAACCGAAGAAGCTGTAAGAGTAGGCTGACCTAGTCAGCTACAGTGGGGAAAATAAGATACTGTCCCATTTTATTTTGGATCTGGCTGCAAGGAGAAACAGAGAAGACATATTGCTGCAGATTATTCAGCTAGTGGGATAGCAAAAATCTGGTTCTTGGGGCTTTAGATCCTGGGGTAATGAACATAGTTTATAAGTCAAACAGGCATGGATCAGTTAAAGGACTTTCTGAGGTTACCTACCAGCTTTTATATGAAGATTGCAGTGAACTCTTAAGTTTACTATTCAATTAATCAATAAATTTGTGCTTATTTGTGTACAAGTCACATTGCAATTTTTTTTTGCAATGAAGATGCAATGATAATAAAGTAGAAGCTACTAATAACTTATATGATATCAAGGATACAGCATAACCACGAGAACTAGTCATCAAGTGGAAAAAGACGAAAGTATTGATTGCCCAGCAGTAGCCATACAGCTAAGCAAAGTGCAATTATAACAAGTACACAGACTAAATCTTCAGCTTTATAGTACAGAAAAATAGGGAAGTCTCAACAAGTGGACTGGTGCTGCTACTTCAGCTTTTGGTTCAGTCGTTTGCTACTTATGGCACCAAAGTCTTACATAACTATAGACCAGAGGTAGGTTCCTACCAGTTCGCACCTATTCGATAGAACTGGTTCATCAAATCTACCGAACCGGTTAGAAGAGGTTCCACCAGTGGACCCGGAAAGCAGGCCACACCTACAGAAGAGGTTCCAAAAATTTTTGAAACCCACCACTGGTCCTTGGATATGATTATTCTACACTATCATGCTCATATTTATAAAACTCAGTGCCTCTGTGAAAGGAAAGGATGACTACTGCGTTTGTGGTGCAATCAGAACATTGCGTTTGTTGTTGTTTTAACACAAACCAAAGATGCCTTTTAAAAAACAAGTTTACATCATATTCTTATGCATGCCAGTGCTGTGTGTGAGGTAATTTAAGGTGGTTCTGACAAGTGTCGTCGGCATCTTCATATCCAGTCGGCAAGCCACTCCCATCCGGTCACATGGGCAGCAAGCCACTCCCACAAAGGAGGCCACACCCACAGAGTAGGTTCGAACAATTTTTGAAACCCACCACTGCTATAGACACATCAATGTATGAATGTTTGGTCTCTGATACAAGTGCTAATATATAGAACCAAACATGGATATTTCTATAAGCAGAGATTCAAAATATAGAAACCTTCCAAACATACTGACTCTATAGGTTAAAAGTAAAGGTAATCTCTAAACCATTTGGATAAATAATTTTGATATATATCATCTTCTACTCCATTTCTTGCATTGAAACTGAAGTGAAATTATCTTTTTTATAACTTTTTTTATAACTTCTGCCAGTTTCTACGGGATTACTAAAATCAGTTTTTCTAAGCTTCCTTGAAACAATATGTTGGATCCCCTATTTCTGATTGCAAAAATAACCTTTACATTTTTGAAATTGGTTGTTTTAAATAAAGAAGCATTAAATTTTTGTAATTGGCTTAGGGCAGTGTTCCCGAATCTCTGATATTATTAGTGCCCAAAAGTGATTTAAGTTGAATACTAGAAAATCCATAGTAACATCACCTATTTGTTGCTCAAGGGGATCTTTATCACTATAGAAATCTTTTCATATATAAAGATTAGGGTATATTTATTCAAAGATTTTAGTTTAACTAAACCATAGTAATCATCCTGATCAATATATGTTATGAGAGGAGTTACAGGGGAAGTCTCTATTATCAAGTAATAGTCTTCCAAATTTAAAACATTATTTGGTAAAAAAATATTTTCAATCTATTTTATTCTAAAAAAAATATTTCAGGTGAAAGAAGCATTGGTTTATAAACCTATCTGGCTCTAACATAATTTCAATATGAATTCATGCTTTAGAAGTGTTTCCCCTAATAAATGGAATCATATGCTCTATTTGTGCTGCTTGATCTATTAACAAATTAGGAATGCCTCAGCTTCTCTGTTTTTTTCTGCCTCTGTATAAAATCTTTTGATTCATTCTGAGTATTTAAAGTTGGTTAAATAATCATAATTCTTTCACTTTTATTGAGATCCTAGGATGATCAGTTTCCAAAAACAAAGCAAGGTAGCTAGATATTTTTATAATACCTTGGGGCATATACATGTTCTAGCTTGCTTGTAGTTGTGCTAGTAAATAAACTCCCCTCATCACAAGAAATTCAAATCTATTTTTATTTTCAAAGCTATAAGGCCACATCAGAGACAGTGTCAAGTAAGTAACTGTGAAGACTTATCCTTTCTTGTTCCACCTATGATGTCAGCCTAAGCCTTTTTTCCCTTAGCAGGACAATCTTTCATTCAAGCCATAGAAGTCCCTGAGAAAGTTTGCTTCATTTCTTTATTTTTTCCCCCTCCTTTCCAAAACTGTCGAGTGAGCTCCTAAAAAGTTATTGAAAGGGCATTTACGCGGCCTGACACATTCCATTTATTTCAATATGGTGACAATGAGAGAAGATCTAGTAAAAAGATACCGCTAAAGGCTTATGGGATACTTAAAAAGATTTTTTTTAAAAAAAATGTAATGCGTTACAATAGAATACTTTGTTTTTGTAAGAAGGGTGTTCTGTATTCGCCAAAAAAGCTGCTGACTTAATCATTAGTTATGATGAGAAGAGATTTAGTGGTCTCTTTCTTTACACTGTCAGTGAGAACAATGTTACTGAAAAAGCCTGTGCTTCCCATTATAAATCACTATAAGCTCCATGAAAAATTTTCAACTACCCTGGGGTTTAAGTGAAGCAATACTTGGTGGTGTAGACGCCCCAATTGAAGTTTGCTATGCAAAGCGGTATAAGGTTTTTTTTTTTTTTTTTAAGGAGATACCATGTTATATTGCCGGACTCCTGAGCAAAATTTCTATTGTGTGGAGCACATTATGAATAACTAGGGTTTCATGTAGAAAAAGCAGCACTCCTTAGCCTTCCATTCTAGTTTGTGGGAATTGTGTGTGTGTGTGTGTGTGTGTGTGTGTGTATCTCTAAGATTTACAAACAGTTTCTATATAAAATGTGCCAGGGCCGGCAAACGAATCTCCAGGTTTAGCTGCTGTCCTTTTAATGTTAAATTTCAGATTGAAACATTCAAATTCCATTGACAATGAGAAGCAGATGTAAAAAAAAAAGCTGATAACAAACTTTTAGAAAAAAATAGTGCTCAGTCATAAAAATGAAAACCATAGATCAAGCAAGCAGTGTCCATTTATGATATTTATATCAGCATTTTCATTCATGAATGATTTTAATGCAAGCTGGAAGTACTTAACCCCATGGGATTATCAAATATATTATTTAACTGCATAGCTATTTGGTTTTATTCATGAATAGGCTTGTTTGGTTTTTTTAGCATCTGTTTTGGAATGACAGAACCTTATTCATTAAACTGCCAGCCCAAGTATGTTATTCACTATATTGTATTATCTCAAAAATTACTTGTGGTCTGTTATTTATATAGAAATTTAAACTCCTAGGATAATTCCTTCAACTAATACATAAACTCTTGTTCTGACCTTTAACTGGGTGAAACGGTGCATCAGAGGGCAAAATGTTTTGAATCAAGGTATCTCAAAAGGGCTAAGTTACAGAATACATCCAAAAATCAGGATCCATGAATCCAGAGGGCATTAAATTTGGAAAAGTTATGCCTGCTTCAGTGCTGTTGGGCTGCTGTTATGATCATGTCATCTTCATTTTCAACATTCCATGACAATTTTCCAGTCAATCTAGCAATCTCTCACTCCTTCTCCCTTCCAGCAACTACTTAGTTTCCTGCTAGAAGGGACAGGACAGGATGGGATGGGGCAAGAAAGAAAGGGAAGGGAAGGGAGGCAGGAGGAAGGAAGGAAGGAAGGAAGGAAGGAAGGAAGGAAGGAGGAAGGATGGAAGGATGGATGGAAGGAAGGATGGATGGATGGATAGGTGGTGGGGGGTGGGTAGGTGGGTGAGTAGATGGATTTACATTGCTCCCTACCAGATTTCCAGAAGGTAAATCAGTGGGGAAGCTGGCAGGAAGTCTGAAGTTGCTCCTGGCCCCACAACATTTTTCCCTGCCCTTGGTCATTCTGTTTCTCAGTTTAGGTAGGGAAATATCTCTGAAATGATGACTCATTGGGACACTGGTTATCTAGTAAGTATTAACTCATCAGTACTCATACTGTGGCATTGCTTTGCTTCAGGGGTAGGCTTCAAAAATTTCAGACATGGGTTCTCTGCCCAGTTTCTGGGTGGGTATGGCCATGGTGCATGTAGCCTAGTCAGCATCCTGCACCTCAGTGGGGATGGGGGGCATTTTTGCCTTCCCCGGGCTCTGGAGGCTTTCCTTGAGCCTCTGGGAGGGCAAAAACTACATCCCCCAGGCTCCGGAGACCTTCCAGGAGGCCTGTTTTTCCCCCTTCCTGAGCCTCTGTGTGGGCCTGCACTTACCTCGAATCCAAAATGGTCTGCGTGGAGACTCCTGAGAGGGGAGGGGTGGGTGGGGCAGGGCAGGTAGGGACAGCCAGGGCTGGGATTTGGAGGTTCTCCGAACTGGCCATAACGTTAGCTATGGGTATTCCCTGGGTTTGGAAGACCCCGTAGCAGCCCACCCCTGCTTTGCTTACTTTTGAGGTAATCATTACTATTATTTTTTGTATCTCATTACACAATGATCTGATTAGATCAAATACATTCTGTTATGTTCTACCTGATTTTCTTATCATTATATATCTTCAAATTTGCTTTGGAAGGCTGAAAGAATCTCTAAAGTCTTCTGAGAGAATTGAAAAAGAGCAAGGGAAACTTCAGAAAAGATTTTTCAGATACTTTCAAATTTAATATTTTTTGGGTGTGGAGAAACTTCAGGATTTCTACTGAATCAATGCCAAATAATTTTGTTTCTTTCTGATGCCAGATGTATCAGTATAAGCCTGTCTTCATGAGTTTTGAATAAATGATGAATTTCCAGTCGTAAGAGAATGTTTGTGTGTTGTATGTAAGGTAATAGATGCATTTTCTTGCTTTTTTGAGGCACAGTCAGTTTGTCTCTGTCTGTATGAGTCTGAGTGTGTGTGTGAATGTGTCTAGGTGTGTACACTTTCAAGTCAGTGTTGGTTCCTGGCAACTGCCTAGACCAGGGATGTCAAACTCAAGGCCCACAGACCAGATCTTACCTGTGGGTTGCTTAGATCTGGCTCGTGGGACACCCTTGAAACAGCAAAGGACCGGCCCATGGTGCTTCTGCCAGTGAAAACAGGCTCCCAATGTCTATTTTCAGCTGGGACTGCCTCCTGTAACCCTCTGTCAGTGAAAATGAAGCTTGGGATGGCTACGTGCGGCTTGCTGGTGCTCTGTTTTCACTGGCTGAAAGTTGCAGGAGGCCTTCCCAGCTGAAAAGGTAGATTGAGAGCCCATTTTCGCTGACAGAGCACTTGGGCCAACACAGGGACCCCTGACACGAGTGACATCAAGCTAGTCATGCCTACCCTGACCCACAGATATCAAACACATCCCTTATGTGGCCCTCAATGAAATCGAGTTTGACACCAGTAGCCTAGACTATATTCTGCACTTTTCTTGGCAAGGTTTCCAGAAGTGGTTGTCATTGTCTCCTTCCCAGGACTGAGAAAAAAGTGACTGGGCTAAAATGGGACTAAAATTCTAGGTCTCCTGATTTTTGGCCAAGTGTCTTAATTGTTGTACCAAACTGGCTCACAAGTGTCTCAAAGTCAGGTATAATGTATTTTTAAAATATGGAAATGAAATAGTTGGAGAAGACCAATCCAACCTTAGTAGATGAAGAAATAAAATCTGTTATGCAGGTTTTGCCAAACCCTGACAGATTGGAATTTCAGGACACCTGTTCTAGAATGGCCATCTTTCTCCAATGCCATGATTCAGTTGATGATGTCAAGCTTGGGAGGCCTCCTTCTGTACCCATTTTTATTGCCTAAGAGGATTACGCATTATCCCCAAGCTGAACTTGAATTTTCTCCTCTTCAACCTGGTAGAGTTGCTTCAGGATGGTCAGAGTAGAGCTAGAGATATTCTGAAGACAGAAGGGCAAGAGTAAAATCCAGCAGGTTCTGACAAGTTTTGGAGAACCGGTAGCGGAAATTTTGAGTAGTTCAAAGAACAGGCAAATGCCTCCTATGGTTGACCCCAGAGTGAGGTGGGAATGGAGATTTTGCAGTATCCTTCCCCTGCCACGCCCACCAAGCCACATCACACCCACCAAGCCATGCCTACAGAACCAGTAGTAAAAATTTTGAATTTCACCACTGCAGAAGGGCAAATTGGGCACAAGCATGGTGCAGACCTAGTGCAAAATAAAGCTTCTTTGAATCTTCTAGAGGCCATGTTATCTTGTTAATTAAAGTCCACTGATGTCATTACAAATATGCAAAGGAGCATAAAACAAACCCTCCTTAAAGTAGTCCAGTTCTCTGTTCCTAGATTTACATAACAAGGGAAAGACTGCTGTGTAATTCCATCAGCTGAACGTCTTGGGGGGGAGGGGGATCCTCCAGCTGTATTTGACTTAGTCATTAGTTCAAACATCCCATTTATGTAACATCATTCCTTAGATCAACTGTAAAAGAGACACTGTTGATTTTGGCTGCAGGCTTTGGGGTGGACAGAGACTGCCACTTGATCTAAGCAGCTGCCTCCTTGCGCTTCCCTCTGACTTCATTGTCATGGACAGAAGCATGAATTCATAATGGATCCGCAACATGTGCACCAGTACATCAAAACAGGCATATGACTCATCCGATAACATCACTGTTTTTAAAAGCTATTCAGGGAAAGAGAGAAAGGGTTTCCCAAGAGATTTGGTTTAATTTTTGCAGGAAATGGGTGGAGAGAGGATGCCTCTTATACTGTATCCTCAGCTGAAAATCTGTCTGGAGGGGGGGGGGAAAGACCAGCCCTGAACAATGGTTGATCTGGAATGCTTGGTGTGAGCAAAGCAAGGGCTGCAGCAGAGGAAGACGAATAGGGATGCTGCAACCCTACCCCATAGAAAAGCAGCTGTGTAGCAAGGCATATGAAAATCATTAGCTCCAAATGCAAAATCCATATGGAGGTGTGCTGTTCAGAGTGAACGAATCTCTCAGAAGAGAAGGCCAATCCAGCCAGGAAGCCCAGAAGAGGAACAGACATCTATTCACGTGTCCCTCAAAGTGGCCTGGAGCTCCCCAACAACCAACAGATCTAGTTGACATTTGCAACACAACCCTCCATGCATTATCAAATGCCCTTTTAAGGCAATCCAAGCAAGGGAGACAATCTCCATATGTTGTGGCAAAGATTTCATAAAATAATTATCTGTTTGGCAGAGAGGAATTCCCTTTCATCTTGTCCTGAATTCTAGTACTGAGAAAGGAGGAGAAGAAGAAACAAGTCTTTGTCATATTCCTACTCCCATCTCAAATTATAGAAGGTTTCCCAAGACCCTGATCATTTTCATTGTCTTTTTATTTTTTATTCTGTGTGATACAGGACTAGAACTAAACATTCCTCTCTACAAAAACTGGACTTGAAGAATCTTTGGGGTGAGAAAAGATCATCATGACTGGATTACTACTTGAGTGCCAGGGATGGTATTCACTTACCTTCTCTACCGGTTCGGAAATGTGAGTGAGCGCACAGTCTTCCACGCATGTGCTTTTGGGGAAAAAAGGGCATAAATGAGATGCCGTAGAGCCATGGGAGGTGGGTGAGACCACCCATGATTTCCGCTACTGGTTCGGGCGAACTAGTCCAAACCGGTAGAATACCACCTCTGTTGAGTGCCCATGGTCAGCAGACCAGAGTGACTGTGCAAATTATATGCTTTTTTCGTTAAAATCACAAACTGCCCTTTGAATTGTTATTGGTAGGATTAGAAGTCAATGATGATAAATTGTTGGCTAAATTAATCAACATTGATTTTAAAAAAGCAAACAATTCCAAGAATTTTCTGGACTTCATATGAATCCAGACAGATTTAGATTTTAAGAAGTAGCCAATATACAGCCATGGGTCCAATTAAAGAAACACAACTTGAAATTATGATTGTTTTTTTCTGAATTGATATTTTTTTAGAATAGCCAGAATAATATTTGTTAAAAATGATAACTTTTTCTTATCCCTCTTTTCAGTAATCTTGTTTATTCATTTGCTTTGTATAATTTCTCTAAATAGATCTAATTCTAAAAAAAAAGTAATGGGCAAACCATGGGAGTGCAAGCAAAATTACTATGGAGGCTTATGCGTGAAATATTACTTGGAATGTTTGAATGAAATAATTCATATGACTTGGAAGTGAGAAGTTCCAAATTAGCACTGCATTACATTAAACACAATCCTCTTCCTGGATAACAATTCCTGCCCCCATCTTTCCACATTTTTCCATTACTTGATAAACCAGCTATTACCTATGTTAGGGCAAAAGAAGAAAGGGACAACAGAGAATGAGGTGGCTATCATTGAAGCAGTCGGCGTGAGCTTAAATGAACTCGGGGAAATAGTAGAGGCCTGGAGGAACGTTGTCCATGGGGTCACAATGGGTCGGATATGACTTCGCAACTAATGACAACACCTATGTTAGATAATCATGGGAATAAATATGAACAGTTATAGAGGAGGAGGAGGAGGAGGAGGAGGAGGAGGAGGAGGAGGAGGAGGAGGAGGAGGAAAAGAAGAAGAAGTGTGTCAACAAAAATGGAGATGAACAAAAGAAATAAAACCATATAATCCAAAGTGGAGTTCATTCAATTTTGCCAAAGACTTGGGTAAAAATGCCAGACCCTCAAGGCCCTTTGAAACATCGACAGGATGGGTGCTGTTCATATCTCAGAGGAAACCTTATTCTAGAGGGCAAGTGCTACCACAAAGAAGGGGGCCTGCTACATGGCATTAATTAATTGAAGGAACCTAAAGCACGCAAACTCTGCCAGATCAAATCAGTCGGTCAAATATTACAAGAGCTAGGCAATCCCTCAAGTAACCAGCCTTATGCCAAATAAGGATTATAAGTAAGATAAGGACCAGCACTTTGAATCATATCCAGAGCAAACTGGCAATCAGTGTACTTACTTAACATGGGCATAACATGTGTCAGTGTATACTGGACAGCTGAACTTTCTGGGTGATCTTCAAGGAAAGTACCATACACAGGATATTGCGGTAGTCAAGCTATGACATGACCAGGGTATGAGTGAGGATAAGAATCTCTTTCCGCTGAATATTAGAGTTAAGAAATTAGAGGCCTTTGAAGGGAGGCTTCATTTTGTTTAGAGATACGTCTCAGATACCTTTCTAAGTGTGAATACCTTCAGACTTTGGAAGTGGTTCGGCATTGGAATGTTGGGCTGGAAACCATTTGTGGTTCATTAGAAGCACATGATGAAGCATAAATGAAACAACCTGGACCTACAAGGCCAGGAGCTCATTCTTTTCAGTTGGATCCTATGAACTGGAATAGGATTTGAATCAAGCAATGGTATTTCAGATTAACTTGGCAAGGCTTCAAATGAATATATAAATACACACACATATGTAGATATGCCATGTCCAGATCTTTAATCCTGATTCCTACAGCAAGCTGTGTTCCCCAGATGCAAAAAAAAAAAAAAAGAGAGAGAAGATAGCAAGGGAGGAAGTTATTTGGTTGAGGAAATCCCTTAATGCTGTTGAAAATATGCTTGGAATGGTTAATTAGCATGCAGAGGTTTTGAAGGAAATGATTCTTGAAACTGGGCCATCCACTTTTTGCCAGGTTTTCCTTCGATTTATCTCTTATCTTCAGGAAACTCTCACAGCTTCTGAATTTGCTTTTGGCTGGAGTGAGCAAAGAGACAATGACTCACTTCTGGGCAAAGGTACAAGTGGTCTTTGGTTTATGACTTTCCACATTAGTGTACATTCTATTTCATACTTCAGAGTCAGACCATCCCTAGGATATGCAGATGGGATCTTCCACTAATACAAATGAAAGTTCTTCCTTGAAATACACACACACACACACACACACACACACACACACACACACACACACACACTCTTGAACTGGCACAACAGATAATCCCCCAGAGATAAATATACTCAGGTCATACCATACACATTTGCTGGACTTCCAGTGACTCAGGTAGGAGGCATGGGTAATATTAATAAAAATAAAATGCTGTTTGTAAGTGGGTAAGAAACTCTTCAAAGGATACAGAAGCAACCAAGATACTTTCTAAAGCTGTTTTCTGAACAAAAACATTCAAGGCTGCACTGGTTCTGAGAAACTATTTTTGTTTGTGGTCAAACGCTTGAGATTTTGTTCTGTAGCTGTCAACAGGGCTTGGAAAACTAAGAACTTCTTATTAGTGGCAAAAGAGAATTGCAAGCCACAGGAGGTGGGGTCAGCTACAGTAACACCTTTCTGTGCCAATGAACTCAAGCAAATGTTCAGCTTTGATGTAGGCTTGAAAAGAGACTCAATAGTGCCATTCTATATATTTGCTTGAAGGTAAGTTTCAGTACGTTCAACAGAATTTTAACCTATTCTAACATCTCTTGCTTGAAAAGTTTGCCTTCCTATGTTTATATAAAAAAGAAAGAATCTTGCATTCAGATTTCTCAAATAAATCTCCTCTGTGCTATTTGCTCTTCTGTGTGGTACCTCTAGGACTGCACTGTAAAATTATAGCCAAAAAATAATAGTTCTTTGCATGAAAAGGAGCAAGAATAGATGGATTTAGCCCCAATGGAAGAATAAAAGAGAGCAAATGGACTATTCTCAGCATCTTTTGAGACACCGAGAATGCAGAGAACTAGGAGGAAAAATTTACAAAACTGGCAAAAGTTATTCTTTTCTTTAAATAATGGCACATATTTAACGAGAAAACAGTTAGAAACCATTACTAGGTATGTTTGTTTTTTGGCGATTACATTTCACAGTTTTTGTACAATTACTAATATGCAGGTAGAATGACGGGAAAATCATTACTTCCTTATAACCAAACAAAGAATCTATGGCAGACAGACTGTAGAAAAGTGAAAATAAAGAAGCAGATTCAGTTGTAAAAGGAAGGAAGAGTGACTGAGAAGTCTTTGAGTGGCTATTGCTAAAAGGAGAATGATCAGGGCACTGCTAGTAGTACAGCAGTTGCATTCCTCAAGCTTTATCTGGTATTGCTGTGAGCTCCATAGTTTCGGTATTTTTGTGGCTCCAAACCAGACCTGTGAAGCTGCTAGTGGGCCGCCATACACAATACAAGTGTGTTGCGGTCTTTAGATACAGGCCTGGGAAAATCTATCACCCTCAAATTCTCAATTCATTAACATGAGTAACAGAATAACAGAATTTGAAGCAGTTGGAGCAGTCCAATTTCCTGTATAACCAGGAGACCTTATACCATAAAAAACAAATGGTTGTCCAATCTTTTCTTATAAACCTCCATTGATGGAGCATCCACAACTTCTGGAGGCAATTGTTCCACTGATTAATTGTTCTAACTGTCAGGAAATTTCTCCTTAGTAGTAGGTTGGTTCTCCCCTTAATTAGTTTCCACCCATTGCTTCTTGTTCTGCCTTCGAAGGCTTTGGAGAACAGTTGATCCCCTTTTCTTTGTGCTGGCCACTCAAATATTGAAATGCCTGCTATCATAGTCCTTCTTTACACTATACTAGACATACCCAATTCCTGCAGCCTTTCCTCATGTTTTACAACAACTTAAATTAGAATCATAAGTGCTGCAATAGTCACAGGCCAAGACTTAAAACCAAATTCAAAACCTCAATTCAATTTTAACAACCCCAGAAAATGCAACTTAAGACTATCTCCCATGCATTATTTTCCTAGGCTGAATCCTGAACTAGCTTGCTATATCTTGTTTTTCTTTTGGTTCTTCTAACTCTTCCCATATTCCTAACAAATGTATTGAAATGGGAATAAAAAGCAATATGTGAATAATCAAGGAGTCTATTCGCTGCCTTTAGCCAGTCTCCCACAGGTCTGCGCTGCATAATCAAAAGTCCCATCCGTATTAGCACAGATTTATGCAAGAAATCTGAAGTGACAAACCAACAGCTTTGAGTGGTTACCCTCTCCTCATATCCCAAAGTGCCGCATGTCATTTCAAAGCTACTCCGAAAAGGCAGGGAAAAGAGAGACAAAGAAGGGTAGCTTTGAGGAGGCAGCCTGCTCGGCTCTGAGGGTTTAAGCAGACTTATTACATGGTTTCTCCCCATCCGAAGAATATTGCAAAGGCAGTCCGGTGCTGGAGTTGCCAAGCCAAAAATATTGTCCACTTACTTAAGGGGAAGAGAGCTGTTCTTAGAAGCAATGCTGCTGCTTCAAAAAGTTGACTTCTGAGTCATCAAGTTTGACAGCCTGTGTGTCCATTCTCTTTGGGTAAAACATTCCGTGGCTGTTTTAAGCTCACCAAATCCACCCCCTTCCTCCTGCCCGCCCGCCCGCACATGACCCAGGATCACACAAGTTGACAGAAAAGAATCTCATTGCTTTCAGTGGGGTTTGGACCCGACCCAGAGAATTCTTAAACCTAGTAGTTTTAATTACTACAATTCCCTTCCCTCGCAGGAAAAAAAAAACCACAGAAACCAAAAGTCTTTGCTTACACACTGACTCCAAAGCAAATTGGGTGCTTTGGACAGACATTTAAAAACAAACAAATAAGCAATCAGGACGTACACATTCTTGAAAATCAGCAGCATGGAAATCAGGCAGAGAGAGCTGCTTTTTAAGTTGCTGATGAAGCTGGTGGCTTCATGGAGCTCGCCCTCTATAGTTCAACTGAAGTACTGCAGCCGGGATCTACGTAAGGGGAGAAGCATTACGATCCAAATGTATAGGATTTATTGATGGGAAGAGCAAGAACACGTCTGATCTGAAACTCATGGGCCTGATGGGCACTTGCCCATGAGCCACACGAGCCTAGGGGGCCCATACTAATCTGTGTATGTTAATCCTTCAATGCACCTTGTATCATAAATACAGCAACATATTTATTACATTTTACTGCATTTTTTATCAATACTAACATGCAAATATATGTTTAATTTTATCAACCATTTATACTTTTATTCCTCTGAGTAGTTGTAATAGGGGCTCCAGAACATTGCTTTGCCCATAATGCTGTTAAGATGCCCCTGGGTACTGTAGATCAGAGTACATGCGAATCGGCATAAGCATCACACAAAGATGAATTCATTAGCCTCAGAGACACAACTTTGAAGCTTGTTTTTACATTGAGGCAACATCTCTACCAAGTCAGAAATGAAGGAATTTAAGAATGTTTAATAATATAAATGTATTAAATTAAAAAGGAACAGACTGAAAAAGAAGATGCTGAAAAAAACGTAGTTGTGAAACAGAGTAATTCACTCTGATCACTTAATCACAGCATTTTTCATTAGAATAGTAATATTTGATTTTGTTACTGGTAAGTATCTAATATTTTTCAAGATTATATTAAGAGAGTATCAACTGGGAAAGCCATTCCACAAAGAGCTGCCTGAATCCTGATTTTTTTTCTTTCTCTCTCCTCTGTAGAGTGGATAGATCTTTCCTTTTTTCTTTTTCCTTTTTCCTTTTCTCCTTTATGTGGCAGAATCCTTCTTTCATCTCTTTTGCACAACGAAGAGAGCGAGAGAGCTCGTGTTTGCTCACTGTCTTTCTCAAGCTTTGCACAGCATTGGGATCCTTGTGATGGCCTGGCTAAACCTAGATCTCCTACTTAGCTGCCTCTCTTTCACTCTTTGGACAGCCGTAGATGCCTACGGGTAATTCTTTTTTTTTTTCCTGGCTAAGTCTCATTTCCTTGCTGCTATTGTCTGAGCAGTGGTGGGATTCAAAAATTTACTACTGGTTCTGTGGGCATGGCTTGGTGGGTGTGGTGTGCCTTGGTGGCGTGGCAGGGGAAGGATACCAGTGGTGGGTTATGACACCAGGGCATACTGGTGCCTGCCAGGAGCATCAGGTACCATTCCGGTACAGTGCTCCGGAGGGCCCACCCACCCGCTTGCACTCCTTACCGGTATTTGAGGTTTCGGGGCTTCTGCGCATGCGCGCGGAACATATGCCGCCCGGGTGATGCTCCGCTGAGTAGCTGGAACGTCATGGAGTGTCACGGGTGGTAAGTACACATGCGCATGCTGCATGTGTGTGCACATGCACTGCATGCTTCATATGGTGGACGCCCAGCCCCATTGCACTATACGGTTGCAACGGGATACGGAACCCACCACTGAAGGCTACTGTAAGATCTCCATTCCCTCCCCACTCCAGGGGAAGGATACTGCAAAATCCCCATTTCCTCCTGATCAGCTGGGCCTCAGGAGGCGGAGAATATTGGGGTCGGGGCCAGTCAAGGTGATATTTACCAATTCTCCAAACTATTCAAAATTTCTTCTACCAGTTCTCCAGAACTGGTCAGACTGCTGAATACCACATCTAGTATGGAGATCTGGTGACATTCTCAGAGCATCCTCCATATTGGAATAGCCAAGTGGATGTTTCCCAAGAAGCGAACGCTGAGCATGAGAGTGCTGAAAGCAAGCCCTGGTTGAGGCCAGGAGACCCAGCTGCTCAGATTGAGGTGAACAGCCAGGCTGTTCCTCTTGGAATGCTTTCTGTGATTGGCACTTAGCACACTGTTCTTGCTGGGTAGTTCCTTAATTCCTGCAAAATAATAAACTGCTGTTTTGATAGTCTCCTATTCCCTGTAGCCCAGGGAAAATTCCAAGCACAGATAATCTTTTTGCAAACCAGGGAGCTGTACATTTGTTTGACAACTGTTCTCATATTTGTCAACAGTAACAAAAGAAAGCTGAAAGGGCTTATAGTACAAGAGAAAACTTATTTTCTTTGTGTTGTTTCTTTTATTCTAGAGAAGTCTTTCTCAAGCTTGGCAACATTAAGAAGGATTTTAGCTCCCAGAATTGACTGCCTGGGGAATTCTGGAGTTGAAGACCATACATCTTATATTTGCTAAGTTTTGAGAAACACTGCTATAGAACATGAAGCAATTTTTAATAAAATCAATTGCCCTGTTTTCCCCAAAATAAGGTATCCCTGAATAATAAGCCCAATTGGGCTTTGAGTGCATGTGCTAAAATAAGCCCTCCCTCTAAAATAATCCCTCCCTGAAATATTTAATTGCATGCACAACTGGCCCCTGATATTTCCTCTGGTTCTTGCCATGCAAACAACACAAGGGAGGAGGTGAGGCTGAGCACTTATTTGGGGGATCAAAAGAAAATAAGACCCTGACTAATTTTCAAGGAAACATGGTAGTATCTTTCCAGGGACTACAATGTGAGCAATCTTATATTTTCAAGATATGTTAGGATGTTCAATCTGCAGCAGTCATTGATAGAATTAATAATAGAATTAATAATTAATTACACCAATAAGTGCTGGGACAATTCATTATCAGATAAAAGCACTTATCTAGAAAGAAGGAATAAAAGATTCAAGTCCTTGCAGGTTCTGATTGCAAGTCCACCAGATCTTGATTGATTGCAAAATGTACTTGGGAGAACTATCTATTAGTGCACATAAAGTTTCAAAGTATTATTACAGAATTAGTTGTCTCTGTGCTCTAAAGAGCTATGGAGAAGATTTTTACAAAATCCAAGATCATATCACAAGCAAAACATCTGAGAAACCACAAGGAGAACATGGTCCCAATAACAGTTTCCCACTGATAGGGAGTGGGATACCATCTCAAATACTGACAATAATGTGTGTATGTATGTGTGTGCGTGTATGTTTTCATAGATTTTCACGGGTGTAGGTATGTTGGTCTTGTTGTATTCGGTCTTTTCTCGTGTAAGATTGAGATTGTCTTGGCAACGTTTCAGTGAGGTCTCACTCACCATCTTCAGGCTGGGTTTTGGGCTTAAAGTGTGATAGGAGCTACCGTCCTTCTATAAATTTGGTGGGGGTGTGTAGAGTGTAGCTTGTTTTCAGTAAGTGGAATGATTGGTTGTGTGGTTGTATCATGATTGGTAGATTGGTGCTGATTGGTGCTGGCTGTGTGTCTATTGTTGTTTTGTGTTGTAATGGCCTGGGTGGTGGGTGGGGCCGTTTGTTGACTAGGGCTGGTTTCAAGATGTCTGGTAGGCGGGAGGTATCATCTCCCGCCTACCAGACATCTGGAAACCAGCCCTAGTCAACAAACATCCAATACAGCCATATTCAGGCTGGTGTTTTCGGCTTCGTGTTTATGTGAGTAAAGCGTGGTGAGAGCTGCTGTCTTTCTATAAAGTGCTGTGCTGGCTTTGTTTCAGTAAGTGGATTGATAGGCTGTGTAGTTGTATCATGATTGGTAGATTGGTACTGATTGGTGCTGGCTGCGTGTCTGCTGTTATTTTGTGTTGTAACGGCCTGGGTGGTGGGTGGGACTCGTTTGTTGACTCCTTGGTTTTCTTGGTTTCAAAAATCCAGCTAGAAACCAAGAAGTCTACGAAATACCATGCAAAATCTGCCCTGCAACATGCATAGGACAAACGAACAGGAGAATAAATGCACGCATCGCAGAACACAAGAATGCAGTAAGAAAAAAGAAAAACTTCCTCCGTTTTCCAGCACCTTAAAGCTACAGGACTTGAAATTAGTTTTGAACGAACCAGGTTAATCTCCAAAACTGAACACTTCAACAAGAGAATAATTATGGAAGCTATCGAATAGAGAAGCACCCCCATAACATGAATAAACGCGACAATACCTCCCGCCTACCAGACATCTGGAAACCAGCCCTAGTCAACAAATGAGCTCCACCCAGCACCTAGGCCATTACAACACAAAACAACAATGGACACACAGCCAGCACCAATCAGCACCAATCTACCAATCATGATATAGCCACATATATGGTACGTACACACACACACACACACACACACACACACACACACACATCCATTGTATAAAATCTGAACCTGGACTAGATGATCAATAGAGCTCTTTCTAGTTTTTTTTTATAAAGAATTATTCTGTATGAATTCAATAGACTTAGCTCTTCAAGATAGGCAATGTGCTTCTTCCACAGTTCCACGTAACTCCTATGAATGCAAACTTGTGCTTTTGATAAGCGAACTCCCAAATAAGCAGTCAGAAAATTCATTGTGAGCCAGGCTGATCATTTCTGCAAAACTTGGGTGGAAGTTATGTAAAGGAAGACTGTTTTATGAGATATCCTGTTCTTGCTCTTTCCAGTACATCCAGAAGTATCACAAGAATACTTGCTCCCATCATCACAAGTGCTCTGGCATCAGTTGAATTATTTATCTCTGCTGCTCTTGAATGGAGCTCCAATTCTGCCAGCAACTGAAAAGCAATTGACTAATATGGGAAAAGATCACCAAATTCTTTTTTTTAAACTTTGTCACTTAGTTTTTTAAAAAAAAAAATATTGTTGCTACTTAACTAACAGAACATTAACAAAACTACTGTGGTTTAAAGCTAAAAGTAACTTCTGTTTCAAAAAAAACCATTTCACTGGTGTTGCTCGTTAACAAAAAGGGCTAATTCAATCTATCACTGAGGCTGTAATACTATATACTGTACAAACAAATGGAAATATGGTCCATTTCATACAATGGGTTTCTGAGTAAATGCATTAGATGCTGTTAAGTTCTTTTAAGCCTCAGCAGTTTTAATGGGTGACTTAAGCATGCATTTAAAAAGTTTCTCCCACTAAATGCAATTCAGTTTAGAAGTGGCTTAACTTTGGTGGGAACATGTATTTATTTAAAGCATTTTTAGGTTCCCTTTAAAGGCAAACCCTCCCCGAGTAAAATACAACACATGTCTGTATTGAAACTGAGCATATGTTAACTTTACTTTCACAGTTATATTTATGCATCATGGTTGTTCAGAGAGAGAACAATTAGTGTTCAGTGACATTGAATTCGTTTTCTTTCAGACACTAGTCGTGAACAACCAGTTTTTCAATTTTTTCTCCTTAATTTGCCATCCATTCATTAAAAAAATATGAAAAGACAAGAATGTATTTTATATTAATTGAGAGAAAAGAGGAAAGAAAGAAAGAAATAGAAAGAGAATAAATAAATAAAGAGAAAGAAAGAAAGAAAAGAAAAGAAAAAAAAAGAAAGACAGGACAGACAGATTATAATACAATAATATTGTTTTGTGGATCAAGGTCCTCTAATGTCACCCAACTATCACTTAGGCAATATAAAACTTGTCATCATTACTGCTCTTTTGGCACAGCAATGATGTAATAACTCTATAAAAAGTTATAAACCACTAATAAGGATAGAATTTATTTGATTTGATTTGATTTATTTGGCTTGTATGCCGCCCTATTCCGGAAGACTCAGGGTGGCTAACAATAAGAAGGGAGGGGGTACAAAAATAAAAACAACAATTTAAAAATTCAACAACAGTCGTAACATCGGAACGGGCTGGATAATTCAACAGCCCCAGGCCTGCCGGAACAGCCAGGTCTTAGTTGCTTTGCGGAAGGCCGGAAGGGTAGTAAGGGTCCGGATCTCAACAGGGAGATCGTTCCAGAGAAGCCTTAGTATAGCTCTTTGTATCGTGTTTCCCTGAAAAATAAGACAGGATCTTATTTTCTTTTGACCCTCCTCCCCCCAAAATAAGTACTTGGCCTTATTTTCGGGGAGGTCTTATTATTTTGAGGTGCAGGAGGCAGGGAGCATGGTCACCTAATGGCAGCTGCTGTGTTGTAGTATTTTGGGGGAGGGCTTATTTTATCACATGCGCTCAAAAGCCCGATTAGGCTTATTATCTGGTGAGGGCTTATTTTCAGGCAAAACAGGGTGTTGGGAAAGGAACTCTGAAATCCTGGACAAATACATTGCATTTCAGAGTAAATGCTAACCTAAATGGACCAGTGTTATGACTCATTTCCTCCTAAAGACAACCCTAGTTCTATTTTTAACGTAATAATGCTCCCTTCAACTGAACATTGTACTAATGTACATAACCACAGGTAGCAACAAAAAGTAAAAACAAATGAGGAATAGCACAAACCATTTTATTTCATCAAATAAAGGGAACAATAGATATAGTGATATTCTTGTATTGATGGATGTGTAGTTTCCCCCACTCCTAAAAGTTCAGAGCTCTCCTCTTGAAAGACTAGCACCAATGATTTTACCTAATTTGGTTAATGAAACATCTGCAAGAAAATAACCAAGCTCAAAGATCACCAAGGATCCCTCCATTCTCATCTTGGGAATTAGAATTATACCAAGCTGAGTCTGTTTTGCCCCAGCCAGGTCCTCACAGCCTCAGAATGAAATCAAAGCTTCTACTGCATATCATCCTCCACCTGAAATAAATATGTAAAGCATATTGAAAGAATCTGATCCCAAACCTATGGATGACTTTCCTTAGAGACTCCATGTTAATCTTACCAGGGAGAGGGCGGGACTCGGAAACACCACACACTGCTTTGTACAAGAGCTCAATCTCTCATCCCCCAAAATATTAATTAGAACCACATACTCAAGAAGGCAGTTTGGATCCTCAGCTTTCAGAACAAGTTCTAAAGGACATCATATGTTTAATGGGATCAATGCCACTGCCAAGCCTAAGAAGGATAACATGAGGGATATCTATCCCCATTTACCACTGGTTGTTCATAATGGCCAGTGCAAGTCCTACACCAAGATCTGAGTTCAAAAATTTTCTGTAACTGATACCAACCACTAAATTCTTAGAAACATTAGGCTGAATACTGCTAATTGTTTAAGACAATCACATAGGGAATGGTTGAGAAGGGGGTATCCTAGCACCTTGTTCATGGCTGATATTGTCATTCCTTACTCTATTTCCGGTATTTGAGCAGTTGCCACAAAGAAGAGGGGGGTCAAATTATTCTCCAAAGCACCAGAGGGTAGGACAGAAACAATGGTTGGAAACAAATCAAAGAGGAAAGCAACCTGGAATTAAGGAGAAACCTTCGTAACAGTGAGCACAATAACCAGTGGGACAGCTTGCTTTCAGAAATTGTGGGCACTCCATCACTGGAGGTTTTTAAGAAGAGTCTAGACCAGAGGTGGTATTCTGCTGGTTCTCTCTCGTTTGGGGAACCAGTAGCGGCGGCTGCGGGAAGCTCCACCCACCCGCCCCAACGTAATGCATGAGCACTGTGCATGTGCACAGACGAAATGTACGAGTGAAGCTAGCATGCGTGCGAACGTGCTCATATTTGTGAACTGGTAGAGAAGGTAAGTGAAACCCACCTCTGTTCTAGACAGTCACTTATCTGAAATGGTATAGGTTCTCCTGCTTGAGCAGGGGGCTGGTCTAGAGGATCTCCAAGGTCCCTTCCAGCTCTATTCTATTCTAATATTCACCGCTTCTTGTTGTGGTGTTGTTACGTCCTCCCTAGCCACACGTATAACCAAGGAGAGGCAAAGACTATTCAAAAGATTTGTGCTTAAATTTAAATGTTGAAATTAGGTTGGGGATGGGAGCTCCATTAACAACTAATTCCATGCCAATTAAGACAATTGGTTTATCTAGTTCATTATCGTTCATATCGGGTTTGCACAAGAATTGTCCTTTCAGGAATTATTGAAAATCAAATCCTATCATCCCCTAACTTGACTTAATTTAGCAGCAGCTGCTCTCTAGGGTTTCGGAGAGAGATTTTTCATGAGTTTTGCCCAAAGATGCCAGGAATTGAACAAAGATCTTCTACATGGCGAACATGTGCTCTAGCACTGAGTTATGCCCTTCCCCAGAGTCATCTGCAGCAACTATTTTTTCCATTCTTTCATACCAACATTTCAAAATGCTGCTGTCACTGTTCATCACAAGATCCGAGTTAACACTTTAAGGAGCTAGTTATTAGCTGGGGGAAAATAAATATTCTATATACCTCTATTCTTGTTCCCTGTTTGTAAAAGCAGGAAAACGCTATCACCAGAACAAATGCTTCTTTCACTAGCTTTCTGGAAACATAAAGTTCATTTAAAGCCTAGGAGATTAAATTGTGTTCGTCTGGGAGACGGCATGTAGACAAAATCTGCTTCAAGAGTCAGAAGGCCCCTGAGTCAGAGGAAAGTTCAATTAATTTGTCAGCGAACTGAAAACAGATGATTTCAATCAGCACAAAAAAATGACTTCATGGCAAGAGCATACTGGTAAAGACAGAATTTGATTTCCAATATACAAACAAGTGGCCTCCTAGAATTAAATGCTGCTTGAGCACTATTCCAAAATCTTTCAAGGAATGGAGCTTTTTGATGTCTTGAGTAAATGAAGTCAGAATGTAAAGTTCAGAGTTTTGCTTAGCTACAATGGAAACCTTGATGAAAAGTGATAACAGACAGCCCCCACCTCCCTCCCTCCCTCCATTTCCTCTTCTTTAAACAAAACAGTGCCATGCTGGCTTTCTTGAATGGACAGGTATCCCAGGGTCCTCATTGGCTAAATGTTTCCTGAGGCTCGCCAATCAGAGGCTTTGAACTCACATACAAGATCTGTGTGAGGCCTCTGTCTGTGCGGTGAATGATTTCCCCCACCCACCCACCCCAGCCTCCCGTCTAATACCTTCCCAAGCCTCTCTCTGCCTTCCTCCCCCCTTTCTTAAATAGGAAATGATGTGATTTTTTTAACAGACCATATGAGAGTTTGGAATAATTGTATCATTCTTGAACTAGTGCTGTGGTTTGTTCCAAGAGCCCACAGGCTATTCTCCTTGGTTCTGTGTTGACTTTAAGGATCTTATGACAGAAAGAGAGGCTTGAATAGCTATAAATTCATTTCTTTACATGTTCCTCTGGCTTGAATTTCATTCAGTAAAACAACTGTAACCATCAAATATCTCGGCAGTGCAGCTAAGAGACAAGAAAGGAAGGAAGGAAGGAAGGTTTTTCTAGGCGCTCTTTGACAGAAGCTATAGAAATGCTCTCAGCATACCAAATGAAATCTGCTTTAGAGATGTGGGTGCTTCTTTTTTTTTTTTTAAAGCAGAACAAAAACTTAGTAATCAAATTGCTTGCACAGCCAAAACAATTTTAATCATCTTTATTAATGTTATGACTTTTTAGAGAGGCAGGTCAGTAAAATATACTTCAGGAATTGAGGGAAACTAATAGGCAATGATGAAGAAAAAAATTGTGTAATGTCAGTTCAAAAACTCTTTATAAACCACACAGAGGATGAAACGGAGAGGGAGGGGGGGTGGAAATGTCTTTTCATAGTTAGAGTTAAATAAGGACCAAATACAGGCTTACTGCTAAAGCTACCTGTTTGATCTTAACAAAAGAATAGTAGCTTTTGTCTGCTTTTGGGGTGGAGGGAGAGTTGGGCTTTAAAATATTCTTGCATTCTTCCATGCTTTCTCGCCACTGAAACACGAAGCCCGTGATTGGAAATGCAGTCTGGAAATATAGTCATTCAGAAATTTCAACCACTGTTCTTCACTAATATGTAAAACTCAAAAAAAAAAGGAAATATGCGTAGCTAGGAGGTTGAGCTGTGAGGTCTTTGGTGGTCTTTGAGTTGGCTGTTTTCTTGCAGGCATTTCATAAATCAAACATGGTAAATAAAAAAATATTGTTTCTGATAGTATAGAGATATATTATTGATCCCTTACCAAGGTCCCACATCTCAGCAGGGGATCACTGCTTGGTCTTTTTTGTCGTCTTCCTTTTGTTCCTTTGGCCTGAGCATTTATTTATTTATTATATTTGTCAAACAAGCACAAGGGAACAAGTATGAGTAGAGACATAGACACGGACACATGAAAAATGGCATAAATAAATGAATATAAGTAAGCAAACAGCCACAAACACATTAAATGAGGACATATAAATGGGGACAGTAGGACAGGGACAGTAGGCATGCTGGGCACTTATCCACGCCCCCTTAGGACCTCTTAAGAAACGTGTAAAGTCCACAGTAGACAGTTTAAGGTAAACGGTATGGGGGTTATAGAGGAAGTAACAAGAGGATCAGGATCATTTGGATCCTTCCATCATATCTTCTCCCTTTTATATTTCAGGTGAGCTGACATTGTGCATTTATAAGTTCATTGTAGATCCTTGGAAAAACGAATGCAGTGGGTGGTGACGGAGGTACAAGATAGCACAGATAACAGCCAATCATCACGTGTCGGTACTGCTTTATGAAGCAAATTGCCAGGAATTATTTTCATTTCTTTTGACTGTAAGAAAGAGGGGCTCTGTGACAGCAATCTCTGATGCTTAATCTTTATTTACACATGCCCTTCCTTTGCCCTTACTAAATCAAACTTGATATTGAATATTCAATGGGTGATTTGTTCACAAAAAATGCATTATTGCTGGAACCTTCACGATCTTTATTTTATTGGGAATTTAGTTGGAAAATGCATCAAAATTTTGATAATCTATTAGAATTAATCCTCCAGAAGGATCTCATTACACTGAATTTCAATGACACTGTTGTTCATTTAAGTAAGTATAAAAGGATGCTCAGTGGAGCGTGTCAGGCCTGCAGCCATCTTTTCTTTTGGATCTTTGGAAAGTGACACACTTTCTATTATTCTACTATGCATTTCTATTGTGGGAAAATGGGAGGGAGTTAGATTATATGTAGCCATAACAAAATTCTTTCTAGGAAGCCAAGGTCATCTTTTGTCTTTGCACCTTTGCATCTGGCTGGAACTGGATGATTGGAACTGCCAGCATGGCAGTGGAAGATTGGACCATGTGAGGGACTTGTTTGTGTGGGGTAAGATCTTGAACTTTCAACTGGGTGGGGAAAACCGGGAAGCTTTCAGATTCAGGTTTCCCCAGATGTGCCAACACGGCTCTCTTAATAAATTGGAACTTTGAGGAAGCCTTTGACTCAGATTCTGATTTACTTTCAGATGCTATTTGGAACCTGACACAACAACCTTCTCTAACTCTACTTTTCCTACCAAGAAAAGATCCTGAAAACTCAGTGAAGGCGTCAATTCAATATACAGTCACTCTGCAAAAGGCAGATTCCATTTGTGGGATCATGACAAAAAGGTATTGAAAATAAATTGCCAGTGTTGCAATGCCATTATACAAATAGGTCCAGATGTGGGAGTGTCTATACAGTTTTGTTCCTCACATAGGAAAAAGGATTTAACAGAGCTGGAAAAAAAATGCAGAGAAGGATAACTTAAATAAATTATCAGGGATCTTGGACACTGTTGCTAATAAGAAATGGCTAATAACATTTGGACTCCTGCTAAGAAGAAGGGTGAATTGATTTTGGTGTATAAAATCATGCATGGCATAGAAACATAGGCTTTTCTCCATCTTTCAAAATGTCCAACAAAGGGTCATCTAATGAAGTTAACTGGAATAAAATTTAGAACAGACAAAAGAAAGCATTGCATTGCACAGCGTATATAAACATATGGAATTATTTACCCACAAGATGGTGTGATGATTGCTCAGTTGGATGGTTTTAAATAGATTGCATATATTCAAAAGGTCTATCCAGGGATATAACTCATTAGGCCTATATGAAGGACAGCAACAGTAGTTCATCATCTCTTGCTTGCTGGCAAATTAGAGTTATTTAGGTGGCCAGTACCAGAAATAAAATGCTGATTAAAACAACCCTTGGACTAATCAGTAGGGCAATGTTTTAATGCATAAAAAAGAACCACCTTTAATAAATTCAGAAGCAGTTGTTTGTTTCAAGTGAGGTAGGAAGGCACTACAAGCCCACAGAACCTCTGGATTAGAAGTAGAGTAGGGTAGGGTAGAGTAGAATAGAGTAAAGTAGAGTAGAGTAGAAAAAAGAAACAGAACAGAACACAATAGGTTGGGAGGAACCTTGGAAGTCTTCTAATCCAATCCATTGTTCAAGGAGACCTTATACCATTTCAGACAAATGGCTGTAAATCTCTTCTTAAAACCTCCACTGATGGAGCACACAAGAACTTTGGAAGGAAAGCTGTTCCACTGATTATCCTGCTCTCACTGTCAGAAAATATTTCCTTATTTCTAGGTTGGATCTCTTCTTCATAAGTTTTCATTCATCATTTCTTTTCCTGCTTTCAGGTGCTTTGGAGAATGGATTGATTCTCTCTTCCTTGTGGCAGTCCCTTAAGCATTGGATGACTGCTATCATATCAATTGTAGTCCTTTTTAAAAAAAAAATTAAACTAGACATACCCAGTTCCTGCAACCATTTTTCATGTTTAGCCTCCAGTCCCTGATCATTCTTATTGCTCTTCTCTGCACACTTTCAAGAGTCTCAACATCTTTTTTACATTATGGCAACCAAAACTGGAAGAACTATTCTAAGCGTGGTCTTATCAAGGCATTATAAGTGGCACTAACACTTTATGTGATCTTGATTCTACCCCTCTGTTAATGCAGCTTAGGACTTTATACAGTATCTAACACTGATATAAAGTTTACAGACATTGGGGAATAACACTAAGAAGTCTTCAACCAGAAACTTACTAGATGTTATAATTAAACCTCTAAATAGTGGACTTTTCCTCTACTGCATGTGTTCTTTTATGCTTGTCAGTCCCTTTCCCCCTCCAGTTTATACATTCATATCCATAATGCTATTCATGTTTGGGGTAAGAACAGAAGTGATATTCTACTGGTTCAGACCGGTTCGCCTGAACCAGTAGCGGAAATCACGTGAACCACTGCCCACCGCCCTGACTTTACGGCATACCATTTAGGCCCTTTTTCGCCAAAAGTGCATGCACGGAAGGCTGTGCACATCGACGGAGGTAGCACGTGTGAGCGAAGTGAGCATGCTCATATTTGTGAACCGGTAGGGAAGATAAGTGACTACCACCCCTGGGTAAGAAACATTATGCCGGATATAGAAAAGCATAAGAAATAGTAAGCTTAATATAGTAAAGACAAAAGAGAACAAGAAAATACAGTATAATTAAATATAAATTACCATAACACACTTTACAATCTTTTGAACTTTGAACCACCTTATATATTGAAATTTGTCCTCTAAATTTCTACTTCATTCTTGAGGATTTCATAAACTTCTAGTCATGGCTTTCCTTTCCTTTCCTTTCTCAAGTCTTCTGTCATATATTTGTTTATGATTTGATCTTCATTTACTTTGTTAATACCAGCCATCTGAAATACTTCTTTTGCACTGGTCATACACTTTTGCATTTAGTCCACGTTCATTCACATTCATTCATTCTTGACACTATTCCTGTTTTATCAAACACAGTTCTAAAGTAATCAATTTTCACTACTTTCCGCTACTGTAATATGCCTCCTGAGATATGCACAGCTCACTTTCATATACTGTAAAATACTGGGAAAAAGTATGCTTCATATGCTGCCATTATTTTCTTTTGATAAACTTTTGTTCTTCACAATAGTTTACATATCACCTACTGCTTTTCTAATAGTATAATGTAGTCTCCGTTTTTCCATCTACTGCAAACCTTCTGCTAAGGTACACATATTCTACTATGTGGTTTAGTTTTTTCCCCTCCTGTTTGTATCCTGCAATCATTATTTCCCCTCGCAATAATAAACTCCGGCAACTTATATTTATTTTCCAGATTTATACTCTTCTTTATCATACCTTGTATACACACACACACACACACACACCCACACACACACACACACACCACAACCATCTGGTTTTCAACCAACAACTTGGCATCATCTATTGTACATACAAAAATATCAACATATTCACATCACCAACCACATAACTAATATTGCCACAAGTATTCCTTGTATATTTATGCATAAATACGTTAAAACAAAAAGGTATTAATTGTTCAATGTTACACCATTCACTAAACATTTCAACATTTCTGGTTGATTACATTCAGCAAGGAACTTCAATTCCATATTCACAGAAACATTCTTATCTAAATTTCTCTAGATCCAACGCTCCACTCCCCCCAAAAAACAGACAGTCCAGTTGCCCTCTTGAAAAAAAGCACCTTTGGGATATCTTGTTCTGTGCATTTGAAATAGTTGGGAAAGGATGTGTCTTTCAACCGGGGGGGGGGGAGGGGGACTTTGCAAAATCCCTAATATTCTGAAAAATTACACAAACTATACTTGCCCAAAGCTGCAATTGTGCTTTGTCTTCCTCCCATCCTTTATGTTTTCTATAATTTCAGAGCAAGCTGCAATGCCTGCACATGTCCCATTTTATACAAGTTGAATAGTATAACATGTAGAACATTATACTCCATATAACGACATGAATATGTTGATGCTTTATTCTACAGATCCTAGGCCTGCTTTTCTTAATCTCATGGAAAAGATTCACTCCTGGTAGGAATTCCAGGATACGTGCATCTTATCTTTCAATTCCAGCTGAGGTGGTCTCCATGGTTGGTTGAAATTACCAGTTAAGCTTTCGTGCCCTACCTGGGGAGGGGGTGGCTTTGTGTAACAGGGACCAGAAGACCGTTAAATCCATCACTTTGGGAGCTCAGAATTCCAAAGAATAGAGCATCCAAGAAGCCTTTTCGGGAACTCTAAAAGCCAAATAAGCCAACTGCCCGTGATTTAGCTATTAAACTGTCCATCGGGTATGGTGTACATTACACAGATGAAGCTCTTTCTGTTGCTTGCCCTTTGCAATCAAGTTCCACTTTGTCCACTTACAGGACAAGATTCAAGGCTCAGCTATTCCAATAAAATGCTAGGACACTTCCGTGGGAAGCACTGGATTTATTTTGGAATTAGATGGTTTGATTTTCTAAAATAAGAAATATGTTTATGGCATAAATAGAGGCATGGATAAGCTCTTTTTTCCCCATATTCCTAGCAATGCATATCTATTTCAGTGCACAGCAATATGATAACACAGTAATTAAAAATAAGGAAGAATGTTAACATTGCTTTTATTCCAAAGATAGGGTGCACATTCTTCTTTTCAAAAACTCAAATATGACACGTTGCTTTGTTCTCCTTATTTACAATGATTTTTTTTTAAAAAATGTTCTGAGTCATTTTAATAAACTTTGTTATGGTTGTCCATAAAGATGGTTGGTAAGTGAGTCATTGAAGGAGTAAGAGGAAGAGTCATTTAAGCTGGAAAATGCTTCACAATTCCATTTCCCTTACTTTTGTAGAACAACCGTGCTAGGTAGGCTAAAGAGGATGAAAGAAGACTTAGCAAAAGTTTCTTTCATGACCGAGAATGGGCATGAAAGTAATTTGTGTTTTCTTTATGCTCATTAAAGCAGTAGTCTCCAACCTTTCTGGCTTGGCGGCCTGGCTGGGGGAATGAGGGGGGGTGGATGGTTCCATGCAAATGGTAGATACGCACACAAGCACACACAGCTCCATTTGCCCAAGTGGAGGGCACATGTGCCCATCACTCGCACAAATGTAGCTTTGCATGTGATCGTTCACATGCCTGTCACTTACATGGGCCCAGTCCTGGAGTTGGGGAGTCCTGCATTAAAGAATGTAATATTTTAAATGGGATTTCAAAACTCAAAAACAGGGAGCCTGAGCGCAGGCTTCTTCAATGATCAATTTAAACAATAAAGACACATTCATTCCAAAATAGACTAAAAGGAAGTCCATGTTATCAGTGAACATAAAGGAAAACAAAAATAAATGTATTTCTCCAGATTAGGCATAAGGACAGCAGAACCCTGGCCCTTAGTGAGATGTCAGAATTGTTCCTGTGATTCCTTCTCCCATTATTTAGAGGGTGTCAAGAAATCCAGGTAGAAAATCCAGGTGAGACATCATTTCTTAAGTGAGTTTTACCCCATTTTCCTTTTTTTTCTTGTCACAGTTGCTGAGTGAATTCTTGCAGTTGTTAAGTCATTCACATGGATGTTAACTGAATCTGGCTTCCCCATTGGCTTTGCTTGTCCAGAAGGTCACAAAAGGGGATCACATGATCCGCGGATGCTACAACCGTCATAAACATGAACCAGTTGCCAAGCATCCAATTTTGACCACGTGACCATGGGTGTGCTGCAACGGTCATAAATATGAAAAATGGTCATAAGTCATGTTTTTCAGTGCCTTTTTGAATGGTCCAGTAAAATGCACTGTTGTATAAGTCAAGGATTTCCTGTATCTTTCTAGGCTGTTCAAGGATGAGCTAATTTTCAACTTAACTATGGATCTGCACCTTCAAATCCACAGCAGAGAAAAAGCTGCATCAGCTTTGCAGATCACAATATCATGTATAATGACAGTTTTGTATTAAATGCTAGTTTTATACAGGCAGAGAGGAAACAACTGTTGCAAAGAATGTATTCCATATGCTCTTTTATGTTGGGTATTTTCCATTATGCAGTTAGATTGACAATACCAAGTTATGCCTCTGTGTATTTAAAAAGAGGAAATTAGGAAGCAAAATTAAGGAAGCGGATTTGGCTTGGCTTGGCTCATTTATATGCATGCTGTTAAGCACAATATTTTTTTCCCCTTTCCTATTCCTAAGCCTTATATTCCACACTGCATTTAACATTTGGTATCAACACTCATCCCGCGCCCTCTGTCTGTCTCTCTTTGACTCCCATTTGTATTACTTCCCAGATACTTGAGAAGGAAATTGATGACTTTTTTTTTACCAACAACAACCAAACTGCCATTCCATTTGCTGCTCAGAATTTGGTTTACAATCTGGTTTTATACGTCCTCCAGAAGAAACGGGAAAGTATGCATTAATACTATTCTCCTTATTGTAAAAGCTTTTATTTGCACTGGAAATACTTGGAAATTGGGTGGGTTCTAAGAGTTATCTGTAATTTTTTTTAAAAAAAGTCTTTTCTTGTTTAAGCTGGATTTAGAACTTTATTTTTTTATAGATTTTGTTCATAAACAATTTTTTTGAAAACAGTGTATTGTCAGGGTATACCATTAACAAATAAAATGACCCCAAAAAAGAGTGGTATTAAACATTAACATACAAACTAGTAACGATGATGATGATGATGATGATGATGATGATAATAATAATAATAATAATAATAATAATAATAGATAATAACTCCGCCGTTGCCGGTCCCAAGCCTGGATGAGAAAGGAGGAAGGTTGGGATCAGGTTGGCATCTGGTCCCGTAAAAAACCCCCGCCAACCCATACAATATGGTGAAACACACGAATAAGAATTCCATACCGCACTCGGTCGTCGCGCGGGTTAACAAGGCCGCGGCGGATGTTGGGGTCCCTGGACATCCGTCGACAGTGGGCTACAAGTGGACCAGCCAACAAAACGACAAAAATATAGTGCAGATGAAACCGTGCCATAATGGCCTGTTACTACAACTCAGAGCCAGAAAAAGAGGCTATTTAAAGCGAATGTATGAATTATGGAAACAACAATATCCAGATTCAAATGTTAGTGAACAACGACTAGCAGATCAAAGGCGATTTATATACGGAATAAAGTGTTTAGTGAAGTTGAACATGAGGAAATTCAGGCAAATTGCAAAACCCAAAAAACAATATCACAAGCGGAAATAACTGATATTCAAGACACAACTAAAGACACTATAGTAGAACTCCCAGAAGAAGCTCTCAGGGAGGAAATAACATCACCACACCTAGAACCAGTTATCACTGAACCAACTGATGAACTAACTCAAAAAACAAAAAGAATTGAGGATAAGATCATGGAGCATTTTCTGCTTAATGAGGAAGGCAACGTTTACCATCACTAAAAACTGTGCCTAAGAAAATTTGGCCCCTATCATGAAAATGGTTAATGCAGTGTTTTCAACCAATTGAACCGGGATCCATCTTGGAAACAAACAGTTAATGTACAGCGCAGCTGTAATAGTCACTAATGAACTAGGCATTAAAATTAAAGTACCTAGTCACACAACAGAAAAAGCATCAAGCCAAAGTGGAAATCCGTCTAGAACAAAAAATTCAAAAAATTACGGGCAGATGCTAGTAACTTAAAGAACATGCATGAGCAACGGCTTAAAAACAACAAAATCATAGATCGGCTAATCAGAAGATATAGATTGGATACAAGAAACATCAATGAAGCTGTAGAGATTGTAAAACAGCAGATAACAGCAACAGCTAGAAAAATTGAAAGATATGAGGCACGAATCATCCAATATAACAAAATCAGCAATTTCGATCAGACCAACGGCGTTTTTATCAAAGTCTTAATGTGAATGGTGACACCAAAAGTGAAAAAACCAGAAAAGCAGGCCACAGTTGAATTCTGGAAAGAATTGTGGGAAAATGCAAAGGACTACAACAAGGAAGCAAAGTGGATACCTGACTTTGAGAAAAGCATTGGCAACAACAAATGCAAGTATTAGAAATAACAACTGAGATGATCAAAAATCGAGTTAAAAAGGTAAAGAATTGGGACATCACCTGGAAAGGACCAATTACATGGTTTCTGGCTCAAATATCTGACCAGTTTACATGCAATATTGGCCAGGCAACTGAATGAAATTTTACAAAGGGCCAAATTGATGAATGGTTGACAACTGGAAAAACATACTTGATTCAGAAAGATCCAACTAAAGGAACAACACCTGAAAACTATAGACCAATAACATGCTTACCAACAACCTTCAAATTACTCACAGGCATTATTGCAGATAACATGATGGATTATTTGGAAACAAACAACATCTTGCCAGTAGAGCAAAAGGCAACAAAGAAGGAGCAGGGGCACAAAGATCAGCTTCTAATTGATAAAATGATATTAGAAAATTGTAAGAACAGAAAAACGAACTTGAATATGGTCTGGATTGATTACAAAAAGGCATTTGACTCACTGCCACATAGTTGGATCATAAAATGCTTAGAAAACAACTGGCATTAGCAAAAATATTACATCCTTTACTGAAAAGGCAATGAAACAATGGAGAACTGAGTTGGCAGTAGGGAATGAGAGCTACGGAATGTAATATCAAGCGAGGGAATTTTCCAGGTGATTCACTTTCACCTCTCTCTTCATCATCGCAATGATCCCACTATCAGTAATCTTAAAAAAATGAAATTAGGCTACCAAACAGCCAAAAAAAGCTGAAAAAATTTCGCATTTACTATATATGGATGATTTGAAACTCTATGGAAAGTCAGAAATAGAAATCCAATCATTGACAAATACAGGTCCGAGTATTCAGCACCGATATTTCAATGCAGTTTGGCATGGAAAAATGCGCCACTGTATCCATAAAAAGGGGCAAAATCACTGCATCTGAGGGAATTGAAATGCCCAATGGCCAACTAATTAAATGCAAAGAAAATGAAGCCTACAAATACTTAGGCATTCTGCAGTTGGATAACATCAAGCATGGAGAAGTAAAAACTATTGTCAGGCGAGAGGTACACCAACAGAGTTAGGAAATTTTGAAATCTAATTGAATGGTGGAAATACAATCAAGGCCATAAATACCTGGGCAATTACCAGTTATAAGATACACAGCAGGCATAGTTAACTGGACACAAGCTGATTTGGACCTTTTGGACCGAAAAACCAGGAAAACTAATGACAATGCACTACAGTTTACACCCACGTGGTGATACTGATAGACTGTACCTGCCCCGAAAATCAGGTGGCAGAGGATTATTACAAGTGAAGCAAACAGTTGAAGAAGAAAAACATGCACTGGCTGATTATTTAAAAGACACTCAAGAACATCTATTAATCGAAGTAAAGAACAAAAATCTACTGAAGGCCCAACAGACAAAACAAGAATACAGAAAAGATGTGATAAAATCAAGAATGGAGAGTTGGCAGAACAAAGCACTGCATGGTCAATTTCTGGAAAAAATAAAAGATAAGTGGACAGTGAACAAACTTGGTTATGGTTAAAAACAGGTACATTAAAGAAAGAAACAGAGTCACTAATCCTGGCTGCGCAAGAACAAGCTATCCGCACAAATGCCATTAAGGCCAAAATCGAAAAATCCTCTGATGAGCCAAATGCAGACTTTGCAAAGAAGCTGATGAAACTGTTGATCACATACTCAGCTGCAAAAAAAAATCGCGCAGACTGATTATAAATTGCGGCACAATTCAGTAGCACAAATGATCCATTGGAATTTGTGCAAAAATTATTATATTAAAACAGCAACAAACTGGTGGGAACATCAGCTGAAAAAGTCACCGAAAATCAGATGGTCAAGATCTTGTGGGATTTCCGTATACAAACCGACAAAATACTGGCGCATAATACACCAGACATCACACTGGTTGAGGAAAAATAAGGTCACAATCATAGACATCGCAATACCAGGTGATAGCAGGGTCGCCGAGAAGGAACATGAAAAATCGCAAGATACCAGGACTTAAAAATCGAAATTCAACGGACTATGGCACAAACCAGCAGTGGTAATTCCAGTGGTAATTGGCACACTGGGTGCTATTCCAAAAGCACTGGAATTACATTTAAACAGTTAAAAATTGACAAAATCACCATCAGTCAAATGCAAAAGCCGCACTGCTTGGATCTGCACGCTATTACGAAATACGTTACGACGTCCTAGGCCCCTGGGTGGGGCCCGACTAGTAACCAATGCCAAATCCGGCGAAACAACTGGCCGCTGTGATACAATTGTACAACAACAACAGTAATAATAATAATAATAATAATAATAATAATAATAATAATAATAATAATAATAATATTGTAATTGGAGCCCTTGGAGCAATAGCAAAGGGCTACCTCGCTATTTGGAAATTTTAAATTTATCAGACTTGAACATTCTGATTCTACAAAAAACCACCCTACTTGAAACAGCTTATATCCTTCGACGTTACCTTAACAGTTCCTAGATCCTTGGTTAGGACTCGAGCTGTTGAGCTACCAACCAGCCCCAAGGCTGTGAATCTCACCAAAGATTAACCACATAATAATAATAAAAGCTTTTAGCTAAGTTTCTTCTTACATTAGGATATTTACATTTTAATTGATTATTGTAGTTTAATTATAACATTCCTATTTTCGATGTTAGCATTAATAAAGTAATATAATTACTTCCTCTAATTCCTACCTCTTGCCTCTATCCATTCATAGAATTTATTCCAGATATATAATATTCTGCATCTTCTTCATCTTTAATTTTGAAGATTAATCTAACCATTTTGGCACAGTCTAAATTTTTTTGAATTACAGTCTCCTCTGGATTTAGAAGAGGGACATGGTGGCTCAGTGGCTAAGATGCTGAGCTTGTTGATCAGAAAGGTTGGCAGTTTGGTTGTTCAAATCCCTAGTGCTGCATAACGGACTGAGTTCCCGTTACTTGTCCCAGCTTCTGCCAACCTAGCAGTTCAAAAGCATGTAAAAATGCAAGTAGAAAAATAGGAACCATCTTGGTGGGAAGGTAACAGCATTCTGTGCACCTTCGGCATTTAGTCATGCCAGCCACATTACCATGGAGACAACTTAGGACAGTGCTGGCTCTTCGGTTTTTGAAACGGAAATGAGCACACCCCCCCCCCTAGAGTTGGGAATGACTAGCACACATGTTCAAGGGGAACCTTTACCTTTACCTGGATTTAGAACTTTAAATGGAAGGACAACATTTTATTGTTTTGACATCTGATTTCAGTCATAGTTTTCTAGACGGAGATGACTAGGTTCAAAGGAAAAAGCATGTTCCTTGTTTGTCTCTGCCATTCTCTTTTCCTTCTTCCTTCCTACCAATCCTTTACTTCCATGTCCAGCAGGCAAAGAAGCTGCAAGGAATATAAAAGTTCTGAAATTGGCTGCATGAAACATATAAATTTACTCACGGTGGCATTAAGTAATTACTGTGTTTTCTTGACCCCATTTTTAGATTAAAAATAGTCAAGGCAAAATTGATTAGAAAAAAACCTTCTTGATGCCAGCTGAGAACATCTTGTTCAGCTTAACAATACAATATCTTACATTTCTATTTTTATTGGAATTGTTTTTTATTGGAATTGTTTTTCCGGCAGTGAAGAGAAATTTTGCCACTGTAGAGGAGAAAGCATTCTACTAACGTAGTGTTTGAAGTTAATCTCAGTGTGGGGGGTGGAAGGAGAAACATGAATGTAGTCACATTTAAAAATCCAACAGTGGGTTCTTTGATAATGAGTTGTATTGGGAAGTTTTTATACCTTCAAATATCTGTAATCATAATAAAGAAAAGAAGGGAAACACTCAATTGATTAGAGATGATGGGGTGGTGGTAGTGAGAAATTGAGTTTGATTAGCCACAATGTTGAGGAATAAATAGAAGGACCTGAAATCAAAGCTTGAACAAGTGAAAGAAGAAATAGTTTGCAGAAATATGTCTAGAGAATAATTATTAGAGCATTAAAAACAAATGGGTTTCTCTCTCCCTCTTTTACAGACGGAGGATAGTCTTCACTTTAAATGTAGTTCTTTATTTATAAGATGCCAACCATAGTGTTACACTTAGATCAGGGGTGTCAAACTCAAGGCCTGGGGCTGGATCTGGCCCTCAGGGTGCTTGTATCTGACCCACCGGGCCACCCTGGAAACAACCCATTTTCGCTGGCAGATCTCTCGGGCCACCACAGGAACCCCTGACATGAGTGACGTATAGCTGGCCACCCCCACCCTGCCTCCCGAGGTCAAACACAATGCTGATGTGGCCCTCGATGAAATTGAGTTTGACACCTCTGACTTAGATTGTGCCAATGAAATATCTGGTTTAGGATTTAACTCAATCATGTTTGCAGAGAAAAAAGAATTCATAAGTTTACAGTCTAATTAAACTGCAGTTTGAGACAAAATGGGTAAAAATTCTAAGCTACAATAAATTCCTGAATTTATATTAACTCCCATTAATATTGTGACTGAACATGGGGATAAGGGGTTAAGATTAACACTTATAGGGCCAAATATATTTTCTAAGCATGCTGGAGGAGGGGGGAGGAGGAGGAGGAGGAAAAGAAGACATAGATGCTTCCTACCCAAATGACCACACTGAATTGTCCCTCTTTTCGGCCAAACTCTGTCCCCTTTGATATAATATTCTTGGAATTGAAAATAACAATTAAACAGATTTTCAATGGAAACCATTATGGAGCTCCAATCTAGGTGTTCATATTTTTCCTTAAGTTGCTTTTTTAATTATGCCATTTCTAAACCTTTGCTTATTGTAATGTATAGTTTGTATCTGGATCAAAATGTTCTTCAGGGTTAGGCTAACTCACCCACAGATTCACTGATGTCTAGGCTGACCTTCAGTCCTCCTTTAGCAAGGAATGTCTTCTTATTGTAGTTGAAATACTGATATGGGAATGTTCTCTGTTTGAAAAAGTATCCAAATCAAGTCTACCTTAGAGATTTAGGACCATAAGAATGGAAAAAAGAAGTCTCACTGTTACCCTCTAATACAGCATAGCAAGTTGAGCAGACATACCAATCATTTTCATCCTCAGTTTGATGAGATACTTTGTATTTATTCTTGCTAAACTAATTATTTTTAAATGTTCAGCTCAACATTAATTTATAACTATATTGTATAGACAATTAGCATATTCACATATCACATAAATTATGGGGTTCCTGTACTTTCTGAGGTTAAGGTTTTGGATTTTTTGCAGGCATTTCATTATCCAGCTAGATAATGTCATCAGATAAAACATCTTCAGAGAACACCAAGAATTCAACCATTCAAATAGTCAACACTCCAAAAGATAGGCTCAAGATACACAAGGAATCTGACAGACTTGAACACTGGGCTCTATGTAACAAAATGAAATTCAATGGTGACAAAAGTAATGTTCTACATTTAGGCAAGATAAACCAAATTTACAGATACAAAATAGTTGATGCCGGGCTCACTAGTAGTAACTGAGAATGGGATCTTGGAGTCCTAGTCGACAAATATGAGCCAGCAGTGTGCTGCAGTTGCCAAAAAAGTCAACATAATCCTGGACTGCATTAACAGAAGGATAGACTGACATGAAGCATTAGTATCCCTTTATAATGCCTTGGGAAGACCATGCTTGGAATACTGCATCATTTTGGTTGCCACAATATAAAAAGACGTTGAGATGCTAGAAAGAGTGCAGAGAAGAGCAACAAAGATGATTAGGAACTGGAGGCTAAAACATATAAAGGAAGGTTGCAATAATTGGGTATGTCTCATTTAATGAAAAGAAGGACTGGGGTGACATGATAGCAATTTTCCAATATCTAAGGGGCTGCTACAAAGAAGAGGGGATCAAGCTATTCTCCTAAGCACCCAGGGGCAGGACAAAAAACAATGAATGGAAACAAATGAAGGAGAGTACCACCTAGAACTAAGGAGGAATTTCCTGACAGTTAAACAATTGATCAGTGGAAAGACTTGCCTCCAGAGGTTGTGAATGCTCCAATCCTGGAAGTTTTAAAGAAGAGATTGAACAATCATTTGTTTGAAATGGCATAGGGTTTCCTGCCTGAGCAGAGGGTTAGATAGTAGACCTCAAAGGTCACTTTCAACTCTTATTATTCTGTTATTCTCTTCTACTGGTATTTTTTTTTAAAGTTTGTAATTCTGCAAATGTCAGATAAAAAAAGTTTAAAAACTACTTTGTAAGTAAGATGTCTAAATAAAAGTAGAGAAGTAATAGAATTTATAAAATTAAGAACATGTGGGAAGTTTATAGCATTGATTACTAATTGATGGTCTGCAAATGAAACATTTCACTTAGAAAATATGAGTGGTTCTTGTTACGACCTAAATAAAAGCTTGTATCACAACCAGAAATGAAACATATATTACACTCATGACAGGGAAATAAATTTCCATAGTTCTCAGTAGGGGTCTGTAATATGGATCAAATGCACAAAATTTCAGTTTGGCGATATCAATCTGTGTTGCTTGTTATCATGTATTTTTGTAAAATACACTAAATTTCATGATTTCCCAAGGAAAGGTACCTTTGATTTTCATATCATGGAGAAAGCAAGTAATGAGAGTGATTGGTTCTTTCATTTCCCTTTAAACAGTTTCCATGATATTATCACTTTATATTTGACCCATCTAAAATAAGTCTTTTGGAGATACTTAGAGATTTGTTTGTGATTCCCATTTAATTATTTTTCCATCTTATTTTAGATTTTTAAAAGGCTAGGTTTTCCACTTCCTGTATGACTAGAAACTGGAGTTTTCTGCAATGGATGGTGGTTGTAAGCACTAGATCCCCAAACCATGCCTTAAGAGAAGGAATACAAAGAATATAAGATAAGGGAACCTACAAGGGAGGACTATCATTGAGTTGAAGAGATTTATCTTCTTTAATCTGCTAAGGCCAAGTAAGGAAGAAGGCTACTATTGTGCCAGATTATCCACAATAGAATAACTACATCCAAGTTAACATGATTTACTGTTTGACCTCTAAATGCTGTTCAGTATTTATCTGAAGCTGTTAAGGAATGTCATCAGGATATCTGGAATGAAGTGCCATCAATATGCTGATGCTCTCACTGTTCAGCTTGATTGTTTATGCCAGTGATGGATGGATGGACAGAAGAGAGACTCAGATCTACTGAAAGATCTGAACATAGTTAAATCTGTACCCATGGAAGGCGCTAATGCGCTCATTCTCACTCCTCCTGTATATGAGTAGACTGTTGGATTTCACAATGGTTTTGCGGGACTCATCTCTCATCCTAATCTCCTTCAGAGGATTATTAGACGATAACAGAAGAGGAAGAAGAGGACAATAGTACATTGAGTCTCTCAGAAGAAAGATGGAATGTATATGTGACAAATAAAACATGTGCATTTAAAGTTCTCAATAATGCTTCATTAGAAGCACTTTCTGTGCAAGATGTGATCAACCCCCTGTCTCATTACAAAGAGTAAATCATGTATTGCTGGAAGAAAAAAGGCACTAGAAATCATTCAATCTTTCATTTGCAGCTCTCATTTAACTGGTCAAGAATGGAAATACGTGAAAAGCGCTTCCCTCCAGCCTTTTCTTTGTTTACCTTTCATGCTTCCCTTTGCCACTTCTGGGTGTTTTGTTTTTAAACTTCAAGAGCTTTCAAACTCTTTTAAATTCAGACGCAAAGCTCCATTCCTCTTCAACCCAGCTCCTTGCACTATTTCAGCAGTTAATTAACTATGAATGCTTTCCTTTGGAGACTGGGTGAAGGGAAGGATAAAAGATGAAGAAGGCTGAGGAGAGACATAACAAGGGTGGGGAGGGGGCAGAGTGGGTGGCTTATCAAATTCCACAAATACCAGACACAGAGAGGTGTTGATTTGTTGCTGGGAAAGCCCTGTTTGTTTGCAGAGCTTAATCACCTGGTGTCTATTTGTTGTTTGAGGAATATGGGGACAATGAGAAAATTTGCTGGCAGCTGTACTGAAATACAATACAGTCAAAGTTGTTATTGTTACGTCAATAAAACATGTAAATTGGAATATTGGTAGCAATTGGTGATTCTGAGTTAATGAAACCCTACATAACCTAAACAAATGGGTTTGTAATCAGTATTATTGATTTTTATGAACACTACATCAGGGTTGATAAAATGTTGATGTGGTTCTTTATACCAATGAATAATTTAGAAGTGCAGATTTGAGGACTATTCCTGCCCTTTTTATCCCTTTTCTTGGGAAACTGGTTCATACCACACTTTGAAAGTGTTGGTCTAGTTTGCAAAGGACAAAAAATGTCATTTTTAGTGATTTACCATTCAGCCCAACAATTTATTTCTCTGTAAGTACTTTAGAATTATTTTCAGTCTAACATGCATTTCCTGCTTTTGCTCCTATGATTATTTACTTATTACAGGTTTTGCTCTTATGGTTCTTTATTCATAGTTACAAAGAAGAGATTAGTAGCACAAGTAGAAAGCTTTTGATCCAAAGATCCAAAGTGGTTATTATATCTTTTAGAATTATCTTCCACACTTCTAGCTGCAACAAAAGAAACAAAAGGGAAATAGCAAGTATTTCAGTAAATATGGAATGCAGTTCTTCAGAAGACTTAGCCTGTTTATAAAAACCACATTCTTTAAATAAACTATTTCATGGAGTTATTCTCCATATTCTTTCTATCATAAAAGATGTGGGGCAGCTGAAAGGAGAATTCCTTTGCCTTCATTTAGTGATGACTGAAGTCATGATTTTGGAAGATCTGTAGCTTAATGGTAAAATATATTTTTTTCCCTAAAGAAAGTCCCAAGTGTAATCTTCAGTATCTTTACAGGACCAAATTGAGTTGAAGTCAGAATAGTTCCGTAAGATGCTAAAAACAGTGATGTCTGCAGAAAACCAGTGGCCAGACTTTACTTGACACTTTGATACAGAACAAAAGATAGGAAATGTTGGTGGTTTGAATGTTCTCCCAAGGAGCTGAATATCACTTACAAAAACCAACCATGATTCTAGGAAAAGGTGCCTTGCTGTGGGAAAACAATGTTCACAGGATCAAAAAGTTTGAAATAACAGCCAACTTCTGCTGAATCATTCTTGCAGGATATGTAAAAACTTCTAGAGAATACCTTGTTTTGATATTTCCCCCCCCAGCTTCCTAGAAATATTATAGCCTGGGAGAAACCAGCATGTACCCATCCATAATCAAAATGAGCCACAATCAGAATGAGCTAATCATTACACGAGTTTACCTCCTCACCATTTTCTCTTTTCTTCTCTTTTCTTCTGGTGTTGTGTCTTTTAAATTTATAAAAACTGAGGACAGAAGCAGGGGTGAAATTCAGCAGGTTCTGACAGGTTCTGGAGAACCGGTAGTGGAAATTTTGAGTAGTTTGGACTACCAGCAAATACCACCTCTGGCTGGCTCCAGGGTGGGGTGGGAATGGGGATTTTGCAACATCCTTCCCCCAGGAGTGGGGAGGGAATGGGGATTTTGCAATATCATTTCCCTGCCACGCCCACCAAGGCCCTCAGAACCACTAGTAAAAATATTTGAATTTCACCACTGGACAGAAGGATACTTTTCTTGTTTTTGTAAGCCACTGGATACATTTTTCTATCTACAAAATAGGGCAAACTTTTTGTTTAAATAAATTAAACAAAAAATGAAGATGTCGCCTAATTACAGACATGTGACAGAAATTCCGCATAATTCTCAAACTCTGTTTCTTATTTGATATATTTGGGAGCACATTAGAATTCTTTTGAGCACTCCATTAGAACTGACATAAGCCATTTTGAAGCCTTAAACTGAGGAATCCAGCCACTGACTCCCAGTAATCCTTGCCACATCTGGCAGAATGCTAGTTACAACTTTCCCATTGTATGTTACAAGAGAAATTGCCTATCACTTGCCATGGTTTTTGCCTAGGGAGTCAGATTAATGGGTTTAATGAGACTAGGAAGATTTGTATTCAAATCGTGCATAAGCACAATGGTTATCACTGAGCTATCAACTCCTGAAAGTTTGTTAGGATAATTAATAGGGAAGCAAGACTCTATGAGCTTTTTCAGAATCTTCATCCTGTTTTGTTTTTCAAGAGAAATTTTTGGTCCAGAAAAAAAGATATATTTACGTAGTATTTTATCATCTCAGGAATCCCCTTAATCATAATTTTGTATACCTAATTAAGAGAACGTGGAAAATCCTTCTGTAGCTGACCCTATAGTGGAGATTCTTAAATTACTAAGATGTCTTGCATAGAGATTGTCTGTGATACATAAACACCAAACAGAGAATGGGCTCTACAGATAGTAATTGATTCAGATTTCAAGGCTGGAGGGATAGATGGGGAGGGAGCTTCATCTCTGAATGAACTGACACTACAGATAACCCCCCAAGCACTTCCATCCCCAACTGCCAACGCAAGACAAATTACCTTCTCTTCAGGATACTCTCTTTCACTGATTACCTACTACCTAAAAGCCATCTAACTTCTGAGAGGGCCTTTGTTTGTTAGATTCTTCTGGATTATGCAAAAATAATAGGAGAAGGAGGGGAAAAGTCTTTTGTATGTTTGTAGTTTGGAGAACACAGTGGATTGATCTCACTTAGTGATTGGGCTAAAAATGAACAGAGCTTGGTTGAATCACATTGTTTTCTCACCATTCTTAGCAAAGCTGAATGCAGATTGAGTGCAGATTGGGGCAGGGGTGACAATAAAACCCCACATTCTAAAGAATGCTTTGCACAAAGTAACACTGCTGGACGTACAAAAGATGCTAGTTATATGGCGTCTGAACCAGAGCATTTTTTGTTTAAAATATGCCAATAAAACAGTAAAAGTCCATGCACTTAGGTGACCATTAAAAATCAATGCCACTTGTCATTAAAAGAGCTAGGCATGCTTATACACTCATGATAAAAGAAATGCAAACCCTGGAAAAAAATCAGTATGTGATTTTATACTCAACTATGTTATATTTGTTCTGTTAGAGCAGAATGCACATGTGAAACAGTAGAGTAAGGAGAATAGAGACCCATTCCTCCGATATTATCCTCTTTACATCCTATCTGTTGAGGACTGGCTTCTACATCAGGGAGTCTTTGTGTCTAAGGAGACTTCACAGAAGTTACATCAAGGTTTACCAGATTCTAAAGTGCTCAGATGCAAGTGATTTCCACTATGTGTATGTTCTCAGAAGGTGAAGAGTGAAGGAAGTGTTGATGGAATATATGCAGCTTACCATCTTCCTCCCACTCTTGTTCACAGGCTGCTTCCCCTTAAAAAAAAAGCAGAAATAAACCCTAAGTAAGGCTACCATGGTCCTTATTTCTCACATAAATTTGTCTGCATTTCTTTAGAGTAAATTTTAAAGCAGTGATGGCAAACCTTTTTTGCCTCGGGTGCCAAAAGCACGACTTCTGGGGGGCCCAGTAGGTCTATTTTTCCTCCTCCCCAGGCTCCAGAGGCTTTCTAGGAGCCTGGGAAGGGCGAGAAACAGCTCAACATGGAAACTGGAAGTTCGGGAATGGTCTTCCAGGTTGCCCGTTGGGATGTTTTTCTTCTTCAGGAGGCTTTTCTGAAGCGAAAATCAAGGCTTAAAATTAGCTGGCCAGCACGCACATGCACGCTGGAGTTGACAGGGCAACGCCTCGCATGCTCTCAGAAATGGCTCCGTGTCCACCTGTGGCAGGCGTGCCATAGGTTCGCCATCATGGTTATAGAGTAATCTTCTTTCACATTATCAGGAAAGAAATACGATATGCTAAATTGTTTTATTTTTGCATTGGAATCAGCAAGTGTTGCCAGCTCATCCCATTGCTATTTTTGCAAATGGATCCCAACATAATTTGAATACAGTTTAGAAAGTTCCAAAGGTTACCCTTATTTCCTGGCTTTGAACGGGATGCTCATATAGGCACCACATTCCCACAGCATAGGAGAAGGAGCAGGAGGAGCAGGAGGGAAATGCACTCGGTCTTTGATTTGCATGTAATCAGTGCTTTTGCTACTGTGTAGGCTACATGAAAATGAATCATGAGAGATCAGCTGACTCCCCCCCTATTGACTTAAAAGCAGGTGTTGGCCTTCAATAACAACCTAAGTGGAAATTTGGGGGGGGGGGGGAGAGTTCATCTGAAAGGGACAAACAACTTTGTTCCTTCATGCCACAGCCTTAAAAAAAAAAGGAAGTGTTTGACATTCCAAAGCAGGTTGGGTTAATCAGTAATGTACCTGATTAATCTCTTAGGACTGCACTCCACAACAAAGCTTCTGTTATTGCTCAGATCTCTAGAATGGGTTGGTAGACAGATAGAAGAAAAGGCTTTGGGGCTTGACTAAAGGATGCTACATAGAACCTGATCGGGGTGATAATACAGGAGTGGTGAAATATGGCACAGAGACTTCTACTTATCACGATGACCCTTCATTTAATGCGGAAATGGCCTTTGCTCAGATTGGGATGCTCTGGATGCTCTGGGCACAATAGCCACCTTGTTATTAAAGATTAAGAGCAAATGAACTATCACTCAGGCATGAAGCAAGCGGTGGGGCATCTTTAACCGTAGTGACAAATTCCAGAAGAGCAGCAGTCTGTAGAAGAAGGGAGAAGACAAAAAGGGCAGTGGCACCTTCGGAAGGCTAAGTGCTTTATTGTGGCAAGGCTTTGCATTGTAGCCCCAGCTCTCCCGGCAGTAAATCAGCCGGATTCTAAGAGCCAATTTGCATTTTATTTTAAATGGGCTGTTTCAGAAGTGCAAATCACTTGTACTTTTGAATCTCCACCATTAAAGAAATGGAAAGGGAGGGGGAGATCTAGGGTTTTTTTTTTATATGCTGCATGTGGCATGCACCTGTGGCCTTCCTTGGAATTTTCAATGGCTTTTATATATCAGATAAACCAAAAATGGGTTAGGACAAAAGTTTATAAAATTGGACAGGCACATACATCTTTGTGGGCAGGGAGTATTCCCCACTGGTGCGTTCAGTGTTTTCACACAATGTTTTCAGGGGCAAAATTCCATATAATTTGGAAATTCATGTTGCCTGAATCAAATCAATCCATTATTACCTTTGCAATGAATTTAGGTAATTAGTAGAAATCCGCACATTTTTATTATCTGGATAGACAGGTATCACTGCCTTAAGTGTAAACCCATGCAGTTTACTACATTTTATTTCGAAACTTTTCCCAATAACTTACAAAAGATTAGTTTCAGAAATAGAAGCAGTCCAATTAATTAGAAATCAATGTTACTTGCTTTTTCTTCACAAATACTTGCAGCCATCTCTATAGGTAGATCCCTATAAATGTGGGTTTAATAATTATATCCTCTAGGGATGTCTGGAGATTGAAATTCTATGAAGAAAAATATGTGATTATCTTTCTAAAAATTATCTTTTCGCCCTGACATCTTGACAGTTAAATATAAAATAAATGCATGTTTATAAGTGTAGACGTGCTATGAATTTAGTATGGAATATGGATACCCAGAAATCAGAACCTGTGTTTTTAAGCACGGGAAGGGAAAAGTCCACAAATAGCTCTCAAAAATAATGAGGCCGTGGGCCTTTTATTCTTCTTGCTACTTTTATATACGGCTATATATAAATGTAGATTTATGCAAGGACAATAAAAAGTAGCCAAAATCAAATACAGAATTTGGAATCAGTGCATCATCTTGTAAGAGACTCTTTAAAACCTGATGAATTAAACATTCCAGGCAATTTCCCTTGATCGCAACAAAGAAGAAAGTTATAATTCTTCTCTGGGGATGTGGGGACCCTTAGCTGTTGCTCCCTTTCCAGCCCCCTCTGCAGGCTGCTGATTACCTTGAAATCTGTCTGGGACTATGAATGGAACAACCCAAACATGCTGTGACTTCAGATTACTCAGGAGGAATAACTGATAGATCTGGGTGGTATTTCCGTTTCTCCTGAAGGTCATATGTGGCTTATATGTGCCTTGAGAGAAAAAGAATCGGGTTTATTTCCCCATATTGCAAAAACTGCCCTTCTGTGAATGCTCAGGGTTGGTTCTAAATGTAAGAAGAAGATGAAAGAGAACAGGAGAGATCCAGTAAAGCAATAAACAGACCAGCAGTGGGTTTCACATTTTGTTACCACCAATTCACCCCACACGCACTCGCTTGCTTCTCGCGTGCCTGCCTGCTTCACAGGTGTGCACCCCCATCCACGCATGCGCCCAGCCTTCTGCACATGTGCTTTGCTTGCACGTGCAACTTCTGTGCATGTGCCTGGCCTCAAAAACATGCCTAAATAGGATGTCATAGTGCCAGGGTGGGTGGCAGGCCCACAAGCAATTTCCACTATTGGTTTGGGCGAACTGGTCATAAATATTACAATATGGTTTTAGCCAGAACACTACTTATCCATGGCACAAACATTTTCTGGCAACTGTTCTAACATGCCATGGCTTAAAAATATTGCTTTTGACTCATCCTAACCCACATGGAAATGGGTAACTGTTGTGGCCCAACAGGAGCTGTTGGAGCTGCCACCAGACTCCGACAGTGAGGGGCCCTGTGAGTCAACTCTGGAGGATCTGGATGACCCTGGACAGGGTTCCGACTCTGAGCAGGGCGCAGAGAGGCTGGTTGGCCACCAGGAGGCATCTGAGCCTTGGACCAGTGGGGAGAGACAAGGGAGAGTGAGCCGGAAGCCAGTAGTGAGTTGTTCCTGGGTGCATGGCATCGAAGAGCTACTAGACGTCAGGAACAATTAGCAAAAGCAATAGCAGTTAGGACTTATATACTGCTTCATAGGGCTTTCAGCCCTCTCTAAGCGGTTTACAGAGTCAGCATATTGCCCCCAACAATCTGGGTCCTCATTTTACCCACTTCAGAAGGATGGAAGGCTGAGTCAACCTTGAGCCGGTGAGATTTTGAACTGCAGCCGAACTGCAGAACTGCAGTCAGCTGAAGTAGCCTGCAGTGCTGCACTCTAACCACTGCACCACCTCGGCTCTTCAGGATTAATTGCACTCAGCTGGTGGTCATTAGGCTCCTCTCCAGACTATAAAAAGGCTACTTGTGCACACGCTCCTCTTTGCAGAAGTCAACACAGAATTGAATGTCAGAGAACTTTGTATGAGCTTGGCAGGCTGGATTGCTGCCAAGCCTTATCTATGTTTATTGCTGCCCAAGCTTGTCTGTGCTGGGATGCTGCCAAGGACCTGTTTGTCTGTTAATTAAATGTTGTAATTTATCTCTGGTTCGGAGTGTGGAACGAGGGGGATCAGAACAGGTAACTATCATCCTTAATTATCACTCCCCCGCCCTAAAAAGAGATATTTGCTATGGACTGTATCAATGATATGTAATCTGTCCAACTCCTATTGGCCAATTTAGGCTGCTGTGAGCAGTCCCTCACCTTCTGGACACTGAGAAATGCCTTCAAGGGCCATTTTGGCTTGGGTTGCAGGGGAGGTTTGGCACCTGGGTGAGAAAAAAACCTGGCCAGGGCTTTTGAAAGAGCATCAGACTCCCTGTATTTTAAATACAGGTTTCATTGTATCACCAAGCAGAAAATTACTGGTTGGCCAATATTTTGCTAAGGAGTTTTGCATGGCATTATTTTTTTCTAGTGTTCTTATTATAGAGGGTGGGCCATACCATTTTGCTTACTCCATAGGCTACTTGAAGGGGACAGACAAGTACCTTATGTCTTTCAATGCTAGCTAAAGACATGGCTTGCTCATTAATGATCTTCATCCCTCCTGCACACCTGTTAGGCCAAATTACAGGCTGTAGGTTCAGAGGAGGCACAGGGGGTAAAATGGGAAGAAGCATCAATGAATCAATCAAAGCAGCAAATGGCCTGACTTGTCAAGTAGACTATTTCTAAGAATGAACTGTTTTTCCTGCCATTAGATGGAAAGGAAAATAAAGCTAAAGGTATTTACCATCTGATTTCCTTCACTTAGCCCACATTACATCAGGGTCATTCCCTGGCCTTGTTACTGAAACCAAATAGGCTTCAGCCATGGGGGAAGCAAATTTCTACCAAACTGCATTAATACGTTATCTATGCCTAAAGTCAGGACTCAGTTGATTTTTACTATTGTTATTGTGTGTTATTTCTATTATACAACTAAGTTATTATCATAACTTTTAAGAATGATTTGCACTTATTACTAATAAAATTATTTCCTAAAATATTTCTAAATATTGCAGCTTTACTTAAAATCAGCACATTAACTCAACAGCAATTGTGTCATGACAGCAATCTTTTTCCTATAAAGACTTTTCTGCACACTTTCTATTTAGTTTAGGAGCCTTTCAGAAGTTGGCATTGAAGCAGAATGGTGTTACACCTAACATGAAACTGCTGGCATAATCAGAGATCAGATCCAACTAGATCAACCAATGAATGATGGTTATAAAAATGTGGTACTTCTGAATCCTGGTTTCCAGTTGTTTAGTAATGGTGGTTTTCATAAGTGTCCGTGTGCAAACCCAACAAAGTTATTCAGAAAGCTGGAGGGAGAAGAAAGATACTTTCCATTTCTTTTTTGTCAAGTTTTTGAAAAACTTCAACACTACAGAACTTTTAGGTCTTGAACTCCCCAACCTTTTGCCTTTCAGAGGTATTTCACAGCACCTTGTAACAATTAGGCTGGCAAAGCAAAAAGTTGAAAGGACGACAATCTAATCCTTTCTAGGGTGCCTATCTGTCCCATGGAAGTCTGCTCCTGGAAGAGTGGAGCGATGCTTCCAATGGAATCTATTTCAAGGTAAAATGAGTGCGGCTGATGTCGAACATGCTGCTCCTGAGGCCTGACTTAGGCTCCAGACCTTGTGCAGCCTAGCACTGGAAGAGATTAAATATCAACCCAGGTCATGTTCTCATAGCCCAGGCGCAAGTGCCAACATTCTTCCAATTATTCAAGGCCAAAGAGAGAGCAACCTGCCTTGACAGAATTGTGACACAGCTTGATTAGATTGAGCTTAGATGCCTGCCGAAACGGATACCCTGGTATTTAACTCAGATGGGGGGGACAGGAATGGTTAGCTTTGTTTAAAAGGAATGGAGGGGAGGGGGAAGTGGAGGAGAGGACAGGCAGATTTTGTTTTCAAGGAATGCAGGGGAAAAGGAATGCAGCTGTTCACACATGCAATTGTAGATGTGTGATTAAAAAAAATGAGGAGGACAATTGTGTAACTGGTATAGTTCAGCTTTTAGAGTGATATAAAGAGTGCAAGGTATTATTGCTTAAAGGTGTACATAAACACAGTCAGCATCATTCAATCCAACGGACTTTAGAAATGCAAAATAGTTTGAAGTATTCACCAGCTGGAGCAAGTTTCTCACAATATCTATACTAGATCTTATTTGGAGAGAGAGGGAGGGGGAAGCAAATGTATGAATGTGTTTAGCATGTGGTTTGCTTCTTTGTTAACTTCCTATGCACCACCCTGTGATGACCACAGATTTTGTTAGTCCTATGTACAGCTCAAAACACTGTGGCTTTAACATATTAGCACATTGTATTTTCTTGAGCAGCCAAACATAGTTATTAAAGGAGAATGATGAATGATGGCAGTCTTGCCTCCAATTCAATTTAATATTGATAAGAAAATGTTGGATGGTGACATTATGAGATTTAGAATAAGTTGTATCCTAAATATATACTAGCTGGGTATCATCATATACTGATGATACCCAGCTATGTTTCCTGTTACATCTGTATCAGGAGAGGTGCATTGGAGTACAGGGATGATTGGATGAGAGGCAATAATTGAACCCGAGTCATGTAAGATGGTAGTGTGCAAGTGAATTGCTTCTCAACCTGGGAATGAGAGTAATTGCTTAGTAGTTGAGTGTGGGAATTATAGGGAAAGGTTTATAGGTTCTTGAGAGTTCACCCTTGATACATGGATGAATCAACTATGAATACTGAAGATAGAATTTGTGAATCAATTTAGAAAGATGTCCTTCTAGAGGAAAGTTTGGATATGAATCCAATGAATAATAAATTCCATAAAATAATTATATGTAGTTTTGTATAAGTAAACTGGTCTATCATTCCAGAAATGAAGTCTGACCATACAATGAAAATAAGGTGAATTTCCAAATAAATAATTCATGTGCTAATTGGGAAGTTCATTTTTTTCCTAAAATAATATAATTCCAATTCTTTTTTTCTTTTTGTGCCTGATTTCATAGCATTGCAGCCTGTTTTCAAACCTAGTTGGTTTCTATATTTGAGAAAGCTGTAACCTTTGGATAGCATGATTATTTTTTAAAATTGTTTTCAGTTCCAGCAGGTTGTGTTTGCGGGATTGTGTGTGACCAAAAAATGATCTTCATATATTCTAATTTAAAGATATACAAAGTCAATACAAATGCTGTATTCAGTACGAAATCCAATATAATAATGTTACATCCTCTACATTATGTATCATTCCCTTTGTCAAGGAAAGTCTTTTGTCCTCCCGCCCTCTCTGCTTCCCTCCCTCCCTCTCCTCTCCCACCCCTGCATCTAAATAGCATTTGAATGTATGTGCCTAGTTAAGTGGTGTAGGAAAAGGACAGGAAAATCTGGCCTCTTTATAATGAGACCCAACAAGTCCTTTCCTGAATTCTTAATCTGCTTTATTCACCGGGCTGCAATTTGCATTACTGGACAACAGCCCCTCCTCATCTTAATTTACAAGATGGGCTCTTCTATTTAGAGCTGTCAATACTATGTTATGTTCATTCATTATCCAGTATCTTTCTATGCCTAAAGGACCTTCCCTGTACTTGCTAAGCACAGCTCCTTTATTATTCTTGTTCTTAGCATTTCCTATTAAGGCCAGTCATTTCCTAATCCAATGATTGAGCCGTGAGATCATTTTAATATCCAAACATTTAGTTCAAAGCTATTGGTCCATTTGTCTTCCCCAACCACCCAGATCATCTTAGGAACCCCTGCACACCAAAATATCTATATATTGAAAAGCAGAAGACCTGTAACACTCTAGACATTCTGCAAAAGTTCCAATGTTATCCCTTAAATGAATTTATCCCTTAAATGATGAAAGGAGAAGTAATTGATAAACACAGGAGGATGGTAAAGATGATGACATTTGAACCTGCATTTTCCAAACTCTGTGAAAATAGACAGATTGCACAAAGCATATGGAAGCAACTGCCTACCATTGTTACATTACTAGCAGATAAGAATCCCTACCATAGTGTCAAAATCAGGCAGTCAAATTATTTCTGTGAACTGTAATGTCTTTTCATCGATATTGCAATATAAGTGAGCATCTTTCTACATGGAAAACTTTATCGACCTTGTGGTCTATCTACACGATTTCTCACACATTCTAACTCTTGGTAAAGATTTAAAGTCTAATCAAGGGGCTTCTTTACATTTACCATTTGGTATTCTGGTCAGCGGCATTAGTACTAAGTTGAAATTGTAACAGAAAAGTATTTCCTTTAAACAACTGAGTTGCATGGCTAGGTTACCCCATTCATTGTGGGGAATTTGCATTTTTCAGCATTCAGAGTACGCAATCGCCTGCTGCGATTTCCAACCTCCTTCCAATAGGACTGCTGCATTCTTCAATTGGAGTAAACATAATTCACAGGAAATTTGAAGGGGCTTTGCGTCTGTGATATCATAATGACAGTAACTACTCGGTTTCATCATCTGTTTAGACCATTTTGGTACAATCCTTGCCCAAGGATGATAGTGCTGCCTGTAGCTAGGTTACTCTCCTTCTCTTTAAAATAGGTAGAAATAAGATGTATAGCATCATTATTGTTGGACGAGATGTGTGTGGAGAAGTCTCCTCCCCCCATGCCTTTTTCATTTCAGAAAAAAAAAATAGCGAAAGCCAGGCACATGGAATATCTCACTCAGAAGCAGAGTATTTGGCAGCTTCAAAAGGGTTGCTCTGACCTTCAGCATCTTTAAACTTTTGAAACCGACTTTGCTGGATTTCAAGAGAATTTTAAGTGAAATATGTCTTATCCTGGAAAAAATATCCCTCTCCCCAGTGTCAGGCTGTATGGAATGTGAAATGATCCAAGCTTGCAGCTGGAAGAAGCAAAGACCCTGCACCTCAAATTCACTGCTGTCATGGAGGCAGTGCATCAATTTACCAGACAGAAGGTTCATTTTCATGGTCCACTATGCCCTGAAGCTGGCTGTGAAAAGAGCAGCCACGATAACAATCCATTTTCTCGACTTCATTCAAGTGGAAGAGCCCATAAGTCTTGACATTCTGCCCTCAGCAATCTAAGGTCTTCTCCCTGCCTTACCCTTGTTCCGCATCTACTAGGCTCACATTTAACAAAGCTCAGGGTTGTTTTTTTTTTAATGAATGAGACAAAGAAAAAGCATCCCTTCCTATGTTCTTCACTGCAGCCTTAGATTCCTTTAGAGAAACAAAGGAAAAATTATGGAAATGTTGATGCATCGTTGCAATTTGTATGTGTCTTGTTTTAAATATATTCAAATTTTTTGTTAAAATCAGCAGTGGGTTTTAAAAATAAGCAGGTAGCACACAATCTTATTGAGTTACTGAAATGCTCCAAATAGCAAGGCTATTGTGGATCAGCATTAATACGCTGTATCGACAAACATACCATTTTACATTGCACTCATTTAGCTCCATGAATATAACATTTTATTTATCATAAAGTGATTCTTTGTCAGGGCCCTTTATAATCAATGATTTGTAACCAAAGGCCAAACTGGCTAAGTTACAGTTCAAGTCTGATTTATACAAAGATGTCCAGAAATCTACTCATGTATAAATGTGCATTCCTGATATATTTTATATATCGGTAAAAGCCTGAGAGATCAGTTGGCTTTGTCTAAAAAAAGTGAGCTGAATTGAATGGCATGATGTGAACCAAAGAGAAGAAAAGGCAGCATAGATATGATGTGGCTGATTAAAAACCATCTCATTTTATGGCCCAGACATTTCCAGAATTCTATCAAGAAAATAAATCCAATTGACATTGGATGTCACCAACAATCGCTGTTTATAGTCCAAGATTTTTAAGGTTTCAATATAGATTTGATTAACTGAAGCAACATAGCTTTCATATGTATCTGTCCCATAAAATGCAAACTATTCCCTAGGTAAGGAAACCATAGTCAATAAATATAGACTCCTAGAGTAGCCCCATGTCTAGATAGAACACAAATAAATTTAATAATAATAATCTGCTAGAAACTACAGTGTTGTTGCATGTATGATTTCATTAGGCAATGGAAAATTGTGAAATTCTATACTCATTAAGTATTGATTAAATTAATTTAATTTAAGAAATCATTATCCACTTTTCTCTATTTATTGAGCAGAAACATGAGGCATAAATTAAACCTATAAATATATTTCAATCTTAAACTAGAAAGCAGTTTGAAATCAAAGAAAAAAAATTAATTGAGAAACAATCAAAACAAGGACAATAATCATTATTCAATTAAAATATCCTGGAATAAATCATATCAATGCAATTTATATGTGTAGAAACCTAGATTATTTTTGGTGAGCCAATCTTTTGGAAAGTAACAGTCAAGCAACCAAGTGATAAAAAAAAGAAAGGAAACACTTTTCTGTTAAATCCAAGAATTTAGATGGACTAAAGACTCAATATAGCTCTTTCATCTTTTATGGACTCTAAAGTGGGAAACCCATTATGATCTCCACCAGTTATGGACATAAAATCTATAAAATCAGCAGCAAAAAGGAAAAAGGAAAAACCACAAGTTGCAGTTAAAATGTCTCCCTATCTGGAGGACCACAACTTGTACAAAATCTTACAGCCCTCTTGACAGTTTTATTCCAGACATCTCCAATGCTCCTGGAGCAGATTTTCAGGTCTATCTCGAATTACAAAGAGAAGAAGAATCAGCAAAGATTGCTTCCCTTCTGAGTCTGCTAGGGCTCTGCTGTGTCAGAAATCTTCTGTGTATAAAAAAGGTCCCAACTCCAATGCAGAACAATCAGCCAGGCTAAATAGCAGTAATTCTTCTCCTAAAATGTATATTATCATCTCTGTAAGAATAATAACTTTTAATATTAATTAGTTTACATTTTTCATATGATAACAGATTTGCCAAGAATGCCTCTTGGAAAATGAACAAAACACAAATATTTGAAGAAAGAAATATATAGATCATACTTGTCAAAATTCTTCTTGTTAAATAACTTCAAGAAGCCTAAGAAAGTAGTTGCCTAGTTAAAATTAAATACCAGTCAGAATCAAAACAAATAATTGCACCCCAGGAAGTTCACTCTATAGGCACAGCTCCTCTTTTATAAGCTGTCAATAATGCAGTAAAAGACTTACTCTTATTTGCTGATGTAACGGCATGGGGAGGCCAGCCAAAATCTATGGGCCTTACACATGTTACTTCGATAAATGACTTTTTTCTGTGTCTAATATCAACAAAGAGTTTTAACTTCTGTTTAGTTTGCACTAACATGTTCTGTATTTTTGCACAAATCCTAGCCTGCAGTAAATAACTTCAAAAAGACATGGCATCTATGTGCAAGTAATCAAATTTTAAATGATATGAGCCATGTTTCAGTGCATTATTCATAAAACTAGGTGAAGGGACAAATGTATTAACAGAATAAGAGAGTTGGAAGGGACATTGGACGTCTTCTAATCCAACCCCCTGATGAAGCACGAAATCATTTCAGACAAATGGTTGTCCAATCTCTTCTTAAAAACCTCCACTGTTGGAGAATCCTTCTGGAGACAAGTCATTCCAACTCACAGCATTATACTATTTTTCCCAGTAAGATACATGATAAGCATTAGCTGTGCCCATGATTTCAAGGCCGTTTTTTTAAAGGAAAACTAGAGAATGGAATTATGGCTCAGGAGAGTGAAAATGAGTGAAATTCACATTAGCAGATTCAACGTATAACGATTCTTTACTCCTTGGAAAAAATATGTCTAGTAATATTACAGGAATGTATTGCTACTGTACAGAATTAAGTATCTATTCCTGCTCCAACCCAAAACAAAAGCTCTATGAGATCATGCTGTCTTCATTAAAACCATGTGATGACTGCAGGAATGGGAACAATGTTACTAATTTCTAAGTTTTGTGCCCTGCATATGGTCATAATAATCTCAGGTAGCCATAAGACAGGAGCAAATAACCGGAGGGTAGAGGTTTTATATGGAGCTGGCATTCTTTTTTCTTTATTGTGGAGATCTCCAATTATGTGAGGTCCAGATGTGAAGCAGGGGTCACCCTGACCATTCCTGAGACCAAGAATAACATTACAAGACAATCAAATACACCAGCTAACTCCAATGGCTGAAGACATCCTCTGGAGTCACGAAGAGCTATGAACGGGGAAGAGAGTGTCATGAAGAGCTATGAATGGGGAGGAGAATATAACAAAGCTGAATTGCTGGTCTATGAAGGGAGCAAAAAGCCATGGAAATTGCAAGATCAGGAGTTGACAGATAGGCAGAAGAATTGAACCCAAAGCCAGTAGTAAAAAGATCAGAAGAGTTATTTGTGGGCAGAATATAGAATAACCTACAGGAAGATGACTCTAGAACAATTTTGCTCAGCCTCAGTAACTTTAAGATGCATGGATTTCAATTCCCAGAATTCCCTAGCCAGAACTCTGTCTGAGAAAATCTGGGATTTGAAATCCTTACATTTTAAAGTTGTTTAGATTGAGAAACACTGCTCTAGAGGCAGTGGTGGATTTCAAAAATTTTTGGAACCTCTTCTGTAGGTGTGGCCTGTTTTCTGGGTTCACTGGTGGAACCTCTTCTAACCGGTTCAGTAGATTTAGCGAACTGGTTCTACTGAATAGGTGCGAACTGGTAGGAACCCACCTCTGTCTAGAGGTGGCTGATCTGTGAGGCTCACCCAACATAAGGCTGCACAGGTTGTTTTGCCAACAGAACATGGAAAGGGGGCAGAAAGTAATTGCATGGAAAGACCATGGAAGTACCTGGTTCATGAGGGAAATTGGGAGACCAATCGACCAGACTCCCTGCCTACCATCTCACATTACATTCTGAGTGGTCATCTACTCAAAATCTTTATTAGGGCTCCTTTCATCTCAGCTTTCCACCCTCCCCTCACTTAAGAGCGCCTGGCCACTCTATTGTAAATTCTGCCTCGTTCTACATACATACATTTCTTCCTTTAGTTGAACATAATCATAAGTGAGTCCTGTGGAAAGGCCAGATGATTTTTTTTGGAGTGGTGGTGGCGCGCAATCCTGCTTATTTCTGCATTAATTTCAACATTAAATTTTAACAACATTTCTAAAAAAAAGTGCAGCTCCAAATCTGTAAACAAGGGCAATAGAAAGTTGTGTTCTAAATCATGTCTAGATCTGAGAAATTCCATCAATGTGAACTGTATAAATGTCTCTGTCATCATTCATGATAATCAGTTAGCTCACTCATAACCATATTATAAAAGCAAATTTAACTTCAGATTTAACAAAACTAACCTAAAGGCAAGAATGTGAATCACAGAAAGGCAACAGCAGAATAATCAGAGGATCAGAAGGAACAAAAATAGCACCAAACCACAAAGAAGGAAAAATATATATTGAGTACATGGTAGTATTTACATTGACATTATAGAAAGCAAAACCATCATGAATATTCAGTGAAATGATTCCTGAATGCCAGGAAGAAAGAAATATTTATAATTGTGGTAAGATCTCTTTTTGGATAAATTGCTGTTCATGTAAAAGTAAGCAAGCATTCATTACATAGTAGTGGTATTGCAGCTAAATAAGTCAGAACAATTTAAATACATAAGGCCACTTCACTTTCCACAATCTATGGCTTACCCTATCAGAATGTGAAACTCAGTGGGAAAAGACAGGAAACAAAAGTTCAACAAGATCAGCAAACATCCTGGGACCCTAAATATGAAAATCAAAAGAAAAAAATAAAGACAATGAATGAAGAAGTTATACTCTCACACAGCCTTTGGCCTTCATAGAATTAATAAAAGTGCTAGAACACCACACGAGAATTCTAACTACTTATTTTTCTCTTTTTGGGGAGGTGGGAATGATTATTTTAATTAATTATTTTTCATAATAATTAATTAATTATTATGAAAGGATGGAAGGCTGAATCAGTCAGGATTGAAGGATGGAAGGCTTGAGCCAGTCAGGATTGAACTGCTGGCAGTTGGCAGAATTAACCTGCAATACTGCATTCTAACCACTGTACCACCATGATATGGTACATAGTAAGACAGAATTTGAAGTACAGTTGTGTACCAATGATAAATACGCAATTGCTAAAAGAGTATAAACTTTTGCTGAAATGTGAAACAGAAGAAAAATATGTTAAGGAATATATGATAAAGTGGGATAAGAACTTTGGTTATAACCTACACATGGATTAATGGAAAAATACATGGTTAAAATCGTTGCTATTTAAATAATATTATCATCTTAGATAATTTTTATAAAATGATGCATTGTCAGTACATTATACCAGAGAAATTATCTAGAATGTATGAAGATGTTTCAGAGTATGTTGGAAATGCAAACCACATGAAGGGACATTTTATTGTGCTTGGTGGAAATATAAAAAAGCTTTAAAAATGGGTTGACTTCTTTGATTAGAGAAAGTTATCGCTGGCATTCATCAATTATTGGAAATCCTTTGTGAACTTTTTATATGAGAAAGAAAATGATGTTGTGATTTATGATTGTAATGGTTTGAAAGAACAGATTATAGAAAGAAAGGAATTGTGATGACATTAGGAAAGGGTTTGATTCAAGGCCAAAGAGGGAGCAACCTGCCTTGACAGAATTGTGACACAGCTTGATTAGATTGAGTTTAGATGCCTGCCAAAATGGATACCCTCGTATTTAACTCAGATGGGATACAGGAATGGTTCCTGACCCACCAGGAGATTTAGTTTAGCTATGGAAGCCAAGTTATACTTTCATGCAGCCTTCTAGAATTAATGAAAGTGCTAGAAACCACATGAGAATTCTAGCTACTTATTTTTCTCCTTTTTGGGAGGTGGGAATGATTATTTTAATTACTTATTTTCATCTCACTTAATTTAATTGTAAAGGAAAAAAAAAACTGATTTTTTTTCCAGAACAGAACTTTTACTAAGAAGACTCAAACTATGACTTTGCAGTAATTCATCCACTGTCATTTTCCCCTGCCAGCAGCAAAACAGAGTTGCATGGAGAAAATGTGATTTTAGTCCAGGTGCAAGGACTGAAGAGGAGGACTAAGAACGAATGGGCTACTCCCCGTAGGAGTTGTAACAAAACACACAATACTGAACATTCCAGAATCCTCCCATTCTGCTTGAAAAGCATGAAAATGAAGAGAAGGGATGTATAAAGGTTTTTTTTTCCTGAATTTGCAACTTTTTCCTAATTTCCTAATTCCTAATTGTAACTAAGGAGATAAAATGTCTTCTTCTCAGTACATGTTTTTTCACATACTGATAAAATGGAGAGTAACCTTTCTTCTTCAGAAGGAGAGAAAAAAGGAGAGAATCGTCAGCAAAACTGGAAAGGCTTATAGTATACTGTTCATGCATCTATTTCAAACTTTTATGAACAAGGATTTCCATTCTGATTCTGATCCTTGGGTAATTTTCAAACAGGAAACCCCTGGGAAAAAAATTAAGCTTTTAAAAATGTTTTCTCAAAAGGGGTCCATACAGTAACTTGTGAGGATTAGGTCCATCAGACTTTAATTTACTTTCTTTAAGTACATATTGAACAATCTCTCCCACCCACCCCCTCTCTGTGCCCGGCCCCACAAAAAGCAATTATAACTTCAAAGTCAGGACCCTAAAGAAAAGGAAGTTGTAATACCTCCTGCTACTTAGAAAAATTTTAAGATTTGACTACATTTAAAAAGAAAATACAGCTTGCTACTACAGTCATGTGTGGATTTCTATATTTTCAGCTTTGTGTGGGGGGGAATAGACTTTACTCCTTGAGACAGGGGAAGGGCTCCTACACATTGTCCTTGCATTACTCTTTTTGATCCTGTTCAAAAATGTTACCCAGTGCAGCTCCCTGCATCAAAGGAGCGCTTGTACACCCTGGGATCTGTTTCAACCCTGAGGCAATGAGGCCAAAAGACCCTTCTCATAAATTCTCATTCAAAAGTTTTTAGTTATCAAGAGGAAGTTTCCAATTGCTCCCTCACATGTGGGAAAATATGTAAGCTACTGAGAGGACCTTTGTCTGGGACTTTAATGGGGGTAATTTGCAAAGGGGGAGTACTAAAGTTCTCATGTGCAGTGCATACAGACAGTAAGCAGGCACCTCCTTGGTATTTAATGAAGTTCCATGAATCATCAGCCATACAATACCCATCAAGTTCTATAAATCACCTGCAATATTTTAGGCCAGTAAGTCCGAACAGCACAGTGGCAAAGAGAAACACCTACAGGAACTTGAAGGGAGGGCAGGAGGAGGGAGGGAGGGAATGCAAACATAAAAAGAAAAGAGTACCCCCACATTTGCCTTCAGCTGCCCTGGCAATCTGGAAATTAAACCCTGTTGTTTTAACCAGCTTGCTTTGCAGAAAAGGGAGACCATAAAACAAACATGGTGTTAGCTTGCTTCTCCCCCACCCTCCCCTTCTCTAAGAGTGAGAGTGCTTTCTTGCAAATGACTGATTATGAAATAGAACTGCTTATACAGACACACAATCACATGTACAATAAACAACACACACATATACACACAGAGAGAGACCAGGATTCCAAGGCCAGAACATTTAGCCCAAAAGAATAAACAGTAGGACTTGAAAAACATTATATAAGTAATGTAAATTTACTCTATACTCTTTAAAATTGCATTTAGGAGAAATGTAAACAAATAAATACCAAACTGGATTCTCTGCTAGTTTAATCTTAAATGGCGCTTTTTAAAAAATCAGTCAAGATTGACAATGATTCAATGAACATTGTTGACTAATGCTTAGTTAGATAGATAGATGATAGATAGATAGATAGATAGATAGATAGATAGATAGATAGATAGATAGATAGATAGATAGATCTAAAATAGAGCTGGAAGAAACCTTGGAGGTCTTCTAGTCCAACCCCCTGCTCAAGGAGGAGACCCAATAACATTTCACATAAGTGATTGTCCAGTCTCTTCTTAAACACTTTCCGTAATGAAGCACCCAGAACCTCTGAAGGAAAGCTGTTCCAATGGATAATAGCTTGAAGTTGAATAAACTAGTGTTGACTTCAGGTGAAATGAATTTAATGGATGGTTTCAGTGAAACAGTTTTACCAGTAATATCACATATTAATGTTAAGGTGAAGGAGATAGATATTGTAACGCATCCCATTGATGGGCACTGAAATGAAGGCAAAAAAATTGTTTTATCCAATGCCTTCTTCTCAGGGTGAAAACAGAAAAACAGTTTATAGAGAGAGGTTTCTTATTTTAAGGATTAGAAGATTGGGATTTAGGCCTAGGAGGATTTATGCAGCTTCCCTGAATCTTAAAGTACAGACAAGTATTTAATTTTTGTCAGATGTAGTAATAAAACATTTCACAATGTTCTAACTGTGTAATGAAGATACAGTTATCAGAAAGATTCATAATGAATAAAAAGACTTACGGTACAGCAACAGCACTTAGACTTATATACTATTTCATAATGCTTTACATTATTCTATAAGCAGTTTACAGTGTCAGTATATTGCCTCCAACAATCTGGGTTCTCATTTTACCGACCTCGGAAGAATGGAAGGCTGAGTCAAACTTGAGCCAGTCAGGATTGAACTGCTGGCAGTTGGTAGAATTAACCTGCAATACTGCATTCTAATCACTATACCATCATGATATGGTACACAGTAAGGCAGAATTTGAAGTACAGTTGTGTACCAATGATAAATATGTAATTGCTAAAGTGCATAAACTTTTGTTAAAATGTGAAACAGAAGAAAAATAGGTTAAGAAATATATGATAAAGTGGGCTAAGAACTTTGGTTATAACCTACACATGGATCAATGTGAAATTACATGGTTAAAAGGGTTGGCATTTAAATAATATTATCATTTTAGATAATTTTTATAAAATAATGTATTGTCAGTAGATGACACCAGAAAAATTATCTAGAATGTATAAAGATGTTTCAGAGTATGTTGGAAATGCAAACCACATGAAGGGACATTTTATCATGCTTGGTGGACATGTAAAAAAGCTTTTTTAAATGGATTCAAATACATAGATTAATGCAGAGGATTTGAAAGATTAGGATCCAATTAGAGCCAGAATGTTTCTTTTTAAGATTGATGGATAAATAGTTAGAAAATAGCCATAGAATATTATTTCAATATCAGATTACTGCAGCAAGATTATTGTATACAAAGATGGAAAGATTTGGCTTTACCCACCCTGGGTGAATGGTTGATGAAATTGATAGAACTTGCTGTGATAGACAAATTGACTTCTTTGATTAGAGAAAGTTATCACTGGCATTCATCAATTATTGGAAACCGCTTATGAATTTTTGACATGAGAAAGAAAATGAAGTAGTGATGTATGGTTGTAATGGTTTGAAAGAACAGATTATAGAAAGAAGGGGATTGTGATGACATTAGACATTAGGCTTTATTATGGTAGAATTGTATGTATAGCTGGCAAGTGGAGTATCAGAAGAGATTTTTATATTTCTGTTTTTAAATTTTTCTTTATCTTCTTTTCTCATTCTTTTTTGTCTGCCTGCCTGCCTGCCCGCCCACCCACCCACCCACCCACCCATCCATCCATCCATCCATCCATCCATCCATCCATCCATCCATCTATCATCCATCTATCATCTGTCTGTCTGTCTGTCTGTCTGTCTGTCTGTCTATCTATCTATCTATCTATCTATCTATCTATCTATCTATCTATCTATCTCTTATAATCTATGTAAAAATTTTTTGTCTCCCTGTGACATATTGAATTTATTCCTAGCCTAAGGCAGGAGACTAGCTTAATTTATCCCTGGTAATAATTCTATCTCTTTTCCTGACACTATCCAACGGCAGCTTCAAGATGTATAAAATCTTTGTATTTATCACCTGCTACTTTGGAAGAGTGCCACAAGACTGTGCTAGCTTGAGATAGAGACAAAAGAGTGGGATAAACAATGGAGACCACAACATTTATGTCTGTATAGTTTTCTGCTGATTTAAGGAAGGAAGTGAGCTCTTCAATTCAGCAGTGTAGAAAGGCTATATGCATTTGGAATTCTTATTTCAAAGGCTCAAAATAGACTCTGCCATTCAGGATGTATATATAAACACACACACACACACACACACACACTTGTATATGCATCCTGGAAAATATATCATATAGTGGAAGACAAAAATCACAAATAAAGTTCAACTGAGATTACTTTGGTTATTTAATCTGCTCCTAAAACAATTATGGGAATTGGCTTTGCAAAATGCTAGGATTGCCTGAAAACTTCAGAATTTAAGGAGGCAAATTGGGGTGGGTGGGTGCAAAACACCTGTCGTTATTTCTTCAATTATAGGATAAAACCCACCTAAAAATGTAAATCTTTCTCAAAACAGCAGCCATACCTTTTTGTCAGATTTTGAGAGGATGAAAAATATTCAGCAACTGCTAAGCGAGGTTTATATTGTACTTTTGATTTAATCTGTCATTCTCCTTGACAAAAGAAGCAATTAATCATTTTCTTAGAAAAAAAATGTTCAGAAGTTTTATTAAACTTTTTTCCCACACAAAAAAAGGAAAAGTGAAAAAAGATGTGTAGATGTGGAAAAGAAAATTTGCAAAAGCAATAATCTGTTTTAGCATTTGGGTACAGGTTGTTTCATGGACCCATGAATTCATGATTTTTTTTAATAAAAAGAGCATTAATGTTTTAAAATAGAAAGTCAAACATTTATTTTGATTTTTTTGAGCCTCACATACAGCACTCCACAATAAATTAAACATATATTTCTCAGATTGCAGAGAACATTTGGTTTGTCTTCTTCCTGAAATGTTATAATGTCTCAAAGCTTAGAACAGTAAGAATTTTTTCACTGCTCAGCTGATATGTGTCTTCTTGATCCTTTCCCTGGCTTTTATGTAAAAAATAGGCAGTTTATTTTTTTTATTTTTATTAAATTGATTGGCATCTTATCCTCAGTCTCTATTCACCTATATATGCCTTTCAATGGAAAAAAATGATTAAGAGGAAAATAAAACCAATAACACAACATTGTTAATGTACATTAGATGGGAATTAAATGTCCCATTCAAACTGATTCTAAGCATTTCAGATATATTATTTTATTAAAATATTTATTCACATATTAATTCAGAGAAGGAAATCATGCCCAAAATTCACATTCATAATGGGCAGGAGGCAATGTCATTTTTTTGGAGTAGGCACAATATAAATATTTTCTTTGATTCCAACATCTTAACATCTGAATATATTGACCAGAGGTAAGAGAAATTCTAATCTAACATAGTTGAAGAATCCAATAAACTTTTTCATAGCAGTCTGATCCTGTCTAGCTATTCATTACTGTGCTCTCCAAAATCTTTGGAAGAAGATATTAAAACTGCGCTAGATTATAGCTTATTTAGATGAGTTGTTTGAAACCTTGAGTGAACCTGAACGCAGAATTTCTCTGCAGTTAATAAAAGCAGCTATGTCTTTTTTCATAATTTTTCTAAGTAGCCCTACTGCTATTTTTAAAGCTCTGGTCTGCATGAATTCCTAAGTGCTTCTTCTGAAAAAAAAGAAGAAGCACATTGTGCACAGTCCTATTAAGTATTCCGCTAAACTATTTCTAACATTAATTCACCCAAGTTGGAAGTATCACAACAGCACATAGGTTTGTATTGATATGAAAAACTGATAATCTGGTTTGAAAGTAATAGCCTTCAACAGGTGGAAGATGAAAGACAGCATCAGAGGGAAAGCACTTTTGACAGTGATAACCATTCTCTTCTTGACAGTCTCTTTTCAAAGATGGCCTTTCTAAAGTCCTTGCTTGTTGTTGGTTTTTTTTTAAATCTCAGAACCAAAAGTTTTATTTGCCCAGACATTAGCTAAATGCTGAACCTGAATTCCTATTCAATTGTTACACTGAGGCTATGGTGTGTAATGTCCCTGCAGAGCTTTATCTGATTTGGTCCCTCATTGTTCTTATCTTCAAGATGAAAATAGAAGATCAGCAACCTATAAGGCATTCATCAAAAATTACTGATGTGCACTAAATAGGATTGTTTCTTTTGACTTCTCCTTTGCTGAAAGTATATTTGTTAAGGTGAAGAGAAGAAATCATAAATTTCACAGTTATTAACATATAAATTAAACAAGTTGAGGCTGCCTATCCATCCAAACCAATCATAGAAATCAAATCAAGAGCTGTGGTGCTACAGTGGTTAGAATGCAGAACTGCAGGCTGCTTCTGCTGATTGCGGCTGCCAGAATTCTGCAGTTCGATCCTCACCGACAAAGCGTTGACTCAGCCTTTCATCCTTCTGAAGTTTGTTAAAATAAGGACCCAGATTATTGGGGTGGGGGGGCAATATACTGACTCTGTAAACACTTAGAAAGGGCTGTAAAGCCCTAGGAAGCGGTATTTAAGTCTAAGTGCTATTGCTATATTTTAAAAAGAAATTATTTTTGGAAACATAATAGTGAATACTTATCTAAGAAACCCCTCCCCCAGTAAACTAAGTGAGAGACTACAAGATAAATCAGAGACCAATCTACAAGAATCTTTTATACCATTGTTAAGCACATTCAATTCCCAGGCAATTCTCCTGGAATGATTTCCCCCTCAGAAGTCTTTATTTTCCCTCTTTTTCTGTTTTCTGACAGTACCTTTGATGATCACAGTTTCCATGTGCTAAAAAATGAAAATAGTTTTTTGTATTATATAATTTTTCATGATATGAATAGTTTCGAAGTCTAGCTGCCGAGAAGTATAAAGGGATAGAAATTACAAGGAGAGGGGAGGTTGGATTAGAAGGCAGTCTACAACTATTTCAAATACTCAGGATCAAAAATATGATCCTGTATCCAAACTGGTTTCAGTGCAAAGAATATTTTCCCCCTGTTAGGTATACCAAGCTAGGATAGATTTTGTAGATGAAACTGGGCAGGATGCACAACATATCAAGGATACTATATTCAGAACCATGATCTTACTCATTGATTGGACATGGATATTGCTACCATTAAATGAATAACTCATGATGTGGCTTTTGGCCTTCATAGACTTGTGAAGTCTCTGCAACTTTCTGTGTGACATCCTGTATTAAAGCCTTCAGCAAAGAGAGTTTTTATTGGACCCTAACTTTAATTTATTTTCAGGCATAGGATAAGCCTTGGCTCTTGGCTTCTGAGAAAGTTTTATCCTGAATTTTTGCAGATGATTTGAGCTGTTTAACAGTTGTTTGTGTGTGTGTGTATACGTACATACACACACACACACACACACACACACACACACACACAGACACACGGTTCTGGCAACAATCATGATTCTCTCATATACTGATTGGATCTGATTGTTGCATAGGGTTTATGCACCTTGGCAGTTTTTTCCAAGAGGAATCTCCATTAGGAGAAGCTTCCTTGGCTTTCCACCTTAAAAGAATACATTCCAGAACTGGACCTGCTACTTGAATGCCTTCTGCTCATTTATGGGAACCATGGTATCTTCTGCTATTTGTAATGCCACCACCAAATAATACAAGTGGGAAGGGAGTTGTATCCAAGATCATGTTAAAAAAAGAGAAGTAATCAGAAATGAAAGAACCAAATAATTGCAAGTTAATAGAAGTTAATAGAAGTTAAATCTTCTCTCCCGAGAATATTTTTAGTTGTTGCTTATAATAAATAAAAATGTATCTTTGAGATTTTTTTTTGTGTTTGCCCCATAGTTGCCCACAGAAACAGGAAATGGTTAGGATAAAATCTATAGTTTTTTTTTCTATTTTAAATAGGTAAGTATAAATAATACCAAAAGGTGAGCCATGGGAAGAATACAAGGTGCATTTCATATTACCTAGGCAGCAGGTGAATTCTTGTGGAATACAATCCAAAGGAGATGTTTTCCAGAGGAAATGAGCTAAGACAAATCAGGCTAGTTTGAAGACAAGATTAGCAGGGATATTTTTTTTTTCTGGTGATCACAAAGGTGCTGAGGGGAAATAACTTTAATTCTCTTTCTGTATCCCAGGGAACAAGAAAACATTTTACATCCACTAGAACGGCCAGGAATTTAGAAAGGCCTTGTGGCATAATGAAAAGTGAGTGAAGCTAAAAGGACGGGGCTGGCGATTGTGCTGCTAATAAATGAAGTTTCACAAGTGAGGCCCAAGCTCAGGGGGAGGAAACTAAAGCAGGACTTGAGAAGGATATTTTAGCGGTTGTTCATTCCCATTTTGACCTTATAAATGGAAGCTACAATTTAAATGACCTTGGGATATTCATTTTTTTAAGCCATTGGTAGTAATCAGATCAGGTATGTAAAATTTATTTGTAATTACAGTGCATTCTTCTCTTGTGGTTAGAATAATGTACCTGGATAGAGAAGAGAACTAAAAAGAAAATGGTAGCAGTAGCAGTTGCTTAACATATTTCACAACAGTTGGCAACAACACGCAGCTGATCTAATGGGACAAAAGGCAGTTTTCATTATTTATGTAGAGCAGTTGTCTCCCAATTTAATCCTCTCCAGATGTGTGGGAATGATAGTCCATATATATGAAGGACCTCAGCTTGGGGAAAAAATGGTATAAGATCAATGGAAAAAGGATAAGGCAAATGTACTGTTAAATATTACTAATGTGAAGTTTTATGAGAATATCCTACACATTTTCTCATACAACTTATGTTATTGAGTTGAGTTATAGCACATTTACCTTATACCTCTTTGTCTATGAACCATTACCATAATTTCTTCAGTGAAAACTATGAAATTCCCATACTAAAATGGACCTTTGCTTTGTTCTACCAAGTTGGTTGACTGATTCCTTTCTTCTCTAGAGGCATCCAGAGATCAGAGGCTTCCATTGAAATGATGAAAGCAATGTTGCATTGTTGTGACACAAGCTCCGTCCTATTCATACATTTGTGCCACCTCAAGGTGCATCTATAAAAGGGACAAGCTTGTGTCACAATAACACAATGCTACTTTTGTCATTTGTCTACCCCCTTCAACCAACCCTCCAGATGCCTCTGCCTCCTCTCTTCCTGCTAGACAAAAAAAATGTAGTCAATGTAGAGAAAAACCTTTGAGGCAATTAACAGTGGGAATGTATAGGATTGTTTTAATATAGGATATAGCACATAAAAAGTAATAAGACATGGAATCAGTCACAATATCATAGTCAACAAGGGCAGAAGAAAACAAACATTGAAAAAATTGAAATAGTTTTAAATAACTAAGAAGATGCATCATCAAAACATAGGGTTTTTTTCTTTTTAATTATTACAGAAGTCTAATTTTCAACTGCTTTACCCTTGCCTAGATACAGGTTAGTAATTCTGGGAGTTTAATTGCAGTTTCTAGATTGCCATAATTTGTTCATCCTTAGTACAGGCAAAGAAAATGTCATTGGCACTTGTAATGAGCCAGAGCATTTCAACAATATGGAAGCATCTCAGAAAATGGTTGCTGGGAACCTTGGAAAACCCTGGAAAAATGAAGTAAAAATGTATATAGTGGTCCTCCATAATTGTCAGGGAATGTCTAAGAAGATCCAATTTCTTCTCAGTAATATGATACAGATACCTACCTTCCCTTGCTTAATTCTCTTTCATCTGGAGAAATCCGCCATGTCAGTACTGACATTGCTTTTGATTAGCTGCAACAAATTTTACAAGATTCGATCAACAGGTATGAGAAAATAAGACTCTTAGGTATCCTCAAGCAGGAACTTGAATTTTCCTCAATGTTTTTTCTTACCATAATAAGGGTTGCAGTTGAGATCACATCTCTTGAATCTCTGGATTCTGATATGTTGTATTATTCTTCCTGAGTCAACAAAACAAAAGTTCTTTGCCTGCCAGGTCAATGAGACTTGCTTACGACCAGATAAGATGCTAAATGCATTTTTTGATTGAAATATACAAAACTTCATATCTGGATGTGTGGCAAGTAGATATGTGTGAACATGGAACAAAGGAAGCAGCTTTACAACTATAAAGAAAGAATATACTTTTATCAACTGAAACATATTCTTTCTCTGAAACTAGAACTATCTGTCAAGCATGCCTCCTTCAATATCCAAGAAAGGAAAACCTCAACTCCGTTTTAATCGAGATAAAGTACTTTTACTAGATATGAAGTGAAAACAGCAAAAGGACAGCAAGATCTGAGCCAGAAAGGCAGGAACATCTACATATCAAACGTTTACCCAGCACCCTCCCCCCAATTCCCCAACCCATTGTCCAACCTGCAACTCCCCAAGGTATCATGTGGGGTGCATCTTCAAACAGCCTCATCAAGTTGGTATGCAAAACAGTTGGCCTTGACCAAGTCCAAACATCAATCACCAGCATGTGCAGAAGATGGTGAGAACAAGACTCCTCCAGTTCAATATAATTCCCTTCCCCAATACTATGCAAACCCCCTCCCGGTTCCTATGGCAGCCGATAGCAAGCAAGCGTAGCAAGCAAAACAGAGGCTGACACTATCTTTCATAGCAGGGATTTGTCACAGGTCTGCTTGATGGAATGAAGAATTAAATATCCTCTTTGTATTTGAATGGAACAAATGTGCTATTTAAAAATTCTGTACATGTCAGTGGTGGGAGTCAAATTTTTTTACTACCGGTTCTGTGGGTGTGGTGTGGCATGACTTGGTGGGTGTGGATTGGTGGGCATGGCAAGGGAAAGATATTGTAAAATTTCCATTCCCATCGCACTCGAAGGGAATGTTACTGCAAAATCCCCATTTCTTCTCAATCAGTTGGGACGCGGGAGGCAGAGGATAGATGTGGGGGGGCAGGGCCAGTCAGAGGTGGTATTTACTGGTTCTCTGAACTACTCAAAATTTCTGCTACCAGTTCTCCAGAACTGGTCAGAACCTGCTGAATACCACCTCTGAAACAGATACATAAATATTTAAAATGGTTAAAATTGGTCAAGAAAGCCACACTTCTGATATTCGATCTGCAATTTATTGTTGTTTTTATCTTTAAACATTAAAATGAAAAATCAGTCTCTTACATTTACAATTGGTACCAAATGCAATAGGTTGCATGCTAAATAATGCTAGATATTAGGATATATAATAATATAGCTCTGTGCAGGCCCTGTATTAACTGTCCATAAATTCCAGGTGTGATTTAAAGTGGTGGCTTTAACTTATAAAGCCATATATGGTTTAGTGCCAAGGATCTCCTGAATCACTTCCTTTAACCAATATGTCTGTCTGTCTGTCTGTCTGTCTGTATTTAATTTATTAGCTATCCAACTTCACTAGATTTCAATATGATCCATCCAGTACAAACAACTTGGAAAATTTTGGTCATTCCCCAGTAATCATGAAATAGAGTAGTAGTTGAAATTGGAGGCTAGTAGGAGATGCTTCTCCACTGTAGTTGCTGTCTTGTAGAAGAGTCTTCCTTGCAAGACCAAGCTTACACTGACTCTGTTACTCTTCTAGAAACTTCAAAATGGAGCATTTCTGGAGAATTTTTTAAAATAATAATTAGGATAGTACCATAGGAATTAGTACATTGTTTTAATGATAAATGTTCCTTTATAGTTCAGCTTATATTTTCTGTCATGTTGATAAATGGCTGAAAATCACAAAATTGTGGCAGTGTAAAATTCTAATAAATATGTATGTGTATGTATATTTATGTGTGTGTTAATGTATTGAGCTTCACACAAAAAAGGTTACTCCGATTCAAAATCTTTTCACATTTCTACTTCCATGGCCATCCAACATGTTAAGCTCTTGAAGTACTCATTAAAAGTAAAACTTTGTACAGGACATATTTTCAATCTACGCATATTCAAATTTGCCAGTGAGAAACATACCGTAAATCATCCTAGGTTAACCTATCCTGCTGGCATTTGGGATTTGAGATAGAGTTATACCTCCTTTATTATATGGGTCAATCAATGGGATTATATTCTGTGTAATTATCTCTCTGTTTATAGTCAAACTCACACATTCTCTTTTTCTTCTTACTTTCTTCATCAAACATTTTCCAGACATCTGATTTTCTTACCTTTAGTCTTAAGTAGAGTTAGAGTTGTGGCACATGGGATCATTAACTGCAATTTATATAGTGAACCCAAATGGATGGGATATTTTTCTCCAATTTTCACTAGCATGTTCTAACTGCAACAATTGTTGACAAGATTTTGTCAAGGCTCTGAAAACCCTTGCTTCTGTGAATGGAGTTTGCCTCTAACAGGAGCTGCTAATTGTTTAGTCTGAGGCTCTTCTTAGACATTTGCTCTGTTCTATTAAGGGCAGGTTTCTGTAAAAATAAATGAAGTTTGTAGCCCTTTTCTTTGTGGGATAGCCTTTCCAATCCCTATACAAATTCAGGTTCTGTTGTCCTGTTAAGCTAGCCATGCAGAAAACTGTTTCCAGCCAAAGAATAGGAGTAGCCAACGTATGAACTCTATACCTCAATGAGGTGTTAACATCAAAGCTTCCTTGGTCCATTTAAATGCTAACATTATTAGGCAAGGAAGTCTAAGAAACAAGCACTCAGTGGGAGTCAAAGAACATGTTGTAAAAAGAGTTTTCTTTATGCTCATCACACTCCAATTCACTTAGGATGAGTTCTTGTTCCTTGCCTTCCAGTTTCCTAATTAAGTCTTCTTTCGCTTTCTACGGTGTTTAGGCTGGAGGGTGTCTTTTTCCATGTTCCATTAGGTTTTTCTTTTCCCATCCTTTCTCCACCAACTTTTCTCTGTTATTAAGCATTCGTGGTGGAGCTGAGCTCCAACCCAATTGATGCAACCAGTACCTTTTCTACTATGAATGGCCATTCTGAGATTTAAAGCCATTGAACCACTCCTCATACTTAGAGGTATGCTGCCACTTTCAGCTCCCTCCATCATTATTCAGACACAGCATTCACACAGGGCTTAACTAATGCCATAATGTTTTATGGGTTTTGAAGGCCACAAAACGTACAATGCAGAGTGATTATGGCTAGCCTACATCCCAATTTAAACATCTGTTTAAATGTGTAAAACAGAGATTTTAGTAATATAAATAGAATTAGCACTATTTCCAAAAACAATTTATATAATACACACATGCCTAATTCCATTTATGGTGCCAATTCCATTCCAGTCACTCCTATCCATATGCTATCTGTCATTCTCAAAGAATTCAAAATGTTTAGTAAAACAGGTCTTACCTTTTACCTTCCTTATGTTACATGCAATCCATTTTTCTATATTTCTTCTCAGGTAATCTATTCCAAGTATGAAGCTAAAGTCCTCGGAACCTCATTTCTTTTTTTAAAAAAAGCATGATATTGACTATTCTTCAGTTTTGGGGCAGTACTAAATGAAGGCGCTGCAAAATGTTATGTTAAATGTTGAAGTCCAGATAGCAAAGCATGGAAACAATTCTCCAAAGTTGTAGTGCTAACTTTTGTTCTGACATAGGCTTCCCAAGAGCATGAAGCAAACTCCTTGTCCCGGGAAAAAACACTTTTATTAATTTACTGTGAATTATGCTCATTCATATCCAGCAAAGTCTTTCAAGGGAGGATTTACAGTCACAGATCTCATCTGGCTTGGAGAGCTGACAGGCTGATTTCTGCAAAACTTGGCAAGGAGTCTCAGAGCGTCACAAACCAATTAAGCAAACTAATTGTCTCCTACAAACTCCACTCCACTTTCATTCCTCTTTTATTTCCTCTGGGAGGGGCCATTCATTGTCCACCTGTGGCCTTACTCCCAAATCAACCCCTGTACTTTAGCTGTTCCCTTCATCTGGCAATGCTGTGCATTGGCATCCTGGGAACAGGCTCCATCTGTTCATCTGCCTCACCGATATCAGACTCTGAAGTCAGCTAATAACTGGCATACGGCTCTGGCCCCCTCTCTGTCTCTGACACAGAACCCTCATCAGAGCCTTCCCCAGACTCCAGGACTGACCCATGTTCCTTCCCAACCTCCTCACTGTCCAAATATGCTGCCAGCTGTGTTGGTTGCTGGTGGGCCACAAAACCTTTTTTGTACTTCATTAGTTGACGATCTCTAATATGCAAACCTAGATCTTTATTTTTATAGACCACAACATTACTTCCTGATTATTTGTATGTGGATCATGGAAATTTGTGGATTCAGTATGATCGAAAACAAATGCAAAATCTAACCAAGACCTGAAAGGAAGCCTGAACTAAGGAAAATGATAGAATTCACTGTAACTATTGGATGCCATATCTGTGTTATATTTCTGAAGGAAGAAAGTCCAACTACAGGTAACCTACATTCCTTAGGCATACACACCCAGCAATATATATTTGTATTTTCCACACATACCTCCTAAGCAAGGCAACCAGTTTTTACTTGCTTAATTAATACTGAAGAGGAACTGTCAGTCCTTTCAGACATGCCAAAGCCTAGGGTGGGTTCTCTCTGATTCATAAGGTTCATGGTTCAAAAAAGCCAGAGAGGGTTCATTGTCAGGAATGTCAGGCAAAGGCAGGGTTCCTAGGATTGGAGAGAGGAGAGGGATGGGGAGGTGAAGGGAAGGGAGGAAGATGAAGATGATGATCCACACATCCAAGGAATATCTGGTACCTTCACATCCTTTCAGACAAAAAATATTTTTATGAAACAACTGAATTCCTTTTTTCTCCTTCTTCTCCTAAAGTAGCATAGCTTCTCCCCTTCTCCTGTCCATGTTTATTGTGATGTGAGACACATCTGTTTAAGTCCATTGTCACAGTCTCACAACAGATTTCCTAGGTCTAACCAATATTTAGGAGGGCTTAACTTATTTGAGTCTTTAATGTGGCCACTGCAGAGGTGGGTTGCCAATTTTTCTACTAACGGTTTGGGTGTGCTTCCGCGCATGATGCTTCTGTGCATGGACCCAGCGCCACTACTACTGGTTTGCCCGATCTGGGCCGAACCGGGAGCAACCCACCTCTGAGCCACTGACTGTTGATCATGGGTATCATTAAAGCTAAGGGTGGTTCAGATTTTCAAAATCTGCTACGGTTGTTATAGATTTAATACAAATACAACTACATGATCCATTAGACAAGTGATTTGTTTGGAAAAGGTAATGTCTCATGTGAGAGCTATATGTGTTTACTGCAGTATATACTAAGCAACAATTAGCAGTAACAATGCACAAACACAAGTAAAAGATTTCTGTTCAGGAATAGTCATCAAGAGTTCATTTACCTACTTATCACTTCTTTGATGCTCTCTATTGCCAACCTTTTTCTCTGCAGAGAAAAGACTGAAACATTTCTATATTACACATTATTTTATAAAAACTTATATTTAAAAATTAGAATTAGAAATAAATTAACCTTGTGTCCATTTGACTTGTGGCCTCCAATTAAAGTAGTGCTCTACATCTTAGGGAAGATTCTTTTTCTTGCTTCCTACCTCAACTTTTCCAACCAAAATTCCCAGAGATTGGAGGTTATTCTTTCCTGCCTACGTATATTCAGATCAACCTCTCCCATCCTCCCACATGCACATGTATGAGAAATTCTTTACTGAAAAAATAAAATTGAGACATAATTATGGATCTGCTGAATAATATGCCAATTGATCTGTCATCTGCACTGAAATGGCCTTTGGGAAACAAAAGAGGTTGGGGAAAGAGAGCGTCACATAGGTGAGAAAGGATGCAGCTGATCTAGACTGGACTATCACAGACCAAAGATCTAACAGGAAAAGATTGTATGTTATGGAGAGTTGTGCCATGCCATTTCACTCTACATTTTTTTATGGACATTCTTTTTGGGAAGGAAGTAGCTGTCAGTAAATGAGCCATATTATATTGATAGAAAACGTCACAGGTAAAACTTACATCATTTCTAGTCAAATGTTTCCCCTTTTATCAACAATATTGTAGACAGTATTTCTGCATGTCTGCTGTTACATGCTTTTGAATGTTGATAATCCTGCAAATAACAAAAACTATAATGTGTGATGCAATGTTCGATTTTAGTAAAGCAACTCACACTGAACCTTCTTTTAACTTCTTAAACCATGGCTGTGGGGTTTCCAAGGAAGGACTTATTAGGATTAAAAAACTTCAATCAAAGATATGATCTATTCTGTCTCATGAATAGTTATCTTTGAATAGTCTAATAATATTTAGAAGGAGGAGATGCAGTGGGAGAACTCAACACGTTTTCTGCTCAGTGTACATTGTTTCTAAAGGCTCGGCAAAAAGCTTGAAACAATTTCCACTGCTAAATGTAAACAAGGCTTACAGATAGCTCTGTGATGTTGGTATGTAAAGACCAAATGAGATCCGTTTACACAAATAAAATGGAAATTTAAATAAAAAGCAGCCACCATAAAAAAAGGGGGGGTCATTTTAATTTTTCTGGCTGTTTTGGTTAATGCAACATCGTGTATTTCTGCCAACAAAGGCAGTTTCTGATCAAACCGCTCCATGATTTGCCTTGGAGATTCTGCAGACAGGGTGGTCCTCCTTTAGGGATTGGATGAGGAGGGGGAAGTTCAGTTAACATTACACATCTTTCATATATGCAAGCTGGTAAATGGAGGGCTGTTCAGCTGTGCAGTTTGTCACCTAAAACTGAGCTGAAAGGATTTTATATACATGGAAAAAGACCTAGCCCCATACAGTTCCTTTTTGTTCTCTTCTTCTTCCTCCTCCTCTTCTTCTACAATAAACCAAATAATATTTTATAGATGAAACAAAGCTCCTAGCTTCACAGAGATGGTGAACAGCTGGCTGGAAGGAAAATGTTCCTTTTACGTAGCAAATTATGTTCATACAATACCAGAGTTTAAACGCATGGCGATATATCTTACAGATTCCTCCACAATAATTACTTCATGCAAAATAAAGAAGTAGCCACATTTTACTAATTACATATTATTATTTCATATGTTTGAGGGAAAAAAATCTCTTTCTTATTAACCATGATAATGGGATTAAGGGATACAAATGCCCAGATTTATCTAACAATAAACCTTCATATTAGACCTCTTTCTTAGATTGGGGAAAACAGCATGGATATTTCCTCAACAAAGGAAATGAAAAATAGACAACAGCAGATCCTCAAAAAGGAAGTGCGTGAAACTTGTGCTTGGGAAAAATGGACAATTCCAAGAGTTTCCAATCGTCTTTAACAGGTATTACCCTCAAAATCATAGGTGCTACAATTGGTTTTGTTTAGTGGGGATAGGGCCTGTTTTCCTGGTAGAGCACTGCTACATTTTAGGCCAGTTTTAGATGTGGAAATTGCTTTCAATAAGTGAGAAATGGCTACCTGCTATTCTTTTATTCCTGGTTCCTTCTCTCAAGTATCTAGATATTATCACTCTCATAGGAGTTTCCTGATGCATATGATGGTTATGTGTCCCTATTGTTCAGGAGGTAACCTATTTACAAATGATCTAACCTAGTTTTTTTCAAACCCCTGCAATTTTAAAATGTGTGAATTTCAGTGCCTCAATTTCCTCAGCTAGCATGCGAAGCAAAGACCTAAGCATGCTAGCTTGGAAATTCCAAGAATTGGAATCTTAATACTGTTGAATTTAGCCATTTAGAAATTATGGTCTAATACCAAATACCTTCTAATGGAAACCTTCTATTCGCAGAATTACCCATTTCAGTAGATAAAGTAACATATAAGTTAAGGTGACCAGATTTTCAGATTGGAAAAGAGGGACGCCCTTGACCGGGGGGGGGGGAGGGGGGGGGCTTGATTAAAAAATTTTTTTTTTGTCAAAAGGTCACCCCAGGACACTGAAACCAGCATAAATACGAATCTGTTGCCAAACAAAATTTTGATCACATGACCATGAGGATGCTGCAACGGTCGCTAAGTGTGAAAAATGGTCGCAACGGTCGCTAAGTGTGAAAAATGGTCATCAGTCACTTTTTTCAATGCCATTGTATCTTCCTGATTATTAAAAGTGCAAATTCACTCAGTGTCAATCATGACTCCTGAGTCCATTTCAAAGTATTGTGCATAGAAATTTTAAAAATGGCTTGTTTCAATTTATTTTGGATAGAATCTTTTTTTAAATAGTTTAAGACAATTTAAAAAAAGAATCAACACAGAATAACACTATTTTTAAAAATCATATGCACAATAAATAAAATATTCTTTTAAAATACATTAAAAAAATAAAAGAAAAAACCCAGCTCACTTACCAGCAGGCAGGCAGAGTCAGCAGATCTTCGTAGGAATGGATGGAAGCACACAGGGAGCCTATATATACGCAACTGCAGTAACAATGACAATGATGAAGGATTGGATTGAGTTAAAGAATAAAAGAATTCTGATCTTAGAAGGCCATGACCTGCAGGCAGGCTGGCATAATTTCTTATGGAATGAATGACAAACATAAAACGCACAAATACTTTCAAAATCATTTAATTAGAACTTTACTGCAACAATGGCTCAAAATCAAAAAAATCCACTATGTGAAAACCCCAAATTGGCTATCACCAACAGAAAGAACGACACACCCAAATTTTACAGATTGGAACAAAATTCTAAGATACAGAGATCTAATTGACAGACAGGGAAATTTAAAAACAATTGAAGAATTGGCAGATCAGAATATGAAAGGTGACTGGCTAACCTACCTCCAAATTAAAACTAAATACAATAAAGACACTAAAATATATGGTATTGAAACAGAACCACACAAATTGAATAAAATTATTCAAAGTCTGGACAGAAAGATGATAGGGAAAATATACAAATTCCTCTTGAAGTATCAAATGGAAGAGGAAATTGGAAACTGTAAAAGAACCAATGATAAAATGGGAACAGAACTTTGGCTATAACATTGAACTAGACAAATGGGAAAAATTTTGGGGAATAAATTTAAGAATGACACTATCAATCCCATACAAGGAAAACCTTGTTCTTTCAATCCTTCCAATATTTTTTTCCTTCATTCCCTTGTCTGTTTCAATATTAAGTACATTTCTTCCTTTCTTCCTATAATTTTTTCCATTTTCTTCCTTATATTCTTTTCCATTTCAACATTGTCTTCCTTTTTTCCTTCCTTCCTTCCTATACGTCTTTCCATTTTCTTCCTTATATTACCTTTTCTGTTTCAACAGTCTTTGTTTCTTCCTTCCTTCCTTCCTTCCTACCTATACTTCTTCTTTCATTCATTATATTTTCTTTTCCATTTCAATATTAAGTGTAATTCTTTGTTCCTCCTTCCTTCTTTCAATCCTTCCAATACTTTTTCCTTCATTCTCTTTTCCTTCAATATTAAGGGCAATTCCTTCCTTCCTTCCTTCCTTCCTTCCTTCCTTCCTTCCTTCCTAAGTTATTTCCATTTTCTTCCTTATATAATATTTTCTGTTTCAACATAAACTGCCTTCCTTCCTTCCCTCCCTCCCATCCCTTTCTTTATATTTTCTTCATGCTTTCTTTTCTTTTTCCTCTGCTCTTTTTAAATCCCCCCCTTCTTCTCCTCCTCTACATTTAGGTTGGATTAGTTTGTTTATTAGTTAAGTCAAACGTTTTAATAAAAGTTTCATCTTTTAAGATTCGTCCAACGCATCCAATTGTAACCTTAACAGAATCCCATTGATTCACGAACGGACTCCACAGACAGCAGCGGGGAGCCCCAGAAGCCAGAGGACGTTCTCTGCTGGCGTCCACTGCTGCCACGACATCTCTTCCTTCCGCGACGAATCCCATTGATTCACGAACGGACTCCACGGAAGGAAGAGAGATCGGGACAGCAGCGGGAGGCCCAGAAGCGAGGGGACGTTCTCTGCTGGCGGCGCCGCTCCCCCGACATCTCTTCCTTCCGCGGCGAATTCCATTGATTCACGAACGGACTCCACGGAAGGAAGAGAGATCGGGACAGCAGCGGGGAGGCCCAGAAGCGAGGGGACGTTCTCTGCTGGCGGCGCCGCTCCCCCGACATCTCTTCCTTCCGCGGCGAATTCCATTGATTCACGAATGGACTCCATGGAAGGAAGAGAGATCAGGACAGCAGCGGGGAGGCCCAGAAGCGAGGGGACGTTCTCTGCTGGCGGCGCCGCTCCCCCGACATCTCTTCCTTCCGCGGCGAATTCCATTGATTCACGAACGGACTCCACGGAAGGAAGAGAGATCGGGACAGCAGCGGGGAGGCCCAGAAGCGAGGGGACGTTCTCTGCTGGCGGCGCCGCTCCCCCGACATCTCTTCCTTCCGCGGCGAATTCCATTGATTCACGAATGGACTCCATGGAAGGAAGAGAGATCAGGACAGCAGCGGGGAGGCCCAGAAGCGAGGGGACGTTCTCTGCTGGCGGCGCCGCTCCCCTGACATCTCTTCCTTCCGCGGCGAATTCCATTGATTCATGAACGGACGCCACGGAAGGAAGAGAGATCGGGACAGCAGCGGGGAGGCCCAGAAGCGAGGGGACGTTCTCTGCTGGCGGCGCCGCTCCCCCGACATCTCTTCCTTCCGCGGCGAATCCCATTGATTCACGAACGGACTCCACGGAAGGAAGAGAGATCGGGACAGCAGCGGGGAGGCCCAGAAGCGAGGGGACGTTCTCTGCTGGCGTCCGCCGCTCCCCCGACATCTCTTCCTTCCGCGGCGAATCCCATTGATTCACGAACGGACTCCACGGAAGGAAGAGAGATCGGGACAGCAGCGGGGAGGCCCAGAAGCGAGGGGACGTTCTCTGCTGGCGTCCGCCGCTCCCCCGACATCTCTTCCTTCCGCGGCGAATCCCATTGATTCACGAACGGACTCCACGGAAGGAAGAGAGATCGGGACAGCAGCAGGGAGGCCCAGAAGCGAGGGGACGTTCTCTGCTGGCGGCGCCGCTTCCCCGACATCTCTTCCTTCCGCGGCGAATCCCATTGATTCACGAACGGACTCCACGGAAGGAAGATAGGTCTGGTCTGGGCAGCACGCACAGAGCGGGAAAGGCAGCACCAAAGCCTGGCCGCGAGCGAGGGAGCGCGCGGCGAGCAGCGACGCCGGGCTGCTTCCTCCTCCGCCGCTGCCGGCGGCTGATCCCTCCGGGGCAGGAGAGCTGGGAGCAGCCGCCCGAGAACTTCCACATGGTTCCAGAGGTTTTGCCGCCCGTTCCAGCGCAGCACAGGGGCTGGCTGCGAACTCCGCAAGGGGACTGTCTCCTTCCCCAGCCCAGCGCCTCCCGATTCCCATGGTACCAAATTAGACAATACAAAACATGATTTACTCACCACCAGTGAGTAAGCGCAGCTGCCCAAAACAAAGACGAAATAAAATGGAGACTCGCGCATGCGTCCTCAGCTAAGGAGTCCAGCCAATCAGTGAGCTGGTTGGCCAGCTCACTGATTGGCTGAAGTCCAGCCAATCAAATCAGTGAGTGGCAGGCTGGGCTGGCTTAAATTTGTAGGTGGTAGCATAGAACAGAACGATGAGCCAGCCCAGCAGCTGATGGGTGGGAGCTGCAAGCGCCAAAAAAAGCGTGCCTTTTAAAAAAGCGGGCGGGACGCGGGAAAATGCATCAAAAAGCGGGGGTGTCCCACCAAAAGCGGGACGTCTGGTCACCTTAATATAAGTAGACGTACAAAAAGATAGAAACAATCCAAAGGGTTATCTTATTCCAGCATTCTCTTTCCACAGTGATCCATCAGACAGATTTGGATTCACTAGAGCAAGTTTATATAATAATTGCAAACTGTTTAATATGTGAAATATAATATTATAACTCAGTCTAATATTGAATTAGAACGAATACTTTTTAATGATTCTTGGGAAGGGAAAATGGATATTTTAACTATAGAGCTCTCAAACCAGGAAACAGGAAATATGTACACCTAAATCCATTAGAGAATAAGCATTCCTAATTTTTTAAAGAAACACTTCTGCTCAATTTAATGCCAATCCTGCTTGCTATCTGAGAATCCTTCAAGCAAATAACACCAATTTTTTTCTTGTGCTCAAACTTACAAAATATTTTTCAATGGTTCATTAATGTATCTCTCTTTAGAATTATATATGTATGGCCTTTATTGTATTTCCAAAAGGGATCATTTAATGGAAAGCAAGTGATATTTACAGCCATGTGACTTTTTTATTTTTTTAAACACAAGGGGAATTGCAAAACCAAAGGAGCGGGAGGAGCAAATCTGACTATGGCTTCTTTATTTGATTGTGAACCATTCCTCGAGTTCTCATCAGGATTATCTATTGTGGGAAGAAATAGCCATCTGGTTCAGTTCCAAGCTGGGAAAAAAACACTGAAAATATGGAGACTGATTGGAAAGATGGTTTATTGATGAAACAGAACTACATGATGGTTTGTGGTTCTGACCAGCTGACCAGCTGGAGTTGACAGTGAGGGGGTTTTATCCTTTCTTTTGGGCTTTGCATTTGAGCTTCCTGTTCCTGTACAAGAACATATATTCTATCGGCTGTTGCAGGGGTTATAACTAGCTCTATAGGTTAGCTGAGCTAAGTTTGGTCTACGTTTGGAGGGTAATGCAATGTCGTTAGGAGATTGTGCAATGTGGTGAGCTCTGCTGCTAGATGGTAGTGAATTAATCATATTATGTCCTGAAGGGTCATGTCTTAATCCCTTGACCCTGGATCTGAAAGTCTTTTGTTTTGTAGATAGGCTGGTCCAATCTTTCTTAATGGACACAAAATATCTGCAGGGGGCAGGGAGCTGGGGCTCTGAATTTGTGTCTCCCTTAAGATTTTTTTTTTCATTTCTCTTTTAGGGGAAATATTTTATCCTGCCTTTTAAAAATATTCCTCAAAACATTTCATTTTTCTAGGATAGAGGTGGGTGCTAACTTTCTAGACTATTAAGGTAGGTCTAATTATTTGTTTGTGGATGTCCATAGGAGAGGTAAACAACAACCAAGATGGCAGCCATAGCTCTGCAATTGAAGCCCCATTCCGTTTTTACTGGTGCTGCACAGATCACAGATAGAAGAGGGCAAGATTTTGACTGCAGAGTTGGGTCACCAAATTAACCTTTTCTGACTCCCCTCCCATGTAACTTCCTATATCCATGTTTCTCTTCCATTTTGTATGTAGAACTTTTTAAAAACAAATGAGGAATCTATTCCTATGTATCAGTTCGTGACATAATTTTCAGAATGTTTCATTTATAACATAGTCTTATGTTTTCTTAATTATGTTTGATTAAGACATAATTGGGTGGATTTATACATCACACAGAGCTTTAAGTTATGATTGCAAACCATAATAGCTAAGTTCATACACCACTATTAGTTTACACATCACCCCACCACCCCCGCTTATGACCTAAAGCAGTAGATTTGTATTCACTATTTCTGGTATTGTATCTTACCTGAATATTTTGAGTAAGTAGCGTTAATTCAGTGGGCGCTACCCCCTGAAACCTTGCTGTTGCAATATGTTTGCTCATATCTACCAACCAATTTGTTTCCCCTTTCCTGACAAATGATCTTCCATCAGTATTAACCAACAGAACAAGGCTAGGCTGATTCTACAGATAAATCCATCCAGCCTTGTTTTCTTTTTTTGGGTCCCCAGGTCTAATTATGCACATCCATGCCTGAGTCTGACCACCTTGGGAATGTTACTGTTGATAAATTTGGTGATCCCATGAGCAAGCTGGATAGAAATTCCCAAATATTGTCATTTTTTACAAGAATTGTCACTATTAAACTCTGCAACAGAATGGAACCCAATTAAATAGAAAAGGAAATGTTTTTAATTTACATGCCAGCTGTTCTTTTTTTTTTTTACAGAGCTCAGGGTCTAAAATAATAGCGCCAGTATAGTCCGCACCTTGTAGCTTTGAGAAATTACTCAAATACCTCCTTTCAAACTATCAGGTGATTTAAAAACCTGACATGTTGGAAGCTGCAACTTTCCTTAAAAGGTAAAGCAAAAGAATTCCTAATGATAATGTTTGGAGAGCACTCATTCCAAAAGAATTACTTTTCAATTTTTTTCATTACACCTAGAATTAATAACTATTATTCTGAATAAATATCACAGATGCTAGAGGCCAATTATGACAAGGTGTGCTCGTATATCACATTTGTTGCTTTGAAATACAAACATATTTCAATGTAACCATGCCTAACATATATAAGTCCTAAAGGAAAATGCTGAACACCAACTCTTTGGCGTTTTATGTATCCATAACATGGTAGGACATCGCTAAGAGAAAATCCAAGGACCTTCCTTTAAAAAAAAAAAAAGGTTTCATTTGGCTCTTACAAATGTAGATATAAATTAATTGTCTTATTTCCTTTAAGGGCAGCCATTCAGAAATTGGAAACTTCCTTGTTTTAATACTGGCAGGACTCTAATGTGTAATGACACCACCATTCAATTTCCTAGAATGTCCAGAGTCCTGCTTTAAATGGTTCCCCTAGTGGGTGATAATATAAGCATCACTTATCATTTAATGGAGTCGGCATAATTCTCCATTCATCAGAAAACTGAGTCAAGGATCAGGGCAAATTTTAATACTAGATCAGAAACTATCTGACTATGCCAAGTGCTGATGCTTTCATCATCCCTATTTAATAAATATCATCCTAGAGAATTTAAGTATAGTACATCCAGATTAGGCCAAGGCCTTTCATAGTTTAGGGTTTAATTTCTTGCTATGAATTTTCAAGCTGGGAAAAGTTGAGAGTTTTTTTTTCTTTTTGTCTTTGCTTGTTTTTATCTGTGTTAAGTTTATTTTAAGACAATGCAACAGTTTCATGTTTTTTCTTTTTCTTTTTTGCCTCTAAATGGTGGAAATCTGCTGCTGATTTTCAGCAGCTGCAATCCGGAAACTTGGCAAAGTGACTGTAGGAAATCTGGGGAGGAGTCAGAAAAAAAGGGAGTTGTTGAGGCTGATTAATGCTGGCAAAATCCAAAGTATTTTCAATGGTCATTTCCTGGTGGCAACATCTGCAGGACTCGGGGTTTTATAGAACATTAAGAAGGCATCATTTAGAATCATATAAGGGACCTTGGAGGACTTCTAGTCCAACCCCTACCCAAGGCAGGATTTCCTATACTATCCCAGACAAATGAATGTCTAATTTTTTTCTTGAAAACTTCCAGTTATGAAGCACTCACAACACCAGGAGGCAAGCTATCGGTTGATGGTTAATTGTTGGTTAATTGTTCTGTCAGGAAATTTCTACTTAGTCCCAGGCTGGATCTCTCTTTAAAGAGCTTCTACCCATTGCTTCCTGTGATGCTATGACTACCTCTCACAGCTGGAAGACAGCTATCATATTAATATATCAAATATATATCAAATATACATAGATTTAGATACAGAGATTTAAATCAGATGAATCAATATTGATTCATATACCATTTCAGAGATTGGGCAACTATTTGTCTGAAATAGCATAAATTTCCTGACTGAGCAGTGGGTTGGACTAGAAGACCTCCAAGACCTCTTCTGTTAATACAACACACACACACACACACACACACACACAAATAAATGTGATTAAAAGTAAGCTTCATTGAATAAATATACAAACACATACACACAGATTAATTTACGGTCTCAGACAGAAATGGGGATGATGTGATGAAAGCTTAAAAAAACATACTTAAATCAAGGGCTTGGGAAGTGGTCATTCCATGAGGTCAATTTCATATGAGACTATGTGACAGCTGGAGAAAATTAACCAAAATATCTACATTCCAGAGACTTTTTAAAAAAGCAAAGGGAAGGGAAGGGGGGAATCAGGGTCTCAAATGTCTTACGGAAACAACTTGAATGGTTGGGACAGAAGAAGGATTTTTCAAGTATACTAAGCCAGTAGCTCTGGTTTCAGGCCAAATCCAGAGAATTTTACAGCTCCCTCACCCAAAGCAGCTGGGTGCTAAATACTATGTCTTGTTCAAATGTATGTATGTATGTATGTATGTATGTATGTATGTATGTATGTATGTATGTATGTATGTATCAGAGATGGTATTCAGCAGGTTCTGACTAGTTCTGGAGAACCAGTAGCAGAAATTTTGAGTAGTTCAGGGAACGGTAAATACCACCTCTGACTGGCCCCACCCCCATCTAGTCTCTGCCTCCAGAGTCCAAGCTGATGTGGAGGAAATGGGGATTTTGCAGTATCCTTCCCCTGCCATGCCCACCAAGCCACACCACACCCACCAAGCCATGCCCACAGAACCAATAGTAAAAAAAATAATCCCACCACTAGTATGTATGCATATATAAACTTTTAATTCAGATGCATTTAATTTTATTATATCAACAACAGTGTTGAAGTTTTTTTATACAATTTATAGAAATGTCTTCGAAAAACAAGTCCTATGGGCGCTATTGTTTTTATACTTCGAGCATGTTTCCCATAATAATCAAAGCCCCCAAGAAAAGCTTTAGCAAATGTTGTGTCTTTTCTACTCTGTGTATCAGGAACAGGTTCCACAACATAAAATCACAGAACTGGGAAGACCATCTAGTTCAACATATTCAACCCAAGATAATTGACTAACAATATAAGATCATAGGTATGATTAATAAATCCCTAACAATAACCTACTACACCTGTGATTGCTAAGATGCAGACTGTAATATAGCTATAACAACTATAATTTGTATTTTTACATTATTATATGAATGGTTTTTTTGTAAAATTTCATTTGAGTTCAACAAAAATACATCTGTAATAGTGGATTGATAGTAATGTTAATCATCACAGATACTGAGACCTTCTATTCATTATTTATATTATTTATATTTGTATTTGTATTTATATGCAAATTATGGGACACAGTGGCTCAGTGGCTAAGACGCTGAGCTGATGGATCAGAAAGGTTGGCAGTTCGGCAGTTCGAATCTCTAGAGCCGCATAATGGAGTGAGCTCCCACTACTTGTCCCAACCTCTTCCAACGTAGCAGTTCGAAAGCACATAAAAATTGCAAGTAGAAAAATAGGGACCACTTTGGTGACAGCGCTCTGTGTGCCTTTGGCATTTAGTCATGCTGGCCATATGACCACGAAGATAAATCCAACAAACATATATAAACATATAAATCCAATAAACAAACAAATAAACGGAGATGTCTTCGGACATTCCTGGCTCTTTGGCTTAGAAATGGAGATGAGCATCACCCTAGAGCCAGAAATGACCAGAACACATGTGCAGGGAATGTTGAAGGTTTATTGCATTTATATGCCGCCCTATTCCCAGAGGGACTCAGGGCGGCTAACAAACCCAGAAGGGGGGGGTAGTACAAACAAGGTAACACAACAAACAAGATACAGAGAAAAATTTAAAAACAATCAACAGTCACACAATTCGAGTGGGGGAAGGGAACTTGTCAACCCCAGGCCTGCCGGCACAGCCAGGTTTTAACGGCTTTACGGAAAGCCTGGAGGGAGGTGAGGGTCCGAATCTCTGCGGGGAGTTCGTTCCAGAGGGCCAGAGCAGCCACAGAGAAGGCCCTCCTCCGGGTAGTAGCCAGGCGACATTGGCCAGTAGATAGAATCCGGAGGAGGCCTAATCTGTCGGATCTAATGGGTCTTTGGGAGGTAATTGGCAGCAGGCGGTCTCTCAAGTACCCAGGTCCAATACCATGAAGGGCTTTATAAGTGACGACTAGCACCTTGAAGTGCATCCGGAGATCAATAGGTAGCCAGTGCAGCTCGCGGAGGATAGGTGTAACGTGGGTGTACCGAAGTGCACCCACAATCACTCACGCGGCTGCGTTCTGGATAAGCTGAAGTCTCCGAATGCTCTTCAAGGGCTGCCCCATGTAGAGCGCATTGCAGTAGTCCATCTTTGAGGTCACAAGGGCATGAGTGACTGTTACGAGTGCCTCCCGGTTCAGGTAGGGATGTAACTGGTGCACCAGGCGAACCTGGGCAAATGCCCCCCTCGTCACAGCCGACAGATGATGTTCTAAAGTCAGCTGTGGATCCAGGAGGACTCCCAAATTGCGAAACCTGTCTGAGGGGCGTAGAATTTCACCCCCCAGCCTGAGCGATGGAATACTTAGCCAATTATTGGGAGGGAAACACACAAGCCACTCGGTCTTGTCAGGATTGAGTGCAAGCTTGTTTACCCCCATCCAGATCCTAACAGCCTCCAGGCACTGACCCATCACATCAACTGCTTCACTGAGTTGGCACGGGGCGGACAGATACAACTGGGTATTGTCCGCATACTGGTGATATTTTATCCCGTGCCGCTGAATGATCTCACCCAATGGCTTCATGTAGATGTTAAACAGGAGGGGGGACAGGACCGAACCCTGCGGCACCCTGTATTTCAGGGGCCTAGGGGTCGACCTCTGCCCCCAACCAACACCGACTGCAACCTGTCCGAGAGGTAGGAGGAGAACCACCGAAGAATGGTGCCTCCCACCCCCACCTCCCGTAACCGCCGCAGAAGGATACCATGGTCGATGGTATCAAAGGCTGCTGAGAGGTCAAGGAGCACTAGGACGGAGGCATGACCTCCGTCCCTGGCTCTCCAGAGATCATTGGTCAGTGCGACCAAAGCAGTTTCGGTGCTGTAGTCAGGCCTGAATCCAGACTGAAAGGGATCTAGATAATCAGTTTCATCCAAGGACCGCCGGAGCTGAAAGGCCACCACTTTCTCAACAACCTTCCCAACAAAGGGGAGGTTGGAGACTGGACGATAGTTATTTAAAATGGCTGGATCTAGAGATGGCTTCTTCAGGAGGGGTCTCACCACCGCTGTCTTTAATAGAGGGGGAAAGAAGCCCTTTTACCATTTAATAGAGGGGGAAAGAAGCCCTTTTACCATTACCTTAGATGGCCAAAAAAAACATCCTATCAACTATAGGTCTATTAGTTTAATATATATTGTGGCTTCTCTACAGAATTAAGAAAATTGTGTGATAGAGTTGAGTGAACTGGATGATAGTAAACTGTGATCTAGCAGAATGGCAAAGTATCTGAAGACAAGGTCATTCTATTATCATTAGTTTTGTTCCGAATCAACTAATTCCTAACTATATTAACAATGGAAAACAATTGTTCCCTACTTTTATAGATCTTGGTGCAGCACCTAATGCAGTATAAGAATTTTATAGAGGAAACTGACCAGTCTCAAAATGTAGCCCAAATTACTTGCACTGATCAAAGCTTCTATACAAACACATGTCTGAGAGTGTCATTTGGCACCAAAAGAGCTATGACAAGTAGGATTAATACAAATAAAGGCAGGGGTGCATATTTCAACCGATATTAATCAGTCTATATATCAAAGATATACCAGGGCTGATGAAAGATCTTGAAGTGTATATGCTAAAGGTATTTTAATACTTGCTTTACGCTGATGACATGATTTTGTTAACATATTCTCAAGTTCGACTGAGTTGCTTGTTAAGTAGATTTGGCTTCTATTGTCATGGTAATAGCCTGATTAATAAGCTTAAGTCAAAGGTTCCAGTTTTTAGGAAAAGACATAACAAACACAGATAGTTTTTAGATGATGAGCCAATAGAACAAGATATCACCTTTCCATACTTGGGGGTAATGTTTTCTGAATCTGGGCAAGGCTCCCTCAAGAGTGATGGCGCATATGAATTGGCTTTTCACGAATCAGTGTCATCTGCTCCAATTATCAAGTGACAGCTACATTGGATTTCTTATAGGGGGCTGAAATACGGAGCTTAACATATTTATTTACTTATCAAATTTATATGCCATAGCTATCCATCTCATGGAAGGCAACTGGGCAGCACACAATAATAGATAAAAACAGAAAATACAATAACAGCACTGTAAATAAAAAAGCCATAGTAACAAATATCATTAAAAAAATGCTTCTTGCCAACAATAGAGCAAGTCTTGTTGTCTAGATTGGGATTCCTCATCCTCCGTCCAGAGCCCGGTACCAGGCTGTGGCATGTTGTGCACCGGACCACACATGCAGCAAGCAAGTATGCAAATGCACAAAGCTGCATTTGTGCAAGTGATGCACACACAAAAACCCCTCTCCCCCTGCCACCACTTCCATCGCCGGTCTGAAGAGCCAGAAAGGTTGGGGACCTCTAGTCTAGATTGTTGACAATTCTTATTGTACTCCTACATACTATGTATCACCTTTAGAACACAATCCTGTCAATTGGGGAGTATATTGAGTGTGGGTAAAAGAATGCTAGATGTTGCATTTAGAGCTGACTTGGGAAGAGGCATACTTTGTATTTATTCAAAATTAGGACATATAATTCTTGGGAGAAAATTACTTCTGTGAAAATTAATAAATTCTCAAGGTTGTACTTGAACTAAGATTCCTTTTGCAACTTGAAAATTAGGAGTAGTGGGCATCCTGTCTTTTGTTTAGCAATACATGGATAACAAGTTAAGAAATTGGTTACCCAGAGATCTGAGTCAGAAACTCGAAGACAGTGGCCCCCGACCTTTTGGGCACCAGAGACCAGCTCCATGGAGAAGGGTTTTTCCGTGGACTGGAGGGGGAATGATTTCACATGCTGCCTGCATTCCACAGATGGGGTTTAACTTGTTTGTATGGCTTGGTTTCTGGCATGACATGGACCAGGCTGGTCCACAGACCAGGGATTAGGGACCCTGCTCTAAGAGATATAACTACTCTCAGTAAGAATGGTATTTTGATATGGATGAGCCACTACAAATGTACTTTTTAGATTAAAATGCTAACTACCCAATTGCCCATGTTTCTTAAGAGAGTACGAAATGTGAACAACTAGATACATAGTAAAATAGTAAAATATGGAAGGATTAATCAAATCCCCTATCGTGAACATAGATATATTTGTAGTGTACCAGAATTGAGGATATAATATTTATTTGTTTATCTCATTTGTAAGCTGCCTAGAGTTGCTTCAACAGTGAGATAGGTGAGATTTAATTAATAAATAAAAATATTATTTGAGCTCCAATTGCATAGAATAGAAAAATATTATCTTGACCATACATAAAATGAAGGACTTTCTGGGACCTTACTGACATTTGTTTTTTCTCCCAAATTACAGCTCTCTTTTTTTTATTACTAAAAGTAGTATCCATGGAGTTAGCAGAACCTTTTTCTGAAACTTATTTTATTTTTCAAAATTCAGTAGACTAGCTCATGTCTCTGTGCATCATTTAATCCTCTGCTGAATCTGTTATGGCCATCCATCTTTTTAAGTACAGTTGCATATGTGGGAATGGATTCTACCTTTTTCTGGTTTTGTTTATGGAACCTGAAACTTTCTGCAGTCAAAATGGTACTGAATATTCCTATGTTATTTTTATTAGTTCTGCAAAGCTAAATTATGAATATTTTTGTGGGGCAGTTAAGCTTCTTAATGAGTTGTACAATTTGCTCCCCATACAATGAGAAGATTTTTTTCAGCAGCTGCCTCAGAAACAGTGGTAGGTTCCAGATCCCGGTGCAACTGGTACAGTGCAATGGGACCGGGCATCCACCACATGAATGTGCACAGTGCACATGCACATGCACACAGTGTGCACGTGCATACTTACTACCTGCGATGCTCCAGCTGTTCGGTTGGTGGAGCATCACACAGGCACCTTATGCTCCATGCATGTGTGCGGAAGCCCCAAAAACTTCAAATACTGGTAAGGAGCATGGGTGGGTGGGTGAGCCCTGTACTCACCCACTGTACCGGAACGGTACCTGGTGCTCCCGGCAGGCACCGGTATGCCCACCACTGGGGCGTACCAGTCGTAACCCACCACTGCTCAGAACATGCAGGTAGACCTCAACTTACAACCACAATTGAGCGCAAAATTTCTATTGATTAAATGAGACATTTGTTAAGTGAGTTTTGCCCCATTTTACAACTTTTCTTGCCAGTTGTTAGGTGAAACCCTGCAGTTGTTGAGATAGTAACTCAGTTGCTAAGTGACACAGACTTCTCCATTGACTTTGCTTGTCAGAAGGTTGCAAAAGGTGATCGCTTGACCCCGGGACATTGCAACTGTCAGAAATATGAGTCGGTTGCCAAGCGTCTGAATTTTGATCATGTAACCGTAGGGAATCTGCAATGGGCGTAAGTGTGAGAAAGTCCCTTTTTTCAGTGCCATTATAACTTTGAACAGTGACTAAAGGAACTGTTCTAAGTCAAGGAGTAACTGTAGTTTAGATCTCTCTGTATCTATTGTCCCATTCATCTGTGGAGTTACAATCATGTGCTGGGCTCTCCCCCCCCCTTTTTTTTTGCCATGACAACAAATTTAGCAGTATTTTTCTTCCTTTTTCTACTGCTTTTGGTAGTAAAATCAGCTTCACTGAAATGAAGATATTGGGGGGAATGTATAACCACTTTGTAAAAGGAAGAGGTCTTTGTCTCTTTAAAAATCAATATCTAGCACATTTTTTCTAGGCATTCCAAAAACTGGAATGATCAAAACAGAACATATCCAACATAGCTTCTGCAGAGTTCTAGAAAGTCTGAAAAGCCACCTCCCTCTTCTGCAATGCTTTCCACCTTGCTTTCATGCAGATTTCAGAACCAGAGATGGAATCCTCTAGTGAACTATTGCTAGGAGTTAATCATTGCTAAAAGCTTTGTGAACCAAAAGTCTGTTTGTCGTACCTGCAGAGCGAAAAAGACCAAAAAAATCTCCAACACAATAAACCTATAAATAAAAGCAAGGACTATATCCTTTGTGTTCTCACTGGAATCATCTTTTTGGGATAGAGTTTATTCCATTCTGAATTAGTAAACTTCTTTTAGGGTAGTTCTGCACTTCCTGTTTTGCTTTACAAACGAGCCTAAAAGCAGACAAGCCAAAATTACTTGAGAAGGCATGTTCTCATGAGAATTTTTAGCTCAATTTTTATTACTCATAACAAGTCAAGGAGATCAGATTAGCCCTGACAAGCTGAAGAATATCAGGTTGACCAGCAAACACACTGGTCCCGTTGAGATTCCTAGTCATGAAAGGATATGGTCCATACCTCTATGCCAGAACATGCCCTTTGGATGTAAAAGGTCCTAAGTTCAATCCTCATTATCCTCCAATGCAAAGTGGAAAGATGACACCCTGGAGGACTTTTGCCAGTCACAATAGGTTGGGCAGGACAGACAAAATGCCAGAATTTATATTAACACAATTTTCTCTGTGGAAAAAGCTTGTTTCAGAATTAAGAATGGGTGACAATCATGTTGATTATAATGTTGGCATTCTCCGATATATTTTAAATTCTCTAACAAAGAAAGTAGGGTGTAAGATGTTCTACAGTTGAGATCTGGAAGTTTAAAATGTATGCATTGGGCTACAGGAAGAGTTAACATATTCCCGATGTCAATATTATTCTATTAAATTTCAAAACAATACAAAGAAATAGAACTGAACCCATGAAATAGTATTAAGTTTCCAAGCAGAATTTGCACTCCTTGTTCACTAATATCTACTTGGGAATACTTCAACATTGAAGAACTTTTCTTTGATATTGTAAAAAAAAATGAGTTAGAACTCATAGTTGATTTTCTATTAATAGTCAAGAAATTTCTCAGTAGCATAGTGAACATTATTTTTTTTATTCACTGTTTTTTATAATATAACACACGGCTGATATATTGTGGCATTGTAATTACAAGAAATCATCTGAAAGCTCTTGCACAAGAATTCATAAAACCACACAAATGCATTTTCTCTTTGCTTATGTTCTTTGGATTAAATCCATAGTTATTTTTGCTACAATCAGAAAGTCCTTAGCAAGTTCCAAGTTACATTCATAGAACACTTCAAATATCCATCTAAGTCATCCCTCTAAGTCACAGGATGTGATCAACTGGATATTTATATCAGTTGTTTCTTCACCATTTCTCAGAACCAGTTCCCAAAATGTCTTAGTCTGCAGAAGGTTCTGATTGTGTAGTAATAATTTTCCTTTATAGAAATTAAGAATCCAGTTGCATTGGGACCATATTGCAATACTATATATGCAATCCTATAAATGTTCAGCAAGATAAACTCTTAAATATGCAGCCAAGAACATGCTTTATCTAGCAATAATGGGTTGAATGTCATAGTGTGTCTGCTCTTTGGCAGAACAGCTTCCACAAGCAGATCCGATTCCTTCCTCTTTATGCTTTTCTGTACATCCACATAACATTTGTTTTGAAGAGTTGGAAGATCCCCCAAAGGAGATCGGGAAGAATCTGAGCACATGAGAAAGTATCATGCTGGTAGAAGTTCTTACTATGCCATTTTCTATAGAACTATGTTGAATTAAGTTAGGCAGAAGTCAGTGAGAATCATGCAGTCTTTGACTCCATGTGTGTAAGATAAAAGGTAAGAATCAATATAACCCAAGGATTTGATTTTCATTTCATGTGAGATATTATCCCACTAATATAGATAGTTCTCATCTTATGACTGAAAGTTCCAGTGGACCTATTTGGGGGATACTTATGGTCCAGAGTCAAAGTTCTGACAGTCGGACAGCTCTCACAATCATGTGACCACACTTTGGCGTTTCTTATACATATTTTTTCACCCACTGGAAATTGTAATTTGGTACACAATATTTTTTTCTCTAGAATACACATTTTTGCTAGGTATTTCTCCGAATGTTTGCATTTTCACCATATTTTCAGAGCTGTAAACCACATTCTGGAAACAATCAGGTTTGGCTTTTTCAAAGCCAGCTATATATTATGAAGGACTGAAACTATGTTATTTTTTTAGTGTAAAAATGGTCATGTGACAAATTTACCATTCATCTTTAGAGATCTCTAGGAAAAGGGACACGGTGGCTCAGTGGCTAAGACACTGAGCTTGTCGATTAGAAGGTTCAGCAGTTCAAATCCCTAGCGCTGTGTAACGGAATGAGCTCCTGTTACGTGTCCCAGCTTCTGCCAACCTAGCAGTTCGAAAGCATGTAAAATGCAAGTAGAAAAATAGGAATCACCTTTGGTGGGAAGGAATTCTGTGCACCTTCGGTGTTTACTCATGCTGGCCACATGACCCCGGAGACATCTTCAGACAGCGCTGGCTCTTTGGCTTTGAAGCAGAGATGAGCACCGCCCCCTAGAGCCAGGAACAACTAGCAGATATTTGCGAGGGGAACCTTACCTTTTTAGGTGAGGATTCCATATATGAAAGCTATCAGAAAAAGTTATCTGCCATTCACTCTTTATTACAGGTACTCTTCGACTTACAGTAGTTCACTTAGTGACTATTTGAAGTTATAACAGCACTAAAAAAAGTGACTTATAACCATTTTTCACATTTACAACCTTTGCAGCATCCCCATAATCATGTGTCAAAATTAACACGCTTGGCAACTGATGTATATTTATGATGGTTGCCATGTCCCGGAGTCAAGTCTAACAAGTAAAATAACTGAGGAAACCAGATTCACTTAACAACTATGTTACTACCTTAACAACTGCGGCAATTCACTTAACAACTGTGGCAAGAAAGATCATAAAATGAGACACAACTCACTTAACAACAGCAACAGAAATTTTGGGCTCAATTGTGGTCAAAAGATGAGGACTACCTGCATTTGGTTTATAGAATTTATAGTTCCAGTCACAACAGAGGTGGGTTCCTACCAGTTCGCACCTATTCGGTAGAACCGGTTCGTCAAATCTACCGAACCGGTTAGAAGAGGTTCCACCAGTGGACCCGGAAAGCAGGCCACACCTACAGAAGAGGTTCCAAAATTTTTTGAAACCCACCACTGGTCCTTGGATATGATTATTCTACACTATCATGCTCATATTTATAAAACTCAGTGCCTCTGTGAAAGGTAAGGATGACTACTGCGTTTGTGGTGCAATCAGAACATTGCATGTGTTGAAGTTGTTTTAACGCAAACCAAAGATGCCTTTTAAAAAACAAGTTTACATCATATCCTTATGCATGCCAGTGCTGTGTGTGAGGTAATTTAAGATGGTTCTGACAAGTGGAGTCAGCATCTTCATATCCGGTCCCATGGGCGGCAAGCCTCTCCCATCTAGTCACATGGGTGGCAAGCCACTCCCACAAAGGAGGCCACACCCACAGAGTAGGTTCAAACAATTTTTGAAACCTACCACTGAGTCACAACTATAATGATAACTGAGTGAAAACAGGACAAAGTGAAATATTATTATCATGTCCAGACTTTTAAGTAGCAAGGTAAAGGGGAAAGAGCATATTATACTGTTTTCTACTATACTGGTGCTATAGAGTGGCAGTTGGTTTTTTTGTTTGCTTTTGTCTTTTGGGGTTTTTTTTGTTTCTTGTTTTGTATTTCATCATTAAATAAAAAATGGCAGAGTCACAAATACTCTATTAGCAGGTTGCTCTAAGTTTAGTGACCTCTGTCTCCCTCGTGGTGTCCTTTGCCAATAATTCATACCTACAAAATAACAGTACATGACAAGAATGTCCAGCATATGTTTTTATCCAAATGGCTGTTGAATTATAATTTTGAATGAATCAAAGAGATTATTTCACAGGAGAGTATGCTAAATACTTGAACTGGAAGGGATGGTAAAGGAGTAAACAAAGAGGAGTATGTTGGTTTCAGGACCTCAAAATGTAGGACTGATAAAAGGAAGTCTTTCTTTACACCGTGTGTAATTAAACTGCATAATTCACTTCCACCTGATACTGCGATAGCCTCCAATTTAGATAGTTACCAAAGGAGGACAGGGCAAATGTTTGGGGGATTGGGTTGTCAATAGCTATAAGTCTTGATTGCTGTAAACTATCTCCAGAGTCAAAGGCAGCCTGTCCTAAATACCAGTTGCTAGGGAACAATAGTCAAAAAAGCCCTCATATCCTACTTTCCCAGTTTCCCAGATGCCTCTATTGGCCACAGCATAATACAGAAGGCTGGGCCAGATGGGTTTTGGCCTGACCCTTCAGGTTTTATGTTCTTAAATTCCACGGACCTATCTCAGCCGGAGAAGAAGAAGGCAAAAGTTCAGCATCAGGAGAAACAATAAAGCAAAGAATTTGTAACACAGGCAGCAAATTAAACCACATCACTTGATAAGCAGCTTTTTTACATAGATTTAGAAGGAAGATATTTTGACCTTTCTCAGTTGAAAGTCTATCTGAGGATAATAGACTTTGCAGTCCATCATTGTGGAGGGGATCAGATTGGCGGCCACAATATTTTTTAAAAAACCACATCAACCAAAAATTTACTTTCGCCATGCTTTTTGTTTGCTCTGCTTTTAAGAATTCTACTAGTTAGAGAAAGTCTACAGACCATGTTTCACAACTGTAGCTAGACGGCAGGAGAAATCTGTTTTTAAAATCCATCTTCCTTTGCCTGTTACTGATGTGTTCAGGGTGAACGTTTTTCTTTTTAAAGTATAAACCAACAGATTCTACTCAGCAATTGGCAATTTTTCTCTACAGTGAGAAATTTCACAAAGTACTCTTTTGGCTCTGCCTCCTGCACAAGGGAAGATCTGTTATAATTACTCAAATCAGCTAGCTGGGGTTTGGATTAAACACTTCTCGTAAAGGTGGAATTATTCTGTAAAGGGACGGAAAACAATATTTCTGCAACTACTATATTCTGAGTAACACCCAGCCCATCAATATTTTATCCGGATTTCTTTGCTTTTTTATTTTCAACTATTTTAGAGTTTGGTTTTATTTCCCTCTGGTTTTCCCCCCTATAAAAATCAGCATTATAGGGTGACCTTTTTTCAAAGGGCAGCTTTTTCACTCCATCTCTCCTCTAAAGATAGTGACATTAGTTTTGTAAATTAATAAACAGGCGGGCATCTGAGGACTGCATGAAGCCTCCATCACCCTTCATTGTGCTTTCTCTTCTGACCCCACTTTCCAGTGCAGGGCCCTCATCTTGACAACAATGCCCTGAAAGCCTGTGTGGCACTTTGGGATCACACTTGAAAAGGTCTTTGGCTGAGGCTGGCTTTCAAGCTGGGGGGACAATTGGCAAGAGGCCTGTGGCTATTCATGCAGAACCGGCAGTGAAAAATGCCTGAAGTCAGTTTCAGGGGTGGGCAATGCCCCCCAAAAAGAAAGCCCACATAACACGAATGGCTGCTGCTAGGCGACTCAACCCAAAGGCATGTCACTAGCAGGCCTCCATGCGCCAACATCAATGGGCTCATCCTTTCCCTATTAGGGGCCTAAACTGATGGAGAAACATGAGAAGGGACTAAGAGCAGGAAAAGGAAATAATGCAAGGGTACATTGTGGTCAAGGCAGATATTGTTGCATCGGACAAACTGGTAGGCTGAAATAAAGTCACTGGCATCTGGGACTTTCTTTTTCCGTGCATGACTGGTGCCTATCGTAGAAGAACAAGAAGAAGAAGAGGAGGAGGAAGAAGAACAACAACAGAGTAATAAAGATATTCAGCACATTTCTGTGTGCATCTCTGGTAAGCACTAGCAGGGTGGGATGTTATTTTATCTAACACTTATCACAGTGGCTTGTGATTCAATTCATTTATTCTGAACCAGTGCAATTCAGACTTGCAGAAACAAAGTTGCTGGTGTTGCTGCTGCTGTTATTTGTTTAGTTTCTGTTGCTTCCTTGGCCCTCCTTGGCCCCACAGGTAGATGCCACATTCTGTCGAGTCCTGAGTGAAATATTTAAGGCCAAGTTATTTTGTTTCTCCCTTAACCTGGCAGATATTTTTTGCACATGCCACAGAAAACCTCACAAGCACCTTTTCTCATCCTTGTCTCTAAAAATAAAGTTTAGCAGAACAATAAATAATTATTTGCTATTATTTTGGTGTTCAAAATTTGTTGTTTAAGACAACTGCCTCATATTTTCCTAGTGATAGCTTTGCTCCTGAAAATTAGCATGTCTGCTCTTAGTCATTTTTATACAGTGCAAAAATGTACAAAATTAGTTTAATTGGTAGGCATCAAGGCAGCCTTTGATTATGGAACTCCCTCCTAATTTTTCCTCATTCTAGAGGGGAAAGGAGTCATTTTTGCTCAACAAACATTGTCCTATCCAAACAATTGTTATCTGGTTTTATATTTTCATTTGGAGCATTTTTAGATTGTTCCATTTTATCTCTTGTCATGACACAGAGTTTTTAATACCTTATTTGTATATGTCCTCGATGATTTTATGAATAAAAAGTGACTGATCTATATTTTGTCAGTTAATGGATTCATTCATTTATGTAAATAGTAGTATGTAGTCTAGACTGGTTCAAGGAATGCTGTGTTGGGGGTGGGGAAGTGTGTGGATTCCTCCTTACACAAAAATTAGATCACAATAAGAGCTGAGCACCACTGCCCATATCCAAGGTGAAAAGAACCAGCCTCACCTCTGATTGTGATGGCCTCCACTGAATAAGATTTCTGCCTTCTCTGCTTGAGAAAAAAATGAGACAAGTAGCAGGAAGAGTGGCAGGCATCGATCTGGCATGAAAAATTTGCCAATTTTTGAATCCCTACAATTGGCTTTTGCCTTGATGTGGATAGAATTATTCCATTCAGATCTTAATTTTATCAGGGTGGGTTGGCATCATTTATACTGAAAAAATGTATTTGACAAATGCTATCAGTGAGTATCAGGCCACAAGAGCCATCAGTTGGTAAATTGTCATTCATCCTCAGCATCTTTTTCTTATGCAAAAAATGAGTTTGGGTGCAAAGATGGCTAGTTGTGGACACATAAGGAAACCTTTTTTTTCTTAATGAGTTGCCTTGGTTGCAGTAGATTAAAATATCACCATAAGAATAGTGAAGTCTAACACATCTGGAAGGCATCCGTTTGGGAAAATCTGACCTAACAGAAGTCACCAAAATAACAGTACAACATTAACATTTCCTTCAGAAGAAAACTCATTACACTGACACTTTCTACAGAACAGGAAGACAGGATGTTCCTTGTACTTATAGGAAGCAGAAGTGCTTCAAGTAACAGAAATACATTCAAAATCAATAGTTAATGAGCACTATAAGCATCCCTCATATATTTACCAGCTATTGTAGAATTTAGTACATGGTTCCATAGAAGCTTAAATAACCCACCATCCAAATCATAACGTTTACGCAAATTAAAACATCTACTTTGGCATGAATGTTGTTTTCAGCAGAGATATTCTTTGGTTTACAATGAACAAACTCTTCCTAAATTACTTTAAAGGCTATTGTCCTTTAAAGTAATTTCACAATGTGATTTGTTTTCAGTAGGATTGTTTATTATAGGCAGGGTTGAAAGCTATGAAAATTTATCCAACACTTCCTCCCAAACTGTCTGCTCCTTAAACTCTAAAAGAGTCAAGAGACAAGCATCATATTATTTCACTTCTCCCATGCACTAGGTTCTTACAAAGCTTTGCTTAAATATACAAAAGCATGATTATAAGGGTGTTTACCACCTCAGTTATGCTGTGGTAGTGTGTGAGTTTGTGTGAGGGACATAAGATGGGCTTATGATCAAAGAGCAATTTGCTAGCCACAGAGGAAGCATTTTACTAATCATATCAGGAGCAACTGAAATGAATGAAAATCAGGTGAATCAGAATCATTTTATACAAGAAAGCCTCTTCATTATATTTTTTAGGTGTCTGTTTAAGTTTTGTGGTGCTTTTTTTAAAAAAAATGCAAACCATATTGTTGGTTGAAGCTATTATCTCTGAATCCAACATGCTAATTTAGGAGACACAAGTTGTACAGCACAATCTGAAACCTTTGTCTCTAGCTTTTACTGGTTTTTCCCAGAATCTTCCAGCTGAAATACCCTTTGGCTCTTGGTGGAACTGGCTTGCCTTTGTAATAGTGTGCCTCCTAATTCAATGTATCTTTCTACATGGACTCACTTTGAAATATAGACCAAATAGGAGAGGCAGCTTTGCTCAGAATAAATACAGTCATTAAGAAGCCATAACATTGGTGGGTTCCTATTGGTTTGAACCGGTTCGGCTGAACTGGTAGTGGTATGGCAGCCTGGGTCACTGGAACCGGCAGTAACCCAGGCCTGCCATGCCTCTGAACCGGTTCCCCGGTCTCTTCTCCCATTGCTGTCATGTTTCTGCAGATGTGCATAACAGTTTTCAGTCAACGGCACATGTGTGGCAATATGTGGTGGGCATGCGCACGAGTGAAGTGAACACCGCACTGGCAAATCACCCTCTCAGCAAACTGGTAGTAAACCAGTTAGGAACCCATCACTGAGCCATAAACTATTCTCTGTAGAAAGGAAAGGGTTCTAGTCAGTACTGATTTCAACCCCATTCCCCTATATATTACACAGGGATTAATGTGAAGGTTTCATAACTGCATGATAGTTCTCACTTTATTTTGGTTTTTGGACTGTCTTAACTTTCATGCAATTATGTAAGACCTTCTCATTCCTATCTTTAGAATCTGGAGAATTTTATTTTTTAAAGAAAAAAAAACCTATCCATTAAAAGTTACATTTTCTCCCTTTCGCCTTAATTTTTACAAATGTTAAGTTTGCTTCTTTATCTTGCCCTCTCCCCTTTAGGTTAATTACAACTGCAGCTCCATAGGATAAACATATCATTATATAGATCAGAAATTATTATCGAAACAGTTTATTACATGACATGCCCATTTACTATCTATCCTAGGAAGGATTGGAAACATCTAATAGAAGTAATACTTTAATAGCACCTACCCCCAGCAAAAAAATGTTTTAAGAGCCTATTTATCCAAATAAATATAACATTCTTACACAGGAGTAAATGTCTCTCAGAGAAGGACTTCTCAGTAATGCGTGCATTAGGGTGATACTGTCACATCACACACAAAAAAAATGGTTCACAGATGTTGTGTACAAAAATAGCCACCCCAATTCATTCAGCAAGTCAAATATTCCAGAAGTAGGAATCAGGAACTGTACTCCTTCCTTCTTGCATATGCAGCCCTGACCAAATGACTTCCTTTCTTGCACAACAAAAATTTCATAAAGCAAGGGGGAGATTAAGAGACTAGGTATAATATAGAACTAATAAACATCTAGGAACCGTATCTGTTCTTAACTTATTTTAAAAAGTACAGAAAGATTCAACTATTATTAAATATGTATATCTGAGCCTTATTCTTCAGTAATAATCATTCTGATCCTCCAAAGATTTCATGACTAGCTTAAAGAATGTACTCTTGTAGTTTATTCATCTCAGTGAATGACTTGGTGGCAAACAGAGTTAAAATAGAATAAAACCAATATAACCAAACATTACAAAGATTAAAATAAAGGCAGCCATGAAACAGCAACCCATGTCACTCACACAACCAAGAAGTAGGTCCTGCACATAACTGGGCTCTAGGCCTGGGCAGAGGATAAATTGCATTATCCTGGAAATAAATGGAAATGCCCAATTGATTAGCTTAAAATAAAAAAGGCTGCAATGCCAAGTCTCATGTAACATGCTGTTTCTGGGCATTACAACCACATTACAAAAAAAGAAAGAAGGAAGGAAAGCAGCACATTGCAGTGTATGTCATTTGTTCCCTTACCTTACCATCCACCAGTTATCCTGTTCCCTAGTACTGAAGCAAGATCAGGACATTATAAGAGAAATGAAAATGTGCACCACAAGATATGAAACCATTAGTCAGCACTTGTGTTCTGTTTAAAAATCCACAAGCAGGGACCAATTCTCATTTGGAAAACAAATATTGACATGGCCGTTGCACTCCAGTTCCCACATTTCAAAAGGCTTGCCTGAAATCTAAAGGGAAACTGTGTAATAGTTTGTGTTGTTCTAGCTAGTGATGGGGAAGAAGAAATGCCCACAAAAGCACTATTCAGCCTCATGTGTGGAGGCTTCCTCACTGCACACTGTGCTGCCTGTGTGGACATCAGGGGGTGAGCTAAGCCGGTGTGCATGGCAGTGAGAAGCAACTTAAAACAGCTTCACTCCTGGCTCAGGCATTTATTCAAGCTTTGAATGTTATGACTGAACTGTGCCAAAGTGTAATGATGGTCACATGGTAGAGAAAGTGACAAGCTGGATCCAATTTTTCATTCATTAGTTCATCCCCTCAGTTATTCACTCAATTTGTGATGCCAAATTGGCTTTGCAGACCTTGATTCCAGGACTGGAACAACCTACTCTGAAGATATTCCTTGGCTGGAAAAAAGCTCCACATTGGTGCCTCCAAATGAAAGATGGAGATGGTCTGATTTCTTCCACCCAGATGTTTTCTCAGAAACTCCAGCAGAAGGTTCTTCGGCACACATAAACAAAAGTCCCTAGAAATGCCTTGACATTATCAATAGCAATAGCACTTAACTTATATACTGCTTCATAGTGCTTTACAGCCCTCTCTAAGCAGTTTACAGAGTCAGCATTTTGCCCCCAACAATCTGGGTCCTCATTTTATCCACCTCAGAAGGATGGAAGGCTGAGTTAACCTTGAACTGGTAATATTCGATCTGCCAAACTGCCAGAAGCTGCCTACAGTACTGCACTCTAACCACATTACTCAACTGTGATAAGGCTCTAGACAATCTTGGCTCTTTTTCAACAAACTACCGTATTCCTTTTAGGTATATCATAGTCCTACACAGGTAGTCCTCAACTTACAACAGTTCATTTATGACATTCAAAGTTACAACGGCACTGAAAAAAGTGACTTATGACCACTTTTCACACTTATGACCTTTGCAGCATCCCCATGGTCACGTAATTTATATTTGGGTGCTTGAAAACTGACTCCCATTTGTGACGGTTGCAGTGCAGCATCCCCATGGGGTGATGTGATTTCCTTTTGCAAAACTTCTGACAAGCAAAGTCAGTGAGGAAGCTAGATTCACTTAACAACCATGTTACTAACTTAACAACTGCAGGGATTCACTTAACTGTGGCAAGAAAAGTCATAAAATGGGGCAAAACTCACTTTAACAACTGTCTCATTTAGCAATAGAAATTTTGGGACCACTTAGGGTGAATAGAACACAGTGAGTATGATTTTTTCCCCTCTGCTACAGAAATAATTTACATAATGACCAACTAAAGACTAGCTAAGAAAAAACTTATCAGTGTTTCTCAACCTTGGCAACTTGAAGATGTCTGGACTTCAACTCCCAGAATTCCCCAGCCAGCATTCACATTCGCTGGCTGGGGAATTCTGGGAGTTGAAGTCCAGACATCTTCAAGTTGCCAAGGTTGAGAAACACTGAGCTAGAAACATCATTTGTTCTCTAAAATACCCAGGAAAAGATGTATAATTTTATTGATTAACAAATATTGCTTGAGTCACAAGTATATTTTCCTGCAGTTTGCTTTGTTATAAGCACTAAGTTCAGTGATTTTGTAAGACTTCTCACATCTACTTACAAGTAGTGCAGTTAATCAAGCAATAATACAAGATTTCAAGCATACTTACTCAATTGATCATAACAATAGTAGTGAATGCACTACAAAGTACATCTCTAAAAACATATTAAACACAAAATATTAAAAAAGGATGAAGCCCACCATTTTATGTTTTGTCTCTGAAAAGCATCTGAGTCAGATATAATGCTAATCTGGATGGATTTAGATACAATCCAAAAAAAAGTGTCTAGTTTATGGGTCCATATTTAGGTATGCTTAAAACAAGCCATTGACATCACTGAGTCTGTAGCAAGAAAGAAAAATTAACCCACAGATCTGCTGGTTCTCCCCCAAGCAACAGCTATACGTTGTCTAGTCCTCCTCAGTCCTCCATTTAAGCCATCCAGTGAGGGAATAGTATAATCTTGGGCTAGCTGATATCCTTATTCCTTTATTTCTCTCCTCACAATTTCTTGATATGATGAGGAACAAATGTTGAACTTTCCTCCCCCCACTTTTTTTTTTAAAGGAATCACTGGAGAGAGAGAGAGAGAGAGAGAGAGAGAGAGAGAGAGAGAGAGAGAGAGAGAGAGAGAGAGAGAGATCTTTTCTTTGAAGAATGGTGGGAAAGAAGAAGGAGGCAGCCACAGGATTTGGGAGGTAAGACAAAGTGAGAATTCTTGCCAATGGACAATTGGCCACCTCGCAGCTCCAAAGGAAGCTTTACAAAACTGCCTTCACAGCATCTCTTATGGAGCAGGAGCCAAGTCATAATTAATTGGCTCAGCTTCCCAAGGCCGACATAAACTCCAAGATGATAGGAATGGGGATACAAGAGGAAGAAAAGTCCTGACCTTAGATTAGTGTTGGCCCTGTATAAGGAAGAGGTCCAAATATGAATTCAACCCATGGCCTTTTTGCTAAACTATACTACTCCATTATACTAAATGTTCTCAGTGGTATTTAGTGCAAAGATTATTTTTTTCACTTTGTAGACACTGTAGCACTAATGCACTCTTTTTAAGACTTGAAACAACTTTCCTATAGTCGGTGATTTAAACTTGCTCCCACTCACAACCAAGTGTGGTCTTAGCACACACTATGGAATGACTTTAATCAAAGCTACTCTAGGAATTCTGGAATATTGTTGGTAATATTTTGCCAACATTTTACTCCCTCAACTTCCTTTGGTTGGATACCAGACAAGAGTGGGAGGGTGAGTTAAATTTTATGCAAGGAGGGGGGGGGGGAAACCACTTCAAATTGCTTCAGAAGAAAATGATTTCTGCAATATTAAGGATTTTTATCCAGCAAATGCAATGTTGGCATAGAATAGAACTCAGTCAAATAAACTGAGAAAAAGTAGAAGAATCTTGCCATGATTACCTACATTTTATAAAGCAGGATTTGCAGGATAAGTTAAATGCATCTGAATTAAGCTGATAGGCGGGATTTCTCTAATTTCTTAACAATGAAAATGTTCTTACCATGGTGCATCTTGTTCATTTGGTTGTGAAATAATTTACAACAAGCTGATTCTTACAGAGACATTAGTTTATTTGTTTTTTAAATGGATACATTCGTCCATCTCACTACTCACTACTCTGGGTAATTTACTAAGTTAAAAACCAAGAAAGCAATAAAAGATCAACCAAAATAATCACAAAAATGATTTAAACATTGAAAACAATTAAACTATTAAAATCATAACCAGCAACAGAGCACTACTTGTTTTTTTAAAAGCACAATCACTTAGCAGGATTCCCATTCATGTCATCAGATCCCCAGGCCAGATGACAAACCAGGTCTTCAAATATTTTAGGAGGCCAATAAGATTTGGAACAATCTCACCTCAGAAGGATAATGTTTCAAAGGGTGGGTGTTGCAGTAGAAAAATATCTCTTTCTGGGTTCCATCAGATGGTATTTTTTGTAAACACGACCTGCAACCTGCTTTTTCTGTCAGGTTTCATTTATTTTATTTAGTTAGTGCATGGCAATATTACATTATCCAGGAAACCACAATGCTAATACATAGTAGTAGTTTGGCTGCCTAAGACTTGTTTGGTTTATGCTTGTGCACTTTCTAAGGTGTGCCACACCTAGCTCCGTATCTGAAAGAAACATGAGAGGCATCCTGCAGTGTTATCCAGGGCCCTCTTCCTCCAGCAAAGCCGCCTCGCAAATGGGAAGGTTCAGCACCGGCAAGTTTCTGACCATCTACACGAGGCTCGTCTTCCCTTCAAATTGGTACCTATTTATCCTCTTGCATATAGCATGCTTTCGAACTATAGGACAGAAGCTGAGGTGAGTGAAGGGAGCTCACCCTGCTACACAGTGCTAGGATTCGAACTGCTGGAGCAAAAACCATCTCCAGCATCGTTAAGCCACTGAGCCACTGCATCTCTTAATAAATCTTATGGGATGGGTAGATATGGCTGAGGTCAGGCAAGTCCCTTCAGTCCAACTCCATGTAGGACTATAGGTCATGATAGGTAATTGTGTAATCCAACTCACTGCTCCAAGTTAGAAAGACTTTGATTAATATAATGTACCAACTTAAAGTAGCAACCTAAAAAATAAACAATTTCATGATAATTTATGCTCTTGTAGATATTTATAGAATAAAATTGAAGGGAGTTTTGTAATACAAATGTCATCTTAGGACATTGCTAAAGTATTATTGTTTAATTCATTGAAAGGCTTTCATGAGAGGCTTTTGCTGTTGTATTTGAAACAACAGTTCTTTCTATTATAAATAATGGAGTATACACTAGTAGTCAAATATTGTTAATTAGAATTATATATTTTAATATACTTTTACAATGATCAATGTTTTAATGAAGATTGAAGTCAAGTTGCTCATCAAAAGTGCTTAATGGAACAACCTTGCTTCTTTGAGCAATACAATCACCTCAATTTGCTTCACTTTTCTTCTCAGCTCTTTCCAGCCTCATCTTAAGGGTCTTCTCCTGCATGGAAATGCTGGAAGAAGTCACTGTCCATCACTTAAGCTCCTTTCATCATTTTCACTCAGCTCCTAAAAGTCTTTTTCAGTTTTTGCAAGTGCTAGAAGAAGCTAAGAGGAAGATGCAAGGCAACACAAAACACTTTGTGGAGGTAAATCAAAGCTATCTTGTCCAATCTGATGATCAACACCCTTGATTGGTGAGCTCTCCTGAGTCTAAGAAATCATTGCACTGGTCTCATTTGAAACCAAACTAGTATGTGCAGCCATGTCTTTTGCAAAATATCGCTCCAAACTTGATCGCAGAAAATATGACTTCAGGAACAGAATGGTCAATGCCTGGAATGCACTATCTGACTCTGTTGTTACATCTTCAAACCCCCATAACTTTAACCTCAAACTATCTAGTGTGGACCTCACCCCTTTCCTAAGAGGTGTGTAAGGGGGTGTGCATAAGCCACCAGCGTGCCTACCGTCCCTGTCCTATTGTCCCCATTTATTTGGACCCATTTCCTGTGTTCGTGTCCATGTTTAAACTTATACCTGTTATCTTGTACATGTTGACAAAATAATAAATAAATAAATAAATAAATAAATAAATAAATAAATAAATAAATAAATATTCAGGACAGAGAGGTTTCCCATCAATAATGAAATCTCTAATCCTTGAAACACTATCTTGCAGTCTTTGAATTGATTCTACTGAACCATGATTTTAAAGCCTTTGTTACCAAGGGGAGGAATCAAGAGTCAGACATTATTGCCATGAATTCCAAAACTTCTAAAAGAAGTTTTCTGATAAATATAATTAATAGTAATTAACTAATTTCTTAACAATAGGTATTACCTAACAGCCTGAAGGTCCAGTACTATTTCTACTTGTATCCATGTAGTATCCATGCACCTTATCCATGATCTATGTAGTAGTGCTTATAAATGAAGATATAATCATTTGCTGTATAGAAACTAAATAACAGACAGAAGGATTGAAGTGCTTAAAACAAGAATAGAATTTGAGGAATAATAGTCATTTTGTGTATTTATATATGGTATGATTTTTATACTGCCTCCTTCAAAGCATCTCTAGGAGCCTTATACCATAACTTCATAAAATCATCACAACAATACCATAAAAGTCAAAAAAATATAATGTAAAACAATATCACCCTCCTTATTAATGGCAGCTTGAGCAGATTGATGAGGTCCAAAGCCCCAATGGAATTGAATAATTTTTAGTTCCTTTTTTAAATGGGTGAAGGTTATTTCATTGGACAGCAGCAGCTCCTCGGGAGGCTTGGGATCCATCAAAATCTACCAGGAGATGAGTCAATCCTCTTGGGTTGAAGGCACAAGATAAATGATTGCATTAAAGGCAACACCTTAAGTTGTTGAAGCCAAGTCATAGAGAACTATGTAGATTAAAACCAACACTTTAGTGAGAGACAATGCAGTGCTCACAGGACTAGTGTCTTGTTAATATCATGGCGGTTTCCTGCCAACACATAGGGAACCATTCTATATCAGCTGCTGGATACTTGAGTGATTTTCAAAGACAGCCCAATATAGAGCATGCTGCAGTAATTCAATATCAAAATAATGAGAGCATGAGTCACCATGGCCAACAATTCCGGCTCTAAATATGGCTGCAATTGGTTCACAAGTTGGGCAAAAGAGTACCTGGACAAATATCTTCATAAAGTGGTAATAGTCAATCCAGAGAACCTTCAAATTGCATGATTTCATACACAAATCCAAAGGATAATGTCTCCCATTAGTTTCGTACCTAAACTCTGTGATACCCCAACAATACCTGGCCAATAGTTTAAGCTCTTATATTTCAGCATATCCAACAGGAAAGAATATGTAGACTGGTATCATCCACCCCAAATCATGCAGGCTGCCTAGAAGGATACCATACCTGATGGTATTAATTTTCACCAGTCATCCTCAGAAGTTGCTTACAGTATACCATAGATGTAAACATACAAATATTCAATTTTACACTCCCAATAAAAACTTTGTAAGAGTAGAACAAAAATCTCAACCAATAATCATTCCTTGATCATTAAATGTATATGCCAAAATAATAAGAGCCCAACACACTCAATTGTCTAATAATTTCAAAAGATCTGTCTGAATACTGTATAGAATAGCATGCATTGGATACATCTTCTCTATGGCTCATTCTAGAAGGAGTCATGACTTTTTTCAAATGAATTATAATGCTCAGAAATTTTGCATTCTTATGAAGCCTGCATGGAAGAAAGGAGCTGATAAGGCATGGTGAAGCTCCTTTCCTTTCTTCAGTCTCCTAGACTTTAGATGATATTTTGCTGAGATGGAAACCTTCTGGATGAGTCTTGATAAGCTTGAGTATGAGCAGTCTAATTGCTTCTGTCTTCCTTGGGCTCCTTTTGCTGAGAACCCAGGTTTCCAGTGCAAACCCCTTTTCCCCGTATCGGGTACAGTTGCCACTGGATGGCTTGATCATCCTTCTGTGACCAAGTACCCACAACATCCAATGTTTAGGTTACTATTCAAAGCTCTCAGCTAGCATGCCTCAATAGATCTGGAATAAAGGATAATCAAGACTGCCTGAGGAAGGTAGAAGAATTAGGCAAAGGGTCAGCTGTATATAGGAATGCTCTCATACTTACCGCAAGGCATCTTAGTCACTCTTCAAGGCAATGAGCAAGCCACATGCTACCACATTCCCAGGCTTTGGGAAGCAAAACAAACAAGGCCTCAAAGCTCTGGAAGAAGCTCAGACCCATAAAGTCCAGACTCAATCAAACAGAGCACAGAGCAAACATAGTCCAAAGGCAGTGGAAAGCAAATGCAGGCAAATAAACTCCAGACCTTATGAAACAGAGCACAGATAGACACACTTCCAAGCACAAGGAGAAAAGCAAACAGACACAAATAGAGTCTAAACTTAATGAAGCAGATAACTGAAACAGTAGCCGTCTCATTCTCTCTCCAAGTTAAATCAAAGCAACTGACCTCCAATTCCTCGAAGCTGTAGGGAAAGAAGGAACATTCGAATGTTTTGCCTTAGGGGGGGCGGGGGATTTTGTGTCATACATCTGCTCTGCTTCATGAGCAGAGATGTGATTTTAATACTTTTCCATGATGAATCAGTCGTCCTCGAATTCATGTATGTTTTCAAGTAACATTTTCTAACGATGTCCATGGAACATGGAGAGAAAAGTAGGAACAAAATAATCTTTATATTAATATTCCCATCCTTAATATGTAAATGCATAGCTGGAAGGTGACTGGAAGAGCTGCACAGGCATGAGATGCCATTAACTTTCTTTCAGATAGTCATCAAAAATCTTTCTTTCCTATGGGCTATTACTGCACACATTTTGGGGGTTTCGCTTTCCCTGAATGCCATTTGTTGATAGAAATGTGGGTTATAAGCCCAATAAAAGAAATAAATCCATATTATTTTATCAGTGTGTTCTTTATATTTAAAACAAACACAAAGCCAATTTCCATTTAATTTCGAAGGAGACATGTTGTATTTCTTTTTCAAATGTATTCAACTGTAACATTAAAGAATATCTTGATATGAGTATGTTGGCATTTAGCGCATGGTTTCAGTGCTGGAAAATCTATGAGCATTTTACGTAGTGAAATACCATGTGCAATTATGTTGGTGGTGTATTGGAACATCTTTGGGGGTTCTGCACTAAACGCTTGGTTATAAACATATTTCAAAATGCATATCTTATGATATAAAGTGGCCGTTTAAATAAAATATATTTAGAAATGCATGCTTTGTGAGATTGTTTCATTTTTCCACATGGATCTTTTTTTTTAAATCTAATGTATTGGGAAGGACTTACTGCTGAGCACATATGAGAATGGACTGAATCTAAGCCAACTGTGTGATACAGTTACCAAAAACATTTATGCAATCTTAAGGAGCATTCACAGGAACTTACCATTTCTGCCAAGAGAATTAATAATTCTGCATTAGTCAGACCACATTTGGAGCATTGCGTCCTATTCTGGACAACAGATTTTTAAAATTACAAACGGGAGTGAGCTCCGAGAAATTTGATCAGGATGGTGCATAGAATTGGCAACCATATCTTTGTGAAATGGCTGAAAGAGATGGAAATGTGTGGCTTGGGGAAGAGAGGATAAGGGGGAATTCTTCTATGATGCTTCGGAAGTGACTACTGGAACAGTCCTCAACTATTGTAATAGCTGCACCAGCTCTTCCACAATCTAATCTGCAAATTCTTGTGAAAATATTCCCTTGTCCATGACAACTTTTTAAAAGTGAAATTATAGGCAAAGAGTTGGTAGTTCCTGGGCATTTAATTATTCCCTTGATTTGTGGTGTCTTCCCAAGTTATTTTTTTGTTCGCAGACGTAGATTTTTGTTTTTGCCTCTCAGCCTACACATTGCATAAAGTTTGGTAAGAGCTGGAGCCAGAAAAAATACTGATGGTTTTCCATGAGGCTTCATTGCCAGCTTTACCCTTCTAGTTTAATATTATTTCTGAGGTTTTCTCTCATAACCATTTTTCCCCAGTTTTTTTACTTAATTCATAATTGCTTAGTTGCTCTGTAAATAGATGTTCTAACTTAGTGGGGAATCTTCTTGGCTAATTGTCTGTTAAATGGAAAGATTATCGAAGTTTGGAACTTCTAAAAGCAGAACCCCACTGTCTTCTCCTACATGTTTTCTATATATACCTTCTTTTTAAGAATGCTAGTAAGAATCCCTAATCACTCATTTGATTAGGTAAGTCTTGCCTTCTTGCAAAAATAAAATGTCTCCAAGTAAAAGTGACAAACAGTGAAACCATGACTGAAAAAAAACCCCTCTTTCACCAGCAAAAGAAACTTTCAAAATATTTTAGATAGGATTTTGGTCCAATCAATGTATGTATGTATGCATGCATGCATGCATGTATGTATGTATGTATGTATGTATGTATGTATGTATGTATAGGGAGGGAGGGAGGGAGGGAGGGTGGGAGGGAGCAAGAGAGACACACACACACACACAGAGAGAGAGAGAACGAACTGTGGAAAGTCAGAAAATTTCAGAATTCTGTCCTGCTTGAAATATTGTTAGAGGGTTGTCAATGAGCAATTAACCTGAGATTACCTTTATAATCTTTTTGGTAACAAGTGAAGACTGATGTACTCACACTTGCATTGAAATTATTTTATGGTTTAATATTTCAGATGCAATAGTTTTGTTTCAGTTATTTGCTTTACAGTTCACAGAGAGAAGTTGGAGACAAAGAGAGAGAGAGGAAATCTTGAGTTGAGAGAACTATTGCATTTCATCCATCCTTCACAAAGGCACTCAGTGTTAGCCCGTTGAGGTAGGGCAGACAAGAGGCATAGCAATGAATACTAGCACTATTTTTATTGTAAGGCTAAATTAACAGAATCTTGCAAATTGGAAAGTACCTCTTCCATCCCTTATTTTTGCTCCCCAAAAGTAGGTAGGGTCTCTTCTGAGTCCTCCTTTGGATTGAAATTTCATTTATCAGACTGTTGCTTAGTCTACAGCTCTTCTTTCTGTCTCCCAAGGTCAGACCCACATCTCATTACACTGAGGCTCTGCTACCTGTCAGCTAGCATCCTATAAATAATGATTCTGCTGTAGATTATTTAATAGCAAAAGCAGTTGACTCTCTTTTTCAGAATATCTGAGGATTTTCACATATTGTGCTAAATCCATAGTTGTTTAAACATGATTTGTTAAGAAAGCCATAGTTCATTGGATTCATGTATTGCATTACACCATACTTTCCAGCAGCTGGAGCTTAGAAAGTACACTGCCAAACACCAAATAATTAATTAAGGTATACCTCTCCCCTTCCTCACAGACATTATAAGTATGCGAAGTCATAATGGCTATAATATAAGAATACGAATCTGTAACAAAGTGTGTGGGCTTATATGTATGTGTGATGTCAGATCCATCAGCCTGACCAACTATGCAATCTTCAGCACTAGATGGAAGCAACTTTTAGACTTTTGGAATTGTATACAGAACCTTTGATGTATTAACCAACCACAACGTATAACTTTTCCCCTAGCTAAAAATAGGCACACAACTGCTCTCTTTAAAGAGTAACCCTGTCCCAAATTCATTTTGCCTGGAAAAACAACCACATTCTTGAGGGACCAATACAATTATGCTTGATAGTTAAGGTAGGAATTCACCTCTATATTCAGATGATTTAGTGACTGAGCCTGGAGCAAAGATTTCCCAATTCATATCCTCCCAATGTGTCACATTTGTCTTGTTTTGCTTACCTTTTAAAGATTGCTATGATTAGAAAGATAAGAGGAGCCAGCTTCGAAGATCTACCTGGATACAATTTCTGTGCCCTCTAGCTCTGCATTCTATGATCCTTCCTGTATTTTGCCTGTCTCCACACAGCTGATTCCACCCACCCACCCACACTCCTTCTCCAGTGATTCCAGAAAGGCTGCTTTGAACTTCTTACTGTCGAGAGGAAAGGGGGCAATGGCCTTGAACAAATGATGAACAGCTCGAACAAACAATGACCCGTTGCATTTGCGTAAGTGCCTTCTCTGCAAAGGTCTCAAGCACTTCACAGACTTTTAAAACCTCACAACATGCTTGTGAAGAAAATCAGGCTTAAGCGGGCCTCCAGCATTCTTTATATAAAAGCGTTTATTCAAATTAAATGAATAATAATCATGTGCCCATGACCTTCAATGACACCTGCATTCCTCAAACAACAAAACTGTCAACCTGGTGGTGGCAAGTGGGTGGCTGGGTGGGATGGGCGGGAGAACCCAGGGGCTCATGAAAGCTGGCGGGATGATGTTTTTTAGCAGCTACAGGCTGGCTATCAGTTTCTACATGATCTGGAACATGCACACTCTGAAATGTAAAATATACTATCTATATCTGGAATCTCTTCTCTTCATTCTTGCTTTGAAAAGCACTGGTCAAGTCAATTAAATTTGTAGTGTTTAGCTTATGAAATGTTTTTTTTCCTCAACCACCCAAAGGTTTTGAAAATGGGTGGCATACAGATGAAGCATACAAGCAAACAAATAAATATGTTTATTTTCAAGGAATCTGGAAACTCTCATCATATGGAAATTCCAGGCACAAAAAATAACATGTATCAGCAAATAATATTGCAGAAGATTAATCTTCGTCCATTCTTACATGCAGTAATTAACTGCAGCTACCTAAAATTCCACACATATCTAAGTATTTAGAGAATATGTCAAGTTATTAATTATTATGGAGTAGTAGTATTCTGAAAAACCGTCATTATAATGTTTTATGTGACTCTTGGCTTTATCCCAGAAGATCAAATGTTTCATAAATATATCTCACTTTCATAAATATATCTCCTGCACTTTCTATACATGACAGCCACATTCTGGAATTAGCCTTTTTTTGTGTGTTACTTTTCTCAAGCTCTCAAGTTTTATTTTTAAATCAGTATAGGACTTATAATGAAGTTAAAAACGGAGCTACCCTGATATTTGTAACTTCTTGTCATGATAAAGTGGATGCACAATGACTATTTCCCACAGTAATCACAATTAAAACCTGGAATGAGTTGACTAAGATATCACCCCCCCTCCCACTCCTCATTCTTTTGATGGTGGCTGTCTTATCCATGCTATTAGATTGCTGATCATTTATCACTCCTCTGTGAACTACCAAGTCTTCTACTCAGGAGTCCTACTTGCCTTTTCATAGAGCACATTATTTGGTTTTCCACCCTGTTTTCCATAGCAAATGACTTGACACAATCACATTTCTTCACCTTAAACCACCATTCCTCATTCACGGTTCTGCTGGCTCTCAGCTCTTTCAACTTCTTCAAATATTTTTTTTTCTTCCTGTAGACATTCCACCATACCCTTATGTTCCTCCTATGCATCTAGCAAGTTGCCGTAGTCTCTGTAATGTCTAATCCTCTAACACTGGGAAAGCATTGTATGGCAGCACTAATGCAAGGATGAATTCTGGAATGCGGAGCCTGAAGAGAGGCTTATAGAATAAGAAAGAAAGGGGGAAAAAGGAAGAGGAAAAAGGAATCGAGAAGAGAAAGAAGTCAAAACCACACATGGGACATAAGGGGAAAAAGGGATTAGGTGACAATATCCAACTGCACTGAAGGGTCAGGAGAATTAAGCTTCAGAGCAGCTTGCTCAATGTGGGCTGGGATAAAAAGATTCAGATATGAATGGAGGTGGTTCAAGTGCAGGGCTATGGAATGCAAGAGGACCCTGCTACACAACATTTAAGGGAACCGTGCATTACTTTCATGTGGCAAATAAAGCATATTGTTTGCCTGGCAAAGACTTGGGTGTTGTCTGTTACTTTCATAAGACTGTCACGGTAGAACAAAAATGAAAGAAATGGAGAAAATTGGCATGTGTTCCAATGGACCTCACAATTACAAACAATTTTTTTCAAAGGAAAAAAAATCTCATAATTAATCACTACAATCAGTAACATATTAGTCATTAGTGTTTTCTGGAATGTCTTTTGAAATTAACATAAACTTAAAAAGATTTTTTGGAGTATAACACGCACCGGAGTATAAGATGCGCCAAGATTTTGAAGAGGCAAATAAAAAAAAAGTTTTTGTACTCTGCAGACTTCTCAAAAATAGCCCGTTTTTCGCAAAAACGGGCCTGTTTTTTTGCAAAAAAAGGGTATGCATAGCCTTTGGTTTGTAGAGTTCTCCTGGGGGTTAGGAGGCCAAAAACGAACAAAAAATGGGCCCAGTTTCTGTCCAGAAAAAGGGCATGCATAGCCTTTAGGAGGCATATAGAGTGCTCCTGGGGGCTGCCGGGGCAAAAACAAGCAAAAAACGGCCTGTTTTTCGGTAATTTTTGCCCTCCCCAGGCCCCAGGAGCACTCTATATGCCTCCTAAAGGCCAATTTTGCGAAAGGGGCAGGGTTTCAACAGGCCAAAAATGCTGTATTTAGTGTATAAGACGCACCCAGATTTTCACCCTCTTTTTTGAGGAAAAAATGTGCATCTTTTACTCTGAAAAATATGGTAGTTTGGGTGATAAAACCTCTGTAAGAAAACAACCAAGCTCAGAGAGCACCAAAGACCCCACACTTAAAGAGGTTGGCCATATGAGTAGACTTCACTCCAAACAGCTTGATTTCAATAGACTTAGATTGCTCACTACTAGTAGAGAACATGGACATTACCAGAGGTCAGGATTTGAAGCAGACAATTCAGAATCATTATGTTTTTGCCCACCATGAAACTCTATTGTTTTCCATCAGCCACAGATAGTCCTTGACTTATGACCACCATTCAGCCAAGAATTTATGTCGCCAAGTGAGAAATTTGTTAAGTGAGTTTTGCCCCATTTTACAACTTTTCTGGCCACATTTGTTAAGTGAGTCATTGCAGTTGTAAAATTAGTAACACGGTTGTTAAGTGAACCTGGCTTCTCCATTGACTCTGCTTGTCAGAAGGTTGCAAATAATGATCACATGACCGTCATAAATATGAGCTAGTTGCCAAGCATGAGAATCACATGGCCATGAAGATGCTGCAACGGTCATAAGAGTGGAAAATGGACATAAGTCACTTTTAGTGCTGTTGTAACTTCAAACGGTCACTAAATGAACTGTTGTAAGTTGAGGACTACCTTTATTGGCACATGTAGTATTCCAGCCCAAACAGTGAAAATCGGACTTCATTTCTAAAATCTATAGGCCTCTAATCTGTTTTTAATAAAAAGAGGGCAATCAAATATGACATCTGGACTGGACTGTCTGCACAATCTCAGGTCAATACTTTGAAAGTCACTTGAAAATCTGTTTCCAGCACAAAATGTACGGTTCTTTTAAACTATGACCTTGGAAAGGGTTAGGACTTGACTGGACTTAAGTTGGCAGCGAGCTGAGCTTTTTGTTTTCTAAAGCATTGTTATTGTTAGAGATGTCAAATTGATGGCAATTTGACCTTTGTCTATGTTTAATTTAATTTAATTTAAGTAGTTAATGTGATGCTTTATTGTTTTTCAGGGTTAGATTGAAGAATCACGGGAACTGTTTTATACTTTCTCACTTGAGGCTAATCAAATTTCAAAATATAACATCCTGAAAGTCTTCCATGTGCTTTGCATCAGCATGCACAAATATACATATATGTATACTCTTCTCTCTTTCTCTCTCTCTCTCTCTCTGTCTCCCTCTCTCTCTGTGTGTCTCTGTCTCTATCTTTCTGTCTCTCCATTTTTGTTTCTCTTACACACATTATGTGTGAGAGAGAAACAGAGAAAAGGTGGAATATATTTCCTATTCTTCTCCAGTGGTGACAGTTATGGTTTGACCCAAGAGCTGACCTGGAAGCTCGAGGAAAACTAAAAAAGACAACAGTGTCTTTAGAAATATGTATCTTGTCACAATGGTTCTGGGGAACAGCCCTATCCTTCCTTTGATATGCAACAATGCAGTGCAGTGCGTATTTTTCAACAGTTGCATTCCTTTAGAGGCTGGAGTCTAAACACTTTGGAAAAGTTTGATAAAACCATATTCAAAGCAACAGTCCTTCCTGTTTAATCTATATTCTAAGAAACTGATGGATCTTTCTGGTTTTCCTGTATGTGCTTTTGAATTAGCTTCTTTGCTGTGAGCTAAATGTCTAAAAATAAAAATCTGGCTTAGAAATAATTTGTAAAAAAAATAAATAGAATCCAGCAATTGTAATGAAATTAAAGAGAAAGAAAGAAAGGAACAAACAAAGAGAGAGACGGAGAGAGAAAGAGAGAGAGAGAGAGAGAGAGAGAGAAGGAGAGAGAGAGAGAGAGAATTTTTTGAAATAATATGTTGTAATGATCGCATTGTACAAGAAAGTGCATACAATATTTCCTTCCAGCTTCACCAACAATTATTGATCTCTGAGAGGGTATCATAATGGATTGTAATATAATGCTATAATTCTATGCTGAAATTTTCATGTCCAACCAATTATAAGAATATGATATTATTACTAATTGCAGTAGAAAAAACTGCTTTTAATCCATATAAATGGCCTGAAGAATGAAGAATAGATCATCTATATTAAATCATATTAAAAATTCATCTTTAAATGGCCTGAATTCATATTAATTCATGACTTTTGGAATGTTCTCTCTATGGATGCCAGCCTGGTGGCCTCCTTATTATCTTTAAATGGCAAAAGAAAACCTTTTTGGTTCCCAAAATGGGGGGATTGCTAATTTTTGCTTTTTGCTGTGTGCATGAATCTACTGATAATAGGTTCCTATGCCTTTTTTATTTTTCTGTGCATTATATTACTGTATTACTTTTCACACCACATAGCAAGACAATATTATATTTGTCTTCTATATTTCATATGTATATTTTTCAACATAAATTCATCAGGATACATATGCACAGAATACAATTAGTTATGAACATGTAAATAATATTGTGATTTCATCGAGTATTTAAAGTTAAGTACACTTGCTGCTCTTCAACCAAAACATTGGCACACTAGATGAATCAGAAGTCACACATTTATTAGTGTTGCATTAAAAAAGTTGTCCAGCACAGCTGTAGGTGAGGAAACTTTAGAGGATAGATTTTCTCTTCAACACTTCAGCCATAAATCTCTCAGTACTATATCCAAATCACTATTATTTTTCCCAACACATTGCACAATTAGTTTATCAAGGTCATTATCAGTGTTATTCCTGTTTTGTTTTTTTAAAAATATTTGTATATATTCCTTGAAGAAAGATTTATCTAGGAGTATGAGAGGTGATAATGATACCACCATTTTGAAAAGAGATTTATCTCCATACCCAATTACTGGAGGACAAACAGTGTAGAAGCTTTGTTGTGTTGATGTCTTTTGGACTGACAACACAAGAATTGTGATTATGTATTCCCAACTACCCTAATTTATTCACAATTAAGCTATAAATTAGTATATTGTATTGTGTGAGCAAGACATCACCCTTATCTCATGATGAGGTTTTACTCAGTCCTCTTTATGGGAGAAATGTATGGCATGAAGAAAGCATTTGTAACTGAAGTGTTAAAAAGTGGCATTTTTTGAACATGCAACCTGTCTCAGCTTTTTTCATAATGAAGCATCTCTGCAGCAATCCCTAAGAAATATTCTGTTGATTAAAAAAAATTGACTTTATTTTGTACACTGCTTTTACCTTTCATTAAAATCTGTACCCAGTTAGACAGTAGAAAAACTGCACATGACTCACTCCCCAATGTGGCATTTTCTTCATTAAATGTCTTGGGGTGAGTGGGGAGGGGGGTGTAAAGTTGTACATCTAGAAAGAAAAACCAAAGGTACAAGTATAGATTAGTAGAAACCTGGCTCAAAAACAGTAACTGTGAGAGGGACCTTGCAATTAAATGTGAGCCAGCAGTGTACAGCAGCAGCCAAAAAAGATGATACAATCCTTGATTGTAGAAACAGAGGATAGAATCAAAATCATGTGATGTATTAGTACTGCTTTATAAATCCTTAGCAAGTCCACACCTGGAATATCGCATCCAGTCTTGGTCACCACATTACAAAAAAATGTTGACTTTGGAAAAAGTGCAAAGAAGTACAACTAAGATGTTATTAAAGGCCTGGATACAAAAACATATGAATAATGGTTGCAGAAATTGGGTATGGCCAATCTAGAGAAAAGGACTAAGAGTGATATGATAGTAGTATTCTAGTATTTGAGGACCTGCCACAAAGAAGGAGTCAACTTATTTTTGAAGGCACCAGAAGGCAAGACAAGAAACAATGGATAGAAACTAATCAAGGAGAGAAGCCACCTGGAATTAAGGAAAAACTTTCTAACAGTGAATACAATTAACCAATAGAACAGCTTGTCTTCAGAAGTTGTAGATGCTTCATCACTGGAGATCTTTAAGAAATGATTGGACAGTCACCTGTCTGAAATGGTATAGGGTCTCCTGCTTGAGCAGGGGATTTGACTAGAAGACCTCCAAGGTCCTGTCCAGCTCTATTCTGGTTGAGGATAGTGTACTGGGAGGCATATGATTTAAATCAAAAAGATAACATGTCAATGCTACTCATTTTTCATTTATTTATTTGGGGAGAAGAGAGGGGAGGAAGAGGAGAGTTTTGATCTCTTGTGAGTTCTAGGTTAAAACAAATGCATTCTTATTACTCAATGTAGGCAAAAGGTTTAGAACTGACCACCCCCTTGGAGAATTAAGTAATTCTTTTGGTAATACTTTCAGAATGTAATGTCATTTCATTTAAAATCATGATGTTTTTTTAAAATTATTAACTGCATAGTCCAGTATGTCCTGAAAATATATCTTGAAGGTTTCCTCTAGCCCTCTGAAGTCTAGTAATTTAGATTTTATATAAATAAATGATTCTTCCACCCCTCAGAATGTTATTTACAGTGCCTAGTCCAGGTATAGGCAACCGACAGTGATCTTGGAATCCCCAATTCCCTTTTTTTCCTGTTTTCCTCAAACTTAAATCTGACACTCCAATTTTTAAAGGATAAGAAAGAAAATCAGACATGTACACTGTCATTTAGGCTTGGCATCCAACCACCTGTTGAAAATATGTAAATAATCCCTGAAATCTCAGTCCAACTCACTTCAGTGATATAATTATCTGACCATCTTGTGACTGTCCATCACACCCACCATTTTTAAATGAATTATCTCATGACTCAGCACTTTAGTATCTTAATAAAAAGACATAACTCCATTTCTATCTAAGCCACTCACCCCACTCTAAATCTAGGAAAATGGATTAAAAGGAGGGGAAAATAAAATTTAAAAAGTGACTGTTTTCCCAGAGCAAATGTCTGTTGCATCAATAACAACTCAACTTTGCAATTCTATAAGGGAGCTATTTTTGATTCAGTCTTGTTCATTGTATTCATTACAGAAAATCACAGTATGATGTTTTTGTCACAAATATGTCGGTATGTCATAGTTTTATGCTTATCCTTTGTAACTGATAGGATCTCTTCCTCGTGAAGACGCCCAACAAAAAACTTTTCACCATTTCCTCTCCAGCTTGCAAAAAGGCAAGAATAAGTTTCCTTTTCAGCAAAAGAGTTCAGAGTGAAAATGTCAATTGCAGATTTAGAATCGGCTGGCGTGAGCAAAACATTCTAACAGTTTTCTCTAAGAATTTGGGCTTCCACATGCTATAAAGTACAATAACAAAACAAACAACCCCAAATAGGAGGCATCTGACAAGGATTGTTACATAGTTATCACATGTTCTTCTGTAGTAAATGAATTCTCAAATTTGTATGATCACAGTGGTTTGAATGCTTTCTGAAGGTTTCCTGAGTTTGCCAAAAAAAAAAACACTGTAAGATTAGGGGGGAAATAATTTAATTTCATCTAGAAAAATTAGTTGGGTGAAAATATATTGTTACTTATTAGGGATCAATAGCAATATAGCAATAGCAGTAGACTTATATACCGCTTCATAGGCCTTTCAGGCCTCTCTAAGCGGTTTACAGAGAGTCAGCATATTGCCCCCTAACAATCTGGGTCCTCATTTTACCCACCTCGGAAGGATGGAAGGCTGAGTCAACCCTGAGCCGGTGAGATTTGAACCGCTGACCTGCTGATCTAGCAGTAGCCTGCAGTGCTGCATTTAACCACTGCGCCACCTTGGATAAGAAAGAAAATCAGACATGTCTTGCTTGTCTTGTACTAATCTCTGCTTATCTGAAAGTGAGCAAGTAAAAGAGACGATGATTGTCTGGGCTAAAATTTTTGGATATGATAGAAATGTTAAATTGACCATGTCAACTGCATATAAAGAAAATTTGTATAAAATGTTCTATAGATTGCATTTTGCACAAACAAGACTGGCAAAAATGTATAAGGATAGATCTGCCAAATCTTGGAAATCCAACCATATACCCGATCCATATTACCATATGTGGTGGACATGTCTAAAAGCCAAAAAATATTGGATGAAAATGCATACTTGTCTGGAAAAAAATGATAAAACAGCATGTAGACATAAAACCAGAAATATTTCTATTGGACATTCTGCTGGAAAGATATGACAAAAGGACTTTATACTTGATTTTACCTGAATTAACTGCAGCTAGAATTGTATATGCTCAACAAGTGTGATGAGATCCCAACAGATGAGAGTGTAATAAAGAAAATATTAGAATATGCAGAAATGGATAGATTAATGCTTACTATTAATGACAAAAAAGTAACTGAATACTTTTTGACATGGATCTTATCTTACCAATGGTTGGACAATAAAAACAGAAGTTAGAAATGCAGGGATATAAAAAATATAAATGTTAAAACAGAAATTGAATAAAATATTGTTATTATAGCATCAATGTTATTGTGATAAATGTTATTGTAAACATTTTGATCACAATTGCCTAAAAACATCTGTACTCAGACAACACACTGTTTGATTGAAATGGAATTTTTATATGTTATTCAAATAAAGTAAATAAAACATGGGAAAAAATTAGTTGGGTAAGAACTGCAGAAGCCAAAAGCCAATTACTAATTTAAATGTTTCGTTTAATAAATAGATTTGACCAATGGTTCTTATTTATATATTTATTTAAGATTCTTAAATAAAGAATCTTTCTTCTTGTGATACCATATATAAAATATAGTATATGTAAAATTACAAAACATGTTTAACCCAAGTACTCTGAATTTATTTAAAACTAGCACATTTATAGCTTTCAAGTTGCCCAGAATTTGTCTTCAAGTTTTCTTATATGTATAGTCAAAAGTAGTGTCAATTGGAGAAAAAAGATTCCATTCTTTGCAACATACAACATTCTAAAGATAAGACCACTGATTTATTAATTCCATGCATCTTAAGAATTATTCTCCCCTTCTCCTAGGGGCAGTATATTTCTTTTGATCAAAAGAAAACTTCTAATTCTTAAATTTAATATTAATGCCCATCAGAAGGAATATTTCAATAGGCGAGAATATATTGTATGTAGTTCAGGATTGAACTCTGGAGTCCTTGGTGATCTTTGAGCTTGGTTATTTGCTTGCAGTGGTTTCATTACCCAAGTAGATAACATCATCAGTCCTAGTAAATGAAGAGTTTGCTTGCTGTTTATATCCGTTAGCTTGCCTTGCCAGTAATGGTGGGATATGGTTTCACCTCGATAGTTCTTTGATTAGGGTATTGTTTTCTGCTTGATTGCTTGTCTTGTACTAATCTCTGCTTATCTGGTTGTTAGTTGTTGGAGAAAACGCCACCTTCCATCTTCAATACCTCTTTTGAATGATATCAAAATGTGATTTATTTCTGTGTCTTTTTTGAAAGGCCATATATTGTGATATGAAGGAATTGTCATAATGTCTTTTGACTGCTAGTTGGTCCAACCCAGGACTTCTGTCTACAGTCCTTACCTTATATGTTGTATATGATCCTGTTTCCTCCTCCTCCTCCTCCTCCTCCTCCTCCTGCCACTGAATCTTTTAGTTTATTTAAGATGTTTTGGAAGACCTGAGTTATTTTGTGTGCTATTGTGATATCATGTGGTTGTAATAGCCTGTTGGTTGCCTCTGAGATGTTTTGGATGTATGGTAGTGTTATTCTTTTATAGTTTGCATTGGTTGTGCTATAGTGAGTTGAGTGGTCATGTACATTTCAGTTTCATTGTGTAGGATATTGGGATATTTTGTTGGAAAATGTATAGGCTGCCTGTTTCCTTTTTCTGGTGTTCTGAATTGCTACAGTGCATTTGTACTCATCTGATAATATTCTTACACAGAATATTTATAAGAATCTCTTCTTGTGGGAAGTTCTTACTTTGGTAATGGAACACTTGGTTAGTTGGTTTTTCAGCAGACTTGCACTTCTAAACTACCACTGTTTCCTCTGATGTTGAGGATATCCAGGAAGCATAGTGTGTTGTTGCTGTCTTCTTCCCTTGTGAATGTTATTCTTTTGAAGATATTTTTGATTGGAATATATTCTAAAAAAGCTTGTATACACAGCGTTTTAGAAGCACATGGTACTAAATTAACATTTTCCCAAAATAAATTGCCTAGCATATCCAAAATAGTGGAGTCCGTCATAGTTTTTATGCTATAATATTGGTCAGAAAGTGAGATGTATCACGAGAATGGGTTGAGAAAAGCCAAGTATTTGAAAGCTTATTATCTTGGAACTTATCATCTAGAGACGCACAAAATAAGGTGCCACAACTCTTCATATCTCAAGAGAAGTGAATTTCAAATGCCAGACATGCTGTTATCTTGATACAATTTTCCATGGAAATTCCATCTAGCCTGCCAGGTACCTGGGCAAAACATTTCGGCTTTCTGGCTGAGCATTCCAAGAACTTATCTCCAAAGAAATACCTGGGATCAGATCAAGCATTGTTTCCCACTCCCTTTTTGCATCACTAATGGAGCATAAAGGAAACTCCCTTATTTCACATCCCATTCTTCAATGACCCACACAACAGAGTTGACAGGTTTGGGGAAGGGAAGATTAATAAAAAGGTAGAAACAAAGATAAATTATATTTATAAATTTTGTAGAAATTTATTGTTTTTTGAAAAAAAGCTCTCACTTTGTTTTGCGACAAGGTGAGCTACAACAGCCTATGTTGTTTTAAGCTTATATGGCTGCAATTTGAAGTGGAAACAAAATACATTGAGCCTATATAAGACAGAGCTTTGGATTTGCTTTGAAGAGATGTTTTGTGTCACAGAGACCACATGATTCTTGTCCTGGAAAAGGCATAATGTAACTGACTTCCTGCCAAAATATGATGTGTCTCAGTGTTATATGAATGACAGATAAGCCTACAAGCAGCAAGGCAGATTTTCTAGCCATGGGAACAAGACAGTAAAGAGGCACGCAACTCATCTCAGGGAAGTACAGTAATTCAGGTGATCATGGATTGCTACATGCCCATACTATGAGAAAACTCTCTGCTCAACTTTTTCTGTAGCACCAGCTGAAGTGCTTCCAGGATAAACTAAAAGCATTTCTGCCCATACAAAGAGCTTCCAGGCTGAAGGATAGGTTCCAGTGCATACCAAGGGGTCTCCAGGCTGGTAGAAGGGCTCCAGGAGATACTGAGGTCATTTCAGCTTGGTAATTCTGATCCCTATGATAGGGAAGTTTTCTATCCTGCACAGCCATTTTCACTGCATGACAGTGCAAGCTGTGCAGAAGAACATTGATTGGAGGTTCAAAGCAGAATAGAGCAGAGCAGAGCAGAGCATATTAGAGTAGAGTAGAGTAGAGTAGAGTAGAGTAGAGTAGAGTAGAGTAGAATAGAATAGAATAGAATAGAATAGAATAGAATAGAATTCTTTATTGGCCAAGTGTGATTGGACACCCAAGAAATTTGTCTTTGGTGCATATGCTCTCAGTCTATGTAAAAAGACACGATACATTCATCAAGAATCATAAGGTACAACATGAACGATGAAAAGCAACATGATCACTTTTCTTTGCTCTTAAAAGCAAGTGTTCCAATATCATCTATGGAGGTGACAATGAAGGGTCCAAGTGTTGTAGACAGTATCATGGCATTGTGATGCAAAGACTGCATCCTTTTTCTATATGCAAGTTGATATGCACAACCTAAATGGGAACAGACTTTGATGCAATGCTGCAACATTACTTTATTATTTGTCAATCAGAAAGAGTTTGCAAATGCCCCTGAAGTTGTGTCAGTCTAAACTTACAGTCCTAACACGTTTGAAGAAGATAAACTAAAGAAGGCCAGTGCAAAGGAACTGGAATGTGTTCAAGATACATTGAAATTGATGTTATGCAGAAGAACTTGCACAGATTTGTATTTGAAAGAATGAGATCTGAGTACACGTGAAGACATTTATCACTGCAGTCCTTGTTCCTGACTTTATTTTAATATTCTGAAAAATCTCCATACCTGGCAAACTCTGGTTTAATTTAGCAACATTTCATAGGCATTCATGCACAGATACCCAGATTGAAACAACTACCTTACAAATAGTTAAAACATAAAAGAAAAAGTCCAAGTTAGAGTAATTATATATTTCCCTATGATACTGCAAATAAAGTATATAAATGTAGAAATGATTGCATGTGCTTTTACAGTTGTTGCAGGGCCAGTTGGAATGTACAGTAGATAAATAACAAAAGTATCATAAAATCTGTTCAGAAACCTATAGCCCCGTGATGGCGAACCTATGGCACGCATGCCCAGAGTAGCATGTGGAGCCATTTCACACCCACAGCATCACCCATTCCTCTTCCGGGTTCTGGCATGCATGCACATGTGATGATCAGCTGGTCTCTGTTCATGCGGCAGTGCTGGAAGAGCTGGTTTTCCATTTTCTGGCGTGAGCATGTGCGCACGACCAGCTGATCAGTGCGTGTGCATGCTCATGCATGCCAGAACCTGGAATACTTTTTGTCTGGCATGCATGGACATGTCAGAAATCATAAGTTCATTTTCTGGCATATACATGTCCCGTTTCCAGGTCGCAGCCCGGACGAGAGTGTGCGAAGTGCGTCCTTTTCGACACTCGGTGCTGAAAAGATTCGCCATCACTGCTATAGCCCACTACAATGCAGCAGAAGACAGGCAGCTTTGTTTTATTATTCATAAAGAGATTTCTGTGAGAATGAAAAATGGTTGAGAACAGTTAAGACGGAAATTGAACCTGCCCAGAATTTTAACCGTAGAAGAAATAGCAAGCTGCTAACTGTTTTGGGTGAAGACTACAGCTAGTTTTAGCAAAAAGTTGATAGATTTGTTAGAGCAGCCTTCCCCCAAATTCAGGAATTATAGGAATTGTGGCCCAGCATCTGGTGGACTTCTTAGAATGGGTAAGGTGAGCACATATTATAAACCCCGGAGAAACCTAGTCTTAATTCTCCAGTCAATTAATGAAGATGATTGGAAGAACCAAAGTGTTTTGACTTTAAAGTCCCAGAGACAAAGTTGACAATATGTTGCTCAGCAGCCCAGTGCCAGAGGTGGGCTAAGAGTGTGGCATTGTATCAGATCTTCTTGGGTCCTATTGTGAGAATGACACAAGCTCTAGATCTTGATTCTAAGAGAGAGAGGGGGAATTGGAGAGAAATCTAACTCGCAAAACTGCTTAGTTGGATTTGAGCCATTGCCAAAACAATCAATTCTTTTTTGCTTTTCCTTATTTAGAAAAGAGGGTACACAAATGTGTCAAATGATAATCACTGGGGGACTGGGGGACAGGAGGTGGGGGACAGTTACCAGATTCGGAAGCATGCTGAGCTTCTTAATTTGCCCATCCCTATTTCATTCAACCCGACTTTTATTCTTGAGCAAGACTGTAACGATTCAATGACTTCGGCAAGCAACCTCATTTGACAATTAAGAGTACAAAGACACAGGAGGTGTACTGCACAGTCTAAGTGCCAAATGTAGATTACTTTTCAGGACAACTGTTTTGCTTCCCTCTGTGAAAGCGGTGATCAAATGCCGGCAGAACCCATGAAAAGAGTCTCAGTGAGTCTTCTCAAACCACGAGTGGCACATAAATTTGATAAATAAATAGAGTCGCATTGAGACGAGATAGGTGGGGAATAAGACTAATATAAATATAAATAAAATAAAATAAAATAATAAAATAAAATAATAAAAATAAAATAAAATAAAATAATATAATAATAAAATAAAATAAAATAATAAAATAATAAAATAAAAATAAAATAAAATAATAAAATAAAATAAAATAATAAAATAATAAAATAATAAAATAAAATAAAAAAATAAAAAAATAAAAAAATAAAAAAATAAAAAAATAAAAAAATAAAAAAATAAAATAATAAAATAATAAAATAATAAAATAATAAAATAATAAAATAATAAAATAATAAAATAATAAAATAATAAATAATAAAATAATAAATAATAAAATAATAAAATAATAAATAATAAAAATAATAAAATATAAAATAATAAAATAATAAAATATAAAATAATATAAAATATAAAATAATAAAATAAAATATAAAATATAAAATATAAAATAAAATATAATATAAATATAAATAATAAATAAATAAAATATAAAATAAAATAAATATAAATAAAATATAAAATAAAATATAAAATAAAATAAAATAAAATAAAATAAAATAAAATAAATAAAATAAAATAAAATAATAAATAAAATAAAATAAATAAAATAAAATAAAATAAAATAAATAAAAATAATAAAATAATAAAATAAATAAATAATAAATAAAATATAAAATAATAAATAATAAAATAAGAAATAATAATATAAATAATAAATAATAAAATAATAAAATAAAATATAAAATAATAAAATAAAATATAAAATAATAAAATAAAATATAAAATAATAAAATAAAATATAAAATAATAAAATAAAATATAAAATAATATAAAATAATAAAATAAAATATAAAATAATAAAATAAAATAACAAAGAAATAGACAGACTTTCCTTTTGCCTCTGTGAACGACCATAAATCAATATTCATTCAGGTCCATATTCTGCTGCAAGACACAGATCTCGGGGTTTTATCCCAGAAGAGCAGCCAATGGGTTGCAAGCATCCAGGAATCATGGCCACCAGGGCATTATGCTCATAGCTCCCCTTGCATTTCGCATTCAAGAAGCAAAACAAAACAGTTCAGGGTCAGTTGTGTCAGGCTGCCCTTAAGAACAGTGCTCCTTTTGAACACTTTTCCTTCTGCTTGCGGCAAAGGTTAAAGAGTAGGAAATGCCTGTTTTGTTTGACCTTGTGGTCACAGAAACTGACAGGAATCACATTTAAGGCTCAAATGTGCAGTTATTTTTAGTGTTTGTTACTATTCTGAAAGCTGCAAAATTAGCAGAATCTAGGTAAGTGGGGACATCTCCTCCTCCTGCTGTTACATCAGCATCAGGACCATACTTTCCCTCCAAAAGCTGCATAACCTCCAGTCCACTTACATAAGTGATTAACAAATTTTTATTTTCCTGAATAACTTTGGCAAGGATGCATACATTTTTTCTGTCTCTCGGCTTCCTATTTCCTAAGGATCCATCCGGTCTGGAAAATAGCACAGAAACAGGAAACAGTTTACATCTTGCTTGCTTTTCACCATGATGAGTCATTTAAAAGGGTTTGTTTTCCTTTCTTCTTTCTCCATGCCATCTAACTGAAGCACATGTGTTGCTACTGACTGCGCTTCATTTCCACAGAAATGATGGGATATGTTACATTGAAGTAAACTGAGCAGCAGTACAGTAATTAAACTTAAAATATATTGCAAAAATTCAGGATTACACCACTAAACTTCTTTGTCTTACACCTCTGGTGAGAAGACTCATAATAAAGGAGACACCACAGCATGTTTATAGTATTTGTACCAGGACAGATTCTTTGGAATGCTGTAATAACAAGAAATATTACATTATAAAGGAATATATTTCCCCTTAGCTATAACCTTCTGGAAAATTAAGTATGGACTGAGAGAAGAAGACAATCATAAGGAAAAATACAATTCTGATTTTTTTAAGGTGATTTGTTTTCCAAGAAACAAACCAGGTCAAGTATAGCACATTTTATTCAGTACAAATATCCAAAGATACCAGCAATCTGAGAATAAATGAGACTTAGGCCTATCTTTTAATTTTTACTTTGAAGCAGCAGCATGCCTCTTAGTTGACGAGTCTTCATTATGTGCAATTTTATTTTTATTTTGTCCAATAGATGGCAGTCATATACATTCAGGCATGATTTTCAAAGTAAAAATTTTGGAGCTTAGCTAGGAGCAACAACAGAGTCTAAAACAGAAAAGGAAAAATTAGCATCTGACCCAATACAGATGGTCCTACAAAGGGGTGACATATAAACAAAAATACTCTTCTTGGAAACCGTTTCCATGCCTTTTGAGGTGGGCCTTTTTTTTCCTGCATGGGGTGCCTAGAGAATAAATTTGGTTGCCGATTTAGCATTATAGCACCATATTTATGGATCTGTGATTAGCATAGATCTGCTTTTACCAATATTTATGTTAGCTAGAAAAAGACTTTCCTTGCCACCATCTTTTCTTTAGTAGCATCTCAGAAGGGATTTTATTTCCAAATCATTATCAAGTACTTTCATTAAGATCTACTTCTAATGTTGTTTAAGGGCTTCAATCTTGCTCATTTAATCTGACCATTTTAAGAAAGGGTCAATGCCTGGATGCAATGGGAGAAGAACTTGGGAACAGGCAGCAAACCTAATAAATGATGGGCCAACTACCTGGGGAACCAGTTCCTCTTGAAATAAGAAGTAGCCCAAACCTAAACTAATTGCATTTCACTCTCCACAAGCAAAGTATGAAATAATCTTGAGAACACATCTTAAGACAAGCAGGTGATATCAAGATATACCACATAGCATTTCACAGCATTTTATATAGTGGTGGGTTCCTACCAATTCGGACCAGTTCAGCTGAACTGGTAGTAGTTTGGCGGCCTGGGTCATTGGAACTGGCAGCAACACAGACATGCCACGCCACCGAACTGGTTCCCCAGGCGGTGCCATTGGTGCCAGCATCTTGCTTTATAGTTGCAATTTTAATTGCACTGAGCATGTGCGTGTGGCGCTCACATGAGCGAACCGGCAGTAGTGCCTGCCAGAACCCACCCCTGATTTTATAGCAACCATGGAACTCAAAGACAAACTAGACATTATGAAAAGTTTACATGGACATTAAGTGTTATATTTTACTAGCTAAATGTGAAAATAGAGGATAAGATTAAGTGCAGTATTTGGTTATAAATTTATTCTCTAGATCAAGGAAAAAATAATCTCAGAACCTACAAAACAAAACAAAAAAAATCCTAGAACATACAAAAAAAAAACACCAAAATAAATGTATCAGCATTATTGATTTATTTTTTAAATGTTTTGAATTTCTATCTGATGACCTTTATATAATCCCACTTTTTTAAAAAAAAAGGAGAGATCACAGTCAAGTTTTTGCTAATACATATTCCTATGAAAGCACCCTGTATTAAGAGCCATAGTGGTGCAGTAGTTAGAATGCAATATTACAGGCAAACTCTACCCACAGCCTGGAATTCAATCCTGACTGGCTCAAGGTTGACTCAGCCTTCCATCCTTCTGAGGTTGGTAAAATGAAGACCCAGATTGTTGGGGGCAATATGCTGACATTTGTAAACCACTCAGAAACTGCTGTAAAGCACTATGGAGTGGTATATCGGTCAAAGTGCTAGTGCTATTGTTATGTTGAGGGATCCATGAATGAAGTCACCTGTCAAATCAAATCCTAGGGGATTCATCATTAGGGGTGAACAATTTAAGCAATTTACCATATGGGTGCAGCATTTTCCTTTAATTTATTTTTCTGAGCTAGTTGTTGTAAGTTGTGAAGTCGTATCCAACCCATCACAACCCATGGACAATGTTCCTCCAGGTCTTCCTGTCTTCTATCATCCTCTGGAGTCCATTTAAGCTTAAGCACTGCTTCAGTGACTCCATCCAGCCATCTCATTCTCTGTTGTCCCCTTTTCCTTTTGCCCTCAATCATTCCCAGCATTAGACTTTTCTCCAGTGAGTCCTTCCTTTTCATCTGATGATTTACTCTTATTATAAGCATTTGTCATTATTTTCACTTTCTAGTAATGAATAGAATTCTGAATCTTTTTTCACACAGAGAAAATATCCGCTATTAGTCATAGATATGCTGAACACATAATGTAATGGAAGGAGGGTATGGTCCATTGATATGGACCTATAGATCTAGGAATCTTGGCAAGGACAAGCTTGTTATCATTTAGATTGTGCTAAAATTAGCTGGTATTAAGCCAAAGGTATGTTAACAAAGTTGTAAAAACAAGTAGTGTTAAAAATTTGGGTGTGAATGTAAATGTTAGTTTTTGAATGTCTGTATCTGTTAATGTATAATGTGCAAACTAAGTTATCTAGGTGTAACTTTGAGAATGTTATGGGTGTGGAATGGAGTATTTTGATTCTTTTTAAATGGTTCTAATTAATACTACATTATGCTATGTTGAAGAATAAATGCATGACTGAAATAGCTAGTGTTGGTCTTATATAATATAGAAATATAGTTCAAAATAATATCATATAATCATTAGGATTTAAAACAAAGTAATAACAAAGATCTGGTATATGTTTATTGGAGTCATATATTCTTTTTTATCTTTTCATAGGCTTCTAGTATCATGTACCTAGTGTCTAGTATCATAGGAAGTTGATGTTTAAGGAAAGGCTGCAAAATTCTACAAAAATCACGCTGAATAAATCTAGTCAAAAACAAATGTATATATGTGAGATAGGCAGCTATATAAATGTAATAAACAAATACATGATATAATGTGACTTGGGTTGCGAATCATACATTCTTAAAACTAATCTGGTTATCTATTCCAGTACAAAAAAAATCCATTCTTATTGCCAGATTCTCAAAATACAATGTGAAAAATGAATGATGCAGCAACATATAGGGAGCCAATGAAAGTGACTTTAATAGATATAGCAAATATATGTATGAATAATTATGTAGGTCACCCAGCCACAGTTGTCTTTAGGAAAGCAATAGTAAACAAACTTGCTAGGAACCTTTTACAAAAGAATCAAGTGGGATATTAATCAAAGGAATTCCATCATGTGATATGTTAATTTTAACTTAGGGTAAAGGCAAAGTAGGCTGGAAATTATAATTCAATCAGGGCAGAGAATTCTAAATATTAAAGTCATAATTATATTTTAAGTGGATTTAGTCTTGATTTGACTTTTAGCGGGTTATATGGAAGTTGTTGTTGTTATCATTATTATTATTATTATTATTTCTTTTATTGATTAAACATGGAATTCAGTCAGGTGAACATTTAAAGATGTGTCGCAAATACCATGACTGGAACTAATGGTTGATGCCGTGACCCGTCAAAACCGCAGTCCACTAAAGCGCGCCCAATTAAAGCGCGTACCTGATGTCATCAGCAAGCGCGACAAATACAACCGCGGAGAAAAAGGGTGCTTTAAAAAGCACTTTTAAAGCAAGCCGATTCACATAAGGTAAGGGTTAGGTTTAGGGTAGGTTAGGGTTAGGGTTAGGGTTAGGTTAAGGGTTAGTGTTAGGTTTAGCGTTAGGTTACGGGTTAGGGATAGGGTTAGGTTTAGGGTTAGGTTAAGGGTAGGCTTAGGGTTAGGTTTAGGGTTAGGTTTGGGGGGGGGTTAGGTTTAGATTTACGCTGTTAATTTTAAGTTTACCGCTCACAGCGTGATGTGTTCGGTCGCGCTGTGATGACGTAACGTACGGGCTTTCGTCGAGCGTGCTTTAGTCTACCGCGGTTTTGTGGTGGAACCGGTTGATGCAGGTTGCAGTCAGCATCCTAGGTATCAACCAGGTATCTTCTTAAAATATATGATGTTCCGAGTAGCACAGTTTTTTGCAGTTCCACTGGTGTTATTGCAGGAAGCTGCAATTTCTTTATGTGCTTTGTAAAATTCTTGGACATGGGTACCAAGTACCCCAATGCAATGGATATCATTGTTACATTGTTTCATCCATAGCTATGTAGTTTTGATGGCCAAGTCTCAATATTTGTGATTTTTTTTCTAGTTCTTTTTCTTTGACTCTGGCATCACCTGGTATAATGATATCAATAAACTGTATGCTTCGGCCCTCTACAACTGAGATATCTGGTGTGTTGTGTTCCAAATGACGATGAGTCTGTATTCAAAAGTCCTCACAAGATCTTCACCTCATTTCCATAACTTTTTCCACTTTGTGCTCCCATGACTGTTTGTTTGTTTGCCTGTTATTGTTATTGTTATTGTTGTTATGTTTTGTTTTGTTTGAGACTGCATTGTTCCCATGGCAATGTTTCTACCTTTGCAACAATGAAACACATTAAAATTGTGATTTTTGTACTCTCAAAACATATATTCCTCTAAATACTTTTTAAACTATCCTTTAAAAGGATTGCTAAAATTATCCCATTAAAAGTAGGCATTTTGCATATGCCAATAACAAACATATATGTTCTATAATTGTATCAGTATGATTTAAATCTCTATTATACACGTGTGTGTGTGTGTGTGTGTGTGTGTGTGTGTGTGTGTGTGTGAGAGAGAGAGAGAGAGAGAGAGAGAGAGAGAGAGAGAGAGAGAGAGAGAGAGAGATGTCCCATAAAGTCATTTTTTACTTCTAGTGATCATCCAGATAGATTTTCCCTCCATGATGATCTATCTCAAATCTGATCTTCAATCACCCAACATTGATTCAATCCCCACTAAGTCCATCTATCTAGATGCTGTCATTTTTTCCTTCTCTTTCCATTATGCAGGAATCTATCCCACTTTCCTGTCTTTGAATTAAGAACCACCTATTTCCTTCAAAAGAATTATTACTGATGAGATTGACAGAATCCTTTAAGACCGATCAACCACAACAGTGTGTCCTTGTTGTGCAATTCAGCTGTGAGACCTACTGCGACACATCGCCACAGCAGAGCCGTGGGAAAGTATTTATTTTACCTGTAGGTATAATTATAAGCAATAAAAAAAACCCTGTTCAGATCTTGCCAGGAAGGATGCTAATATCTAAAAGAGTGAAAAACTCTGAATTCCATTACCTGAACAAACAAGTTAGCTTAACAGAAGAAAAAAGTAAATGAAACAGCACTGCCAAAAACTATGAGGTTGTGATCCATCAACAGCTGGATTGTACTTTCATTTTACCTTTGATATTGATGCTTTGACTTTTGAATATAGTTCACAACAAAGCCAAATTTACGGGTGGGGCTGAAAAATCATGAATCTTTTCCAATCTAAAGTGCCCTCCTGCCTCTTTTTCAGGTCTTGGAAGCCTTTCGCCCATTTGGCAGTTTAAAACAATTTCTCTCATTGCTTTTTTAAGACTGTATTTCATCCTCTGGAATCTCCTTGACTGCAGGGAACTGATTAATATAACAAGGTGTCTTTTGAAAGCAAATATGTGTTGTAGACATCCCAGGGCTAGGCTATCTTTCTGAAATTCAGCTTAGTTTCCCCTGCTGAAGGGTAGAATGCATAGTCTATACAACTATAACATAGTTTGAATGCCCTCATCTTGAAACCCATTAAAGCCAAGTAATCTGATTGAAACAATTCATTCATTCATTCATTCATCCATTCATTCATTCTCTCCCTCCCTCCCTTCCCTCCCTCTCTCCCTCCCTCTCTCTGAATAAGGCTTGCAATTTTAGTTATGGTACATTTCTCAAATTGCCAGGTGTCTGTTTACATTTCAAGTGTTCTTCTTAGCAAATGCAGGCATAACATGTTTTGTTTGAAATGTCTAAGGCTTCCTTGTTCCTTATGCAAGATAAATGCCACAAAATATCTTTGGAGATATTTTGCAACTTTGATCTAATCCCTTCATAAAATAATAATAATAATAAAAGTCCCAGAGGAAGCCTTGGGGAAGTTTGATATCATATCCTCCTAAGTGAAAAAGAACACCCATGCTTTTCATTTGATTTTATTGTTATACATGATAGAACATTCATGGAATTTAGTTGAAATGTGCTCTTCTTCTTTCATATAGGAGTTAGTCAAGATTCTGGATTTTGTTGTACAGTGATGGTTAACATGCTACTCTTTATCTTGAAAATGAAGTTACAGAAACAGATGTTTCTGATATTGTTATTGATGTTGATATTGTGTATACCAGAGATTCCCAAACATTCATAGCACTCTCGTTGTCACAAAAGTTTTATGTCACAAGTGGAGACTCAACAAATCCATCTTCTCAAATAGATGTTGCAAAATTTTAAAATATCACAGCACCCCTCTGAGTTCACTGTGTACCCTGGGGTGTCATAGCATACAGTTTGGGAACCAAATGCATGTACCATTAATTGTATTCCAACCTAATCCAAATATTTGTTCTGCAAAGATTGGGAAAATATATGGAATGCTATTTCATTAGAGTTTGTATATCTAACTAAAAAAGAAAGAGCACCAAAGAATACTGTTGTTATTCATGATTCACAGGACAAAGGTCAGCAGAGCTAATTTAGAACAGTAAGATAGCGGTGGCTTTGACATCCTGGCTATGATTCCTTGGAGGAACAGAGAACCTGGTGGATAAGGGCAGCAGGAGCAACAGCAAGATGGGGTATGTTGGAGAATTGGCTTGCACCCAGCAACTACTGTTTAATCAGCTACAAGGCACAGTGAGGTGGGGTAGTGTGTGCACGTGTGTGTGTGTGTGTGTGTGTGTGTGTGTGTGTGTGAGTGATGATGCGTTGGTGAAGGGGGGTGAGTAGTAGGGTAATGTAAGGGATATATTAAGGCCAATACCAATTCCCAGCTCCCTTTGCTCAACTCCTCTTTATGGTGACTGAACTGGCTGATGTGACAATGCTAGAATGGCCCTGTAAAAAATCACAACCCATCTTCGACAGTCACAGATAAGAAGCCTATCCTACATTAATAGCAATAACACTTAGACCTATATACCACTTCAT